>NC_064632.1:295138437-295464937 GCF_023864275.1 Schistocerca cancellata
GCGGCCATAATCACATCAGAAATCTTTTCACATGAATCACTTGAGTACAAATGACAGTTTTGCCAAAGTACTGCCCTTTCATACCTTGTGTACGTGATACTACCGCCATGTACAAATCTCTCTGCCACGACTTTTGTCACCTCATGTGTGCTTCTGTATGAGCCCAATGTACGCCGGCAGCGTATCGCTCCTGAAGCGAGCTTTGTAAGCTGGCTCTCTAAATTTTCCCAATAGAGTTTCTCAAAAAGAACGTCACATTCCCTCCAGAGATTCCCATTTGAGTTTGAGTTGCATGTTGATCGAGCCTACGGGTAACAAACATGGCTGCCTGACTCAAATGCTTATATGTCTTCATTTAATTCGACGCGGTGAGCATCCCGAACATTCCAGCAGTACCCAAGATTGGGTTGTACTAGTGTTATATATGTGGTCTCCTTTACAGATGAACCAGAGTTTCTTAAAATTGTCCCAACAAACCGAAGTACTATTGTCAGTACTGTTGTGCTTATGAGCTCGTTCCATTTCATATCACTTTGCAACGTTATGCTTAGATATTTAATCGATGTGACATGTAAAGTAACTCTCTAACAATATGGTATTCTAATTATGCGATTGTTTCTCCTACTAATTTGCAACCACTTACATTTTTCTTCATTTAGAGCTATCTTCCATTCATCACTCTAACTAGAAACTTTGTCCTATTGCCTCTTCCTACAGTCACTCCACGTCCAGGCATTACCGTACACCACATCATCATCAACAAACAAGCGTAGGTTGCTGCTCATCCTGTCCATGAGATCATTTATGTACATAGAGAATAAGAGCAGTCCTATCAGACTTCCATGGGGCACTCGTGACGACACCCTTATCTCTGATGAACTGTTGCAGTCGAGAACTCTGTGTTGGGTTCCATTGCTTAAGAAGTCTTCGAGCCACTGACGTATCTGGGAGCCTATTCCGTATAATCACACCTTCCTTAACAGTTTGCAGCGCGGCTCTGTGTCAGACGCTTTTCAGAAATCTCTGAATATAGAATCTGCTTGTTGCCCTTCATCCATGCTTTGCAGGATATCATACGATGAGAAAAGGGCATGCTGAGTTTTGCACTAGTGATATTTTCCACAACCGTGTATAATTGTGGATAGAAGCTTTTCTGTCTTGAGGAAATTACTCCACAAAAACTGTAAGGCTGGCCATGTTACTAGACACGGATAAAGCGCGCAGAAAATAAACCCCCCTTACCTGCACAGACGCCTTGGTAGAGGAGGGTAAAAAGGCGATGGTGGGGGGCTCCGCTGTGTATGACCACTGCATGGTAGGGGAGGTGCAGTTCGGAAGCTGCAGCCTATGCTCGAAAGTGTAACTTGCATAGCTTGTAAGCTATAGCTAGCGTGTCTGCAAACAATATTAACAGGCTATGTCAGAATGACCAATAATTCAACAATTACAGGCCTTCAAAATCAATATTTTTTGCCCAGAGTACCAAAAAAGAAATAATCACAGAAACAAAGGATAAGCTAAAGCAAAACACTATAGACTAAAATGTGCCAGAACAAAATCCCAAAAGAAAAAAACTGGACCAGAGTGAGTAGGACTCGTATTTAATTATTTATACTGAGAATAATTATAATTTGGTGGGGCTCAATGGTCTGCAGCAAGTATTTCCATTTGATGTCACATTTGTGACTTGCGTGTCCCTAATCTCCCCACGTTATTGGACCACTGTGTGTGTGTGTGTGTGTGTGTGTGTGTGTGTGTGTGTGTGAGTGGTTAGGGGTTCTTATGGGCGCCCAACGGCGAGGTTATTAGCGCCCTAACAATGATTAAAATAAAAGAATGTGGATAAGAACTAAAACTGTCGTACACGCATGCACACGAAATGACCACACAATTACTCTATCGCACAGGCACTCCCACATGCACTAAAACCATTGAGGAGGCAAGATAGCTAATCAAGAAATTAAAACAGAGTGAAAACAAAACGCAGAAGAGCAAAAAGAACAGCACAGGGAAATGTGACTGGCTGACCACTTACAAAAAACTTGGGTGAGCCAGCCACCCTGTTGACACATTAAAAACATTTCCCCAAAATCTTGTTAAAAACGTGGGGCAATTCACAAAACTTTAAAACGCGAACCACATTCGTCTGATCATTACGTAAAATAGACTGCAGATCCGCCGGCAAATCCGCTGAAGTCCACTGGTCAGCAAATAAATTGCAGTCCAATAAAATGTGGTGCACCGTGATCTGCACGCCACAAGTACCACATATCGGAGGGTCCTCTCGCCGTAGTAAAAATCCATGCGTCATTGGGCTATGGCCGATGCGAAGACGAGTAAGGAGGACCTCGTCCCGTCGACGTGGCTGGAAGGAAGTACGCCAAGGCCGAGTTGTGGGCCTGACGACACGGAGCTTGCTGTCGGTCACTTCTAGCCACTCATGTTCCCAGCGACACAGGGCTTTATATCGCAACAGCGAGGTGAGGGCACGACACTCCTCCTTGGCTGCTCGATCAGCCCTTTCATTCCCCAGAATTCCCGCGTGCCCTGGTACCCAGGAGAAAGACTTCCCAGTCGCTGTAGTTGGAGGAGGGCGTCCTTTATAGTCTGGGTTACTTTATCTGCTGGGTACAAACGCTGGAAAGAGTAAAGGGCGCTCAAAGAATCTGAACAGATGAGAAATCTAACACTGGGAGAACGTCTCATCTGCTCCAGTGCGCGCAAGATTGCATATAATTCTGCGTCAAAGATGGTAAATTCGGGAGGCAGTCTGATTGGTTGGTTGGTTGGTTTGGGGAAGGAAACCAGACAGCGTGGTCATCGGTCTCATCGGATTAGGGAAGGATGGGGAAGGAAGTCGGCCGTGCCCTTTCAGAGGAACCATCCCGGCATTTGCCTGGAGTGATTTAGGGAAATCACGGAAAACCTAAATCAGGATGGCCGGACGCGGGATTGAACCGTCGTCCTTCCGAATGCGAGTCCAGTGTCTAACCACTGCGCTACCTCGCTTGGTGGAGGCAGTCTGACCTTGAGGATACAGATAACCTATAGCTTAACATGGAATATGAACCACACATGGTTTCCGGCCACTACTCACATCGCTGAGAGCTGTAGATTAAAAAGAAGACTGAAAAAACTGTGGTCCAACCAAGATTCGATCCTGTGACCCTCAGTTTGCAGGTACATGCTTTACCAGTAGACCAAATTTTCGGTTTTTCTTTTTTTCAGACGTGACATGTGTGTGAATGGTTCATCTGTAGCTCTTGAATGAGTTGCGTATATCAAAATATATGACATATATGGCCTTATCATTTGACTGCATTGGTATAGAAGCATACATTACTTACACAGCCAAGGGACCATAAACGTTATTATTTGACATAAATTTCAACTTGATACCTTTACCTATTCCTGAGAAAAAGGCTCTTAACAGGTAGACAACAAATGTAAAAAATACATTTTTATGTGATATAATTACAAATTAACAATTGTAGGAATTTTTCCTTTACTTGTACTGAGAAACCTTGCTTGTTATCAAATTTAATAATTCTGGGAAATATCCTATAGGTTTTCGTGAATGAACTTACGAATGTCGAAATCTGTGACATGATCGATTGCATTGACTTAGAAACTTACATTTTTCACCCAGCGTTGGGACTTTACATATTAGTGTGTGAAATAAATTTTAACTTGATACCTGTACCCGTTTCTGAGAAAAAGAGTTCTTACTACTGACAGGCAGTCACACAGACAGACAGCCAGACCTAACGAACACCAAAGTGATGCTATTAAGAGTTTGATTTTTATCGACTGAGGTATGGAACCGTAAAAATGGGTAAACATTTTCTGTAGTGAACTACGATACTGACAATATAAAACAAAGAACATGTATCATACGGAAATTATGAGGACATGTTCGACAATATTTCCTAAAGAAAAAAAATGTTCTTCTCCCTCCGTGGATTTACAAAGTAGTAAAGCCTTCGGCAGTAGTCCAGCTATGTTCTACTGCCTTCGTCGAGCAATTAAAGCCGAGAGCAGTTTCTGAAACTCTCTCAAGCAGAGTTTACAATGAGGGTTTTAAGTTTTCGTTTTCCAGTATGACAAGAATCTAATGACATTGTATGTAATAACATTGCATATAGTCACTTATTACGAAGAACTTTCTCTTCACCTGCGTCGCAGAGGTACTGGTATGTGGTAAAGAGAGGGCAACGAGGACGTTGGAGGTGTGCGTGTCTGCAGCTGACAGCCCACTGAGGTGGCTGTCCATTTAAAACAAAGGACTGGAGTCACCCAGCGGTCGCGTTATTCTGCACGCGCTATATGTTCCAGTTCAAGGTAACGCCGCAGAGCGTGGAAAGTCATTGTCTATTCATCCACATTACGGGTGACATGGGCTTCACTTCTTTTATGGTTCTCGAGAGTAAGACTTTGGATTATCATTTAGAACTTGAAACAAAATAATAGGTAGAGAACTACCTTATTCCAGGATTATTTCCTACAAGTCCAATCACTTTTAGCAATGCTAAAAATCAGGTCAACCAGGAGAATAAGCCACTATGACCAGTAATTACATTTATTGTGAGCCAGATCTAAGGAGAGCATTCAGCTATGGGATTAGTCAAGGAGCACCAAACTTTTCCTGTTTACTGGTTTGGAGAAGTGCAGAAAACCACGTTAAAACAACGTATGAGTACTGGAGGAATGATTCTTTAATAGATCAAGATATTCAAAATGTAGTAATCGCAGTCAGTCCGTTACTGAAACGGTAGACGACGATTCAACAGACACAACGGAGGAAAATAGTAATATAGCTGTGGTATGTAGTTCTATGGATACTGCCAACTAATGAAATCCAGACCATCAGCTGCTTACAGGGGTTGCTAAATATCAACGGGGACAGTTGAAAATGTATGCCCCAACGTGGACTCGAACCAGGCATCTCCTGCTTACATGGCACACGCTTTATCCGACTGAGCCACTGCAGCAACTTATCTCAGGCACGCTCCCCGTGAAACCCACATTTCAAACTTACTGTCCGCACACTACATTTGTAGTGCCCCTGCCCACTGTAATCATTACTCGCGGCAGTCAACCTACCGATTCGCGTAAGAGTTTGAGCAATGTGAATTTATCCGCACTGAAGAAGATCATTGACCGGTGTAACTTAGGAAGTCGGGATGATGTGAACACTCAGCATGGAAGGTCAAGGCCCCTACTAAGTCACTCCTTAACACAAGAACTAGCGCCTCAATTAATAACAATTTATTCATTTTATAAAACAAATTAGAGGCAAATAACACGTGGCCGTTCTTAAGACAATATCAACATGTACAATTACAACAACTTTCTGGAGATTTCGACACTTAGGGCACAAATTACAATCTGAAGGTGATTTTAGAAGGTGATACACATGTTCCCTTTTCTTTTTGAAGGCAATAATCAATAATATGAAAATGATTTACAAAGTACACCAGTTCGTTACGAACCCAAATAACACAAGGAGCATAACAAGTTAATTAATGCAATTGATTCCCAAGCAATTAAAAACCCCTTTTTTAAATATCTATAAAATAGGTTCAATAACTACCAAACGGGCAGTGACGCCAGGCTGCCATGGGCAGAAGGTGACTTAACTTAAAATGCCGGAAGCAGCACACCAGCCGTCCAAAACAACACCTAAACGCCGGGGCTCAGCCGGGAGTCACTTCCCACTAGACGACACGTCACAGCTTCTGTGCACCGAAGCGGAACGTGGCGCCGTTCCAACACACCCCAACTCGCAGACAAACTGGAACACCAACAGACAGCAGAAAACACGGCAAACACCAAGGAAACATCAATTAATATAAGAACCAATAAATAATAATATACGAGGGCAGTTCAATAAGTAATGCAACACATTTTTTTTCTCGGCCAATTTTGGTTGAAAAAACCGGAAATATCTTGTGGAATATTTTCAAACATTCCCGCTTCGTCTCGTATAGTTTCATTGACTTCCGACAGGTGGCAGCGCTGTACGGAGCTGTTAAAATGGCGTGTATAACGGATGTGCGTTGCAAACAACGGGCAGTGGTCGAGTTTCTTTTGGCTAAAAACCAGGGCATCTCAGATATTCGTAGGCGCTTGCAGAATGTCTACGGTGATCTGGCAGTGGACAAAAGCACGGTGAGTCGTTGGGCAAAGCGTGTGTCATCATCGCCGCAAGGTCAAGCAAGACTGTCTGATCTCCCGCGTGCGGCCCGCGGCCGTGCACAGCTGTGACTCCTGCAATGGCGGAGCGTGCGAACACACTCGTTCGAGATGATCGACGGATCACCATCAAACAACTCAGTGCTCAACTTGACATCTCTGTTGGTAGTGCTGTCACAATTGTTCAACAGTTGGGATATTCAAAGGTTTGTTCCCGCTGGGTCCCTCGTTGTCTAACCGAACACCATAAAGAGCAAAGGAGAACCATCTGTGCGGAATTGCTTGCTCGTCATGTGGCTGAGGGTGACAATTTCTTGTCAAAGATTGTTACAGGCGATGAAACATGGGTTCATCACTTCGAACCTGAAACAAAACGGCAATCAATGGAGTGGCGCCACACCCACTCCCCTACCAAGAAAAAGTTTAAAGCCATACCCTCAGCCGGTAAAGTCATGGTTACAGTCTTCTGGGACGCTGAAGGGGTTATTCTGTTCGAAGTCCTTCCCCATGGTCAAACGATCAACTCTGAAGTGTATTGTGCTACTCTTCAGAAATTGAAGAAACGACTTCAGCGTGTTCGTAAGCACAAAAATCTGAACGAACTTCTCCTTCTTCATGACAACGCAAGACCTCACACAAGTCTTCGCACCCGAGAGGAGCTCACAAAACTTCAGTGGACTGTCCTTCCTCATGCACCCTACAGCCCCGATCTCGCACCGTCGGATTTCCATATGTTTGGCCCAATGAAGGACGCAATCCGTGGGAGGCACTACGCGGATGATGAAGAAGTTATTGATGCAGTACGACGTTGGCTCCGACATCGACCCGTGGAATGGTACCGTGCAGGCATACAGGCCCTCATTTCAAGGTGGCGTAAGGCCGTAGCACTGAATGGAGATTACGTTGAAAAATAGTGTTGTGTAGCTAAAAGATTGGGGAATAACCTGGTGTATTTCAATGCTGAATAAAACAATCCCTGTTTCAGAAAAAAAAGTGTTGCATTACTTATTGAACTGCCCTCGTAACTTGAAAAAAACAATAAGTGCTTTGAATAAAACGACTAAAATTTTGCAGCAATATCAATGCTGTAAACTATTTAGATTAAGACTTGTACACAAATGCAATGTTAGAAAATAATATCAGACTTTTACACTCTCATAGTTAGGCAACGGATATTTGCACATATCATTAAGGCTGACACTGTGTACCAAGGTGAAATGGAAATAATTTCAAGATAATATTACGTTATTCAAATGCACAGCTTCAGCAGAAACTAGGTTTCGTGCACCTTAATTTCCTTGTATAGGTCTGCAATGTAACTGCCAATAGTGTAAGCTTGGTATGCAGAAAATTACTAGGCTATGACCTAATATCTTCAATACGTTACAGTAATTACATCTTTCGGGGACGCTGATTTCCTTAAAGGAAGTAATGACTGCTGGTCTCCACGCCATCACACACTTTGCCGGCTGCCCTTCCTTCAACAACACATACGTTAGGGCAATCAACCAACAAGTGACAGTCGCTACAACGCAAATGGTTCCACGAAAAGAATGCACGAGAATGACTTACACCTTCGATGGAGAGCGTTGTTCGAGATGGTCTCGAGGGATGGGCCTGTCCGAGAAAACAGGCACCAAAGCAATGCGACCAGCAGCGCCCGGAGTTGACATCAGACAGGTGCACCACAAACTCGCCACCGCCCTGCAAGGTAGACCGGCCGCGCCGCTGCTGGCCGAGCCCGCGTGTTTGGCTCCTTCGTCCCCTCAAGCACGTCCTAGCGCCTCGTAACGAGTCCCACGACCAACTCCACGACCGCAAATACCCGCCGCCAGATCACAACAGGGGCAAAGATCGTAGTACAGCCGGGTAAACGATAGTCATGCCAAAGAGCTGGTGTGCCAGAAAAGGCGTACCACGGCTCAACCGGTAAGCCTTATCTATATGAAGATGGTATCTGTTCTTTCGGACATGCCAACCAAGGTCAGATAAATATATTCTGTCTTACTTCAGTCCACCGCTCGTGGTCTCGCGGTAGCGTTCTTCTTTCCCGAGTACGGTGCCACGGGTCAGGGATTTTCACCTGCCCCGAGATGAGTGGGTGGTGTTGTGCATCATCATCATTCATCCCCATTACGGTCGGAGTAAGGCAACGGCATACCACTTCCATTAGGACCTTGCCTAGTACGGCGGTGCGTGTCTCCCGTCTCGTTCCCCTACGCTCTGTCAAGAAGCAAGGGACTTAATTTCCATTCTTGTATTGTGTTGTATTGTATGTTAACCGGGAGCCTAGAAACGACGGAAAGGCTCTGTCCTCGCCGCAGCCGCAGTGGTCCGCAACCCCACGACGACTACTGCAGTCCACTTCACCACTCCGCCGCCCCACACCGTACCACTCTTTCAGGGTTATTGTGCGGTTCAGCCCCTGGTCGACCCCCTCCCCCACCCACCCCGCCACCCTCAGGGAATGTCTCACATCAGACGAGTGTAACCCCTATGTTTGCGTGGCAGAGTAATGGTGGTGTACGCGTACGTGGAGAACCTGTTTGCGCAGCAATCGCCGACATAGAATACTGTAGCTGAGGTGGAATAAGGGGAACCAGCTGCATTCGCCGAGGCAGATGGAAAGCCGCCTGAAAAGCATCCATAGACTGGCCGGCTCACCGGACCTCGACACAAGTCCGCAGGGCGGATTTCTGATTAAAACCTTCCAAATGTTACCACGGCGCACACGGTTATAGCCTCATTTTTACCGAAACTGCAGTCCGTATGGGATTCGCAATTGGATCTTAACGCGTCAGAAGAAATCACAACGTTCTATAAATTCTACAGACCTGGTATCTTCGCTCCAAGTAGTTGCTTCCAGTGAAAAGTAAGGTGTCGGATATTGATCAGGTACTATTGTCTGTAATAATTTGCTACTTATGTCATCCAGATATTAATGCTCAGGCAAATCATTGGATGACGTAGCCGAGACTTCAACAAGTATGACAGTTATTTTATTCACAGAGTTTAGATTGGTTAAAATAATAGAATCACATTTATTACAAAGTCGTATGGTCATTTCGATAAGTGATCTATAAATCCAAAATAAAATAATGTACACATGTAATAAATATGCTCTTCACTCACTGAAGAAAAGTGGGTAAAAACTTTCACGCTATGTAACTGGCCTGCACTGCTTGCACACTCGCAGCATAAAATACATTTTTACAGACTGCCGACCAAATGTGAGTTCTATCTGCCTGGCTCCCGATACTCACCTTCGCTGGCTGCTGTCAAGCCTTGAATTCTACTCACTGCCACAGCGAGTCAGTCGAGTGGGATACAGTCCGTATCAACACGACAACGCACGTAGAGATTCGGGTTGTTCATAAGTTTTATTACGTTTTAAATATTACCGTTATATTATTTGCACTAGTACTTCCTAATGACTACGAGCGCTTTGATGAGACCCCTCATACTTATACAAATTACTATCTGATATCTTACTTAACAAACAATAAACAATATGTTTTGGCAGGCGAGTAGCAATCCAGCAGCCAAACAGAGCGAAGAATCCTTCGGAAGTTGCTACGTTAGCTAAAATAAAGACGCCCAGCGAACTCTGGTGTCGTGTGCAAACGGCGTTGGTTGCGTTCCTTGGTCCCACACGCTGATCAATACTTTTTATTGACGTCAGCTGCCTGCTACAGTACGTAGGCTGCTTTGATTGATAATAAAGTCACCATGGCTGCAAGAGCTAGCCAGAAATGTTACAACGTCAACCGTGTGCCGGCGCCCCACTTGTAAGAATCGCGGAGTGTACGCTCCCGGACTGTTTGTTGGTTGTTAATGCGATAGTGCTGCCATCCTCACCAGGCTTCAGTTCGCTTTGTCAGGTAATACAAGGGCCTTGTTTATGGTTTATAAATGGCTGGAAACAGGCTTCCGTTACCAGGGGTGATTCTGAATACAATTCGCAGGGGATGCAGAGCTTTTATAGGTGAGTCAACAACCAGTCTCAAGGGTGTCTTCTCGTCATCTTTCCCTGCGAAGTAATTTAAAGTTCGCGGGATTCCTACTGAACAAATTCATCAAAATTGCGGGACTCTTCGATGAGTGTCACCCTTCGGCAGAAAGAGATGACTCATCGAAACCTCGCGACGTTTCTACAAAACCACTCAACTGAAAACCCGAGAACTTCGTATTAAATCTCAAATGTTCAATAAAATTTTCTTGAGTTTCTCGTCACGTCAATTCGCAGTGTATCCACGAATTTTCGAAAGGCCTTTCGCCCTCTGACCACGTTGGCTAAACAGAGTTACGAGGTCTCAGAAAATTTACTGCATTCACTGCAGTGAAAACAAATGGAAAGTATGTGGTGATCATATATATTATTTCTCACGTCAACATCCCGTTTCTCAATATGTGCTAATCGAACAGTGATGAATGAGGTATCGTTCTAAAGGTTTTTTAACCGGTTTCTGACATTACATACCGGTTTTGCGCTAAAACGTACTATTTTTGTAAAATTTTAACGTAAAGGAGACTTTTAACTATCGTAGAGAAAAGAGAATCATGGGTACTCATACCTATATTTTAAGAAGCTAACATCAATGACGAATAACAGACTACCTTCTCATATTATCTTATTACAAATACCATTTAATTTGTTTTAAAGTACTTATTAACTCGATAAATGGTGTATAGCATTGTCGTAGACAATAAGCGTGACCACTGCTGTAGTCGATTATCTCCCTCCTTCCCCCCCCCCCCCCCCACAATCGTACAAACTGTCCTTTCTAAACGACTGTACGTTCAAAAAAGACGAACATACTGGTCACTGTCGCTTTGAAATGTGCTTGACCTGTTGCTGCTACTGCCTAACGTGCTTGCAGTAACTCAAAACATTTGTTGAATTAAAGTTGTAATTTGTGTGGTCTTGCTGAATGTATCTGATCGCTACCCGTCCTACAAGCCGAGACAAACATTCCGGATGCAAAACGAGTTTTTGGAGACAAAATGTATATACAAAGATGAATCATAAATTAATGATTATTATTTCACATCGTTCGGTTCATTTGTAAAGATGTCTTCTCTTCGTTCCCACAACTACTGTTATCCCAATGGCTACATTTATTACAAATACTGTCATTATTTAAAACTATAGAAGAAGTGAGAAAGCTTCGCACAGGTCCTCTGGTTTTGTAGTCATCACTATGTTATTTAGAACGCAAAGTTACGCCATACACTGAAACAGCTTGTTTCCTTTATGAGTGGAAAAGCCATTACAAAAAATCACACTGTTTAAAAAGGAAATGACACCTAGGTCGAAAGTTGAGTTCGTGAACATATGCTGCGTCCATCAATTCAGGCAGATTTTGGCCCGAAACTTCTCCGCAGACTAAAACTGTGTGCCGGGTGGGGACACGAAACTGGGACCTTTGCCTTCTATGAAATTTGGAAGGTAGAAGATGTACTGGTGGAAGTAAGACTGTGAGGAGGGTCGTGAATGCTGCTTGGGTAGCTCAGTCGGTACAGCACTTGCTCACGAAGAGCAAAGGTTCCAGGTTTGATTCCCAGTCAAGGACACGATTTTTATCTCCAGGAAGTTTCGTATCAGCGCACACTACGCTGAGGAGTGAAAAATTCCTTCTGAACGTTTGGCGTAATTAAAATATCCATTGCTACTCGCCTCATCTTTCATCTATAAATATTTGTGGGACTGCAAATGAAGGACTTAAGATTATGAAGCACGCGAGCATATGTATACAGGATGTTACAAAAAGGTACGGCCAAACTTTCAGGAAACATTCCTCACACACAAATAAAGAAAAGATGTTATGTGGACATGTGTCCGGAAACGCTTAATTTCCATATTAGAGCTCATTTTAGTTTCGTCAGTATGTACTATACTTCCTCGATTCACCGCCAGTTGGCCCAATTGAAGGAAGGTAATGTTGACTTCGGTGCTTGTGTTGACATGCGACTCATTGCTCTACAGTACTAGCATCAAGCACATCAGTACTTAGCATCAACAGGTTAGTGTTCATCACGAACGTGGTTTTGCAGTCAGTGCAATGTTTACAAATTCGGAGTTGGCAGATCCTCATTTGATGTATGGATTAGCACGGGGCAATAGCCGTGGCGCGGTACGTTTGTATCGAGACAGAGTTCCAGAACGAAGGTGTCCCGACAGGAAGACATTCGAAGCAATTGATCGGCGTCTTAGGGAGCACGGAACATTCCAGCCTATGACTCGCGACTGGGGAAGACCTAGAACGACGAGGACACAGAGAAGTTGCTGCTGTACAAGGTATCGTTGACCACGTCACTGTATGGAGAGTGCTACAGGAGAACCAGTTGTTTCCGTACCATGTACAGCGTGTGCAGGCACTATCAGCAGCTGATTGGCCTCCACGGGTACACTTCTGCGAATGGTTCATCCATCAATGTGTCAATCCTCATTTCAGTGCAAATGTTCTCTTTACGGATGAGGCATCATTCCAACGTGATCAAATTGTAAATTTTCACAATCAACATGTGTGGACTGACGAGAATCCGCACGCAATTGTGCAATCACGTCATCAACACAGATTTTCTGTGAACGTTTGGGCAGGCATTGTTGGTGATGTCTTGATTGGGCCCCATGCTTCCTCCTACGCTCAATGGAGCACGTTATCATGATCTCATTCGGGATACTCTACCTGTGCTGCTAGAACATGTGCCTTTTCAAGTACGGCACAACATGTGGTTCATGCACGATGGAGCTCCTGCACATTTCAGTCGAAGTGTTCGTACGCTTCTCAACAACAGATTCGGTGACCGATGGATTGGTAGAGGCGGACCAATTACATGGCCTCCACGCTCTCCTGACCTCAACCCTCTCGACTTTCATTTGTGGGGGCATTTGAAAGCTCTTGTCTACGCAACCCCGGTACCAAATGTAGAGACTCTTCGTGCTCGTATTGTGGACGGCTGTGATACAATACACCATTCTCCAGGGGTGCATCAGGGCATCAGGGATTCCATGCGACGGAGGGTGGATGCATGTATCCTCGCTAACGGAGGACATTTTGAACATTTCCTGTAACAAAGTGTTTGAAGACACGCTGGTACGTTCTGTTGCTGTGTGTTTCCATTCCATGCTTAATGTGATTTGAAGAGAAGTAATAAAATGAGCTCTAACATGGAAAGTAAGCGTTTCCGTACACATGTCCACATAACATATTTTCTTTCTTTGTGTGTGAGGAATGTTTCCTGAAAGTTTGGACGTACCTTTTTGTAACACCCTGTATAGAAGGCGTGCTGAAAAGTAATGCTTCCGAGTTTTTTATGTGGCACATCTTAAAACTTTTTAAAGAAAATAGTCTTTATTAACATTCTACATCTTTATTGATATCAACATATTTGCTTTTCAACACAGTCACCCTGAAGACGAACAAAAAAAAGGTTCAAATGGCTCTAAGCACTATGGGACTTAACAACTGAGGTCATCAGTCCCCTAGACTTAGAACTACTTAAACCTAACTAACCTAAGGACATCACACACATCCATGCCCGAGGCAGGATTCGAACTTGCGACCGCAGCAGCAGCGCGATTCCGGACTGAAACGCCTAGAACCGCTCAGTCACAGCGGCCGGCGATGATGAACACATTTCTGCAACGAGAGACGAGTTTGTTGATTCCGTCACCGTAGAATGTCTGACTTCGTTGACGGAGCCACAACCTAACCCTTTACTTGCACCGATTCATCCCTATCAAAGTGATGTCCGCGGTGTCCTTTAAGCTTTGGAAACAAATGAAAATCTGGTGAGGTCAAATCAGGACATTGTGGAGAATGATCGATGACAGTGAACCCAAGGCGTCGGAGTGGAACAGACGTTGCAGCACCCGTGTGTTGTATGATGTTGTCATGTTGAAGGAGAGGGTCCTCTTAGTGTGGACGAATTCTTGGAATTCGAAACTCAATTACAGCAAGCTGTTTATCACGCACCACCTTAGTTACGGTACACACCACCATGTTACGCATTACAATTCAGAAGCCTCAAATGACAGAGGGCTGCAAAAATATACAGACATGCAGCGTAAACGTCTAGACTGATAATGTTTACCTTAAAAATCCGAGGCACTACTTTGCAGCATGCGCTCGTAGTTTCTTACGTATAGCTTCTTGTATGTTGGTGCAGGAAACCATGGGCTACAAGTGATCGGACTGTACATGTTAATGTTCGCATATAGCCGTACCGTAGGTGCAAGGTGCAACCACAACGGTGGGGGGGGGGGGGGTTCTGTTGAGAGGCCAGACAAACGTGTGGTTCCTGAAGAGGGCAGCAGTCTTTTCAGTAGTTGCAGGGGCAACAGTCTGGATGATTGACTGACCTGACCTTGTAACACTAACCAAAATGGCATTGCTGTGATGGTACTACGAACGGCTGAAAGCAAGGGGAAACTACAGCCGTAATTCTTCCCGGGGGCATTCAGCTTTGCTGTATGATTAAATGATGATGGCGTCCTCTTGGGTAAAATATTCCGGAGGTAAAATGCCCCCCCCCCATGCGGATCTCCGGGCGGGGACTACTCAAGAGGACGTCGTTATCAGGAGGAAGAAAACTGGCATTCTACGGATCGGAGCATGGAATGTCAGATCCCTTAATCGGGCAGGTAGGTTAGAAAATTTAAAAAGGGAAATGGTTAGGTTAAAGTTAGATATAGTGGGAATTAGTGAAGTTCGGTGGCAGGAGGAACAAGACTTTTGGTCAGGTGAATACAGGGTTATAAATACAAAATAAAATAGGGGTAGTGCACGAGTAGGTTTAATACTGAATAAAAAAATAGGAGTGCGGGTAAGCTACTACAAACAGCATAGTAACGCATTATTGTGGCCAAGATAGACACGAAGCCCACGCCTACTACAGTAGTACAAGTTTATATGCCAACTTGCTCTGCAGATGACGAAGAAATTGATAAAATGTATGATGAGATAAAAGAAAATTATTCAGGTAGTGAAGGGAGACGAAAATTTAATAGTCATGGGTGACTGGAATTCGACAGTAGGAAAAGGGAGGGCAGGAAACATAGTAGATGAATATGGATTGGGGCTAAGAAATGAAAGAGGAAGCCGCCTGGTAGAATTTTGCACAGAGCATAACTTAATCATAGCTAACGCTTGGTTCAAGAATCATGAAAGAAGGCTGTATACATGGAAGAACCCTGGAGATACTAGAAGGTTTCAGATAGATTATATAATGGTAAGACAGAGATTTAGGAACCAGATTTTAAATTGTAAGACATTTCCAGGGGCAGATGTGGACTCTGACCACAATCTATTGGTTATGAACTGTAGATTAAAACTGAAGAAACTGCAAAAAGGTGGGAATTTAAGGAGATGGAACCTGGATAAACTGAAAGAACCAGAGGTTATACAGAGTTACAGGGAGAGCGTAAGGGAACAATTGACAGGAATGGGGGAAAGAAATACGGTAGAAGAAGAATGGGTAGCTTTGAGGAATGAAATAGTGAAGGCAGCAAGGGATCAAGTAGGTAAAAAGACGAGGGCTAGTAGAAATCTGTGGGTAACAGAAGAGATACTGAATGTAATTGATGATAGGAGAAAAATGCAGTAAGTGAAGCAGGCAAAAAGGAATACAAACGTCACAAAAATGAGATCGACAGGAAGTGCAAAATGGCTAAGCAGGGATGGCTAGAGGACAAATGTAAGGATGTAGAGCAGGGCCGCACAAACACGGAAAACCGCACGCGTGCAAAGCGAGGTGCAGCGAGTGCCTGCACAGTGCATCGGTTCAACTCGGCATACTTCGCCTCAACTCGGCTTGCTACGTGAGGCCGACGTTGTGCGCTGCCGAATGCGCTGCCAGACGGCTTAGTCAACATTGGTATACGTAAGCGCAAGACAATTTCCGGAATAATGGAACCATCTGCTCCAAAAAAAGGGAAAATTGCCGAAAGTCAATTTAAACCGGAATGGGAACTCTCCTACGTTTTTGTGCGTTGTGATGATAAAGCCAAATGTCTAATCTGCGGTACACTAATTAAGTGTGTCAGAAAATCGTCTATTGAAAGGCACTACAGCAAATTGCATTCAGAAAAGTATAGTGATATAACAGGGGATGCCAGAGAGGAATAATTACGGAAGTTGCAAACTCTTGCAGAAAAGAATTCTGTATTTACAAACGAGGTTTGTTGCAAGTACTTTAACATGTATATTTTGGTTAAAGGTCATGCGAAACGAAATAACATTTGTTTAGATTCCTTAGTTTTTGTTTTCGCATAAATTATATCTAACATATATTTTTTTCTCTTCTTTAGGGTGAAGAAGATGAGGGGTGTTGCGAAAGGACTCTCAGAGCTTGTTACAAAGTTACTCTACGTTTACCAAGAGCTGGGAGGCCATTATGGACGGTCCATTAATAAAAAAAAAAACATTATGTTGGACGTAGTAGAGACAACGAATCCCACATTAGCTCACGCGTACAGCAGAATACCACTTTCCAGAATGACAATACATCGGAAAATCAACGACATTGCTGAGAATTTGCATGAACAACTGGCAGCCAAAATCGAAAACTTCCTAGCGTACTCCATCGCACTTGATGAGTCCACGGATATTAACGACACGGCTCAGTTAGCAATATTTTTTCGCGGCGCGGACGACGACCTACATGTAACGGAAGAGCTCCTAGATATGATTTCCTTGAAGGACACTGTTACAGGGGCGGATATTTTAGCAGCTGTTGAAATGGCAGCTGAAGGAATAGGACTCCCTTGGGAAAAGCTGTTTTCCGTAACCACAGACGGAGCACCAGCAATGTGCGGTAAAGCAAAAGGGTTTATTGGCCTACTGCGGAAAAACTTAACATGCCGAATTTACCTTCCGTTCATTGTTTTGCACACCAAGAGGCTCTTTGTGCGAAAGTTATCGGTCTTCAAGATGTGATGAAGGTAGTGGTGCATATCGTGAACTAATTCGTTCTCATGGACTCACTCATCGTCAATTCAAAAAATTTTTGATTTCCTTTGAAGAGGAGTATCGAGATATTCCGTACCACGCTGAGGTGCGCTTCCTGAGCAAAGGGAAAGTGATTTCCCGAATTTTTCGACTACGCCACACTGTGGCTCAGTTTTTGGAGAGCAAAGGACGTCGGGAGCCACTTTTTCATGACCCTGAATGGGTAGCTAATTTAGGATTTTTAGCAGACATTATGGCTCTCCTAAATGATTTAAGTCTGAAACTCCAAAAAGAAAACAATCTCATCAACGATATGATCAGCAAAATAAACGCTTTCCAGTATAAACTGTAGCTCCTCAAAAACAACCTTTCAGAGAAAAATACGCAACACTTTCCTGAACTAGGTAAGCGAGATATAAATTGTACCTTTACTAAAACAGCCTGATTTTTATAACCGCTCTAATCAAAACAGTACTAGGTTTTTGTTTGACAGCATCTGTGAAGGAAGGAGCGCGCTTTGAAAAATACGTCGAGGTGCTACAATCCCTTGAAAATGCGTTTAACGACCGATTCCAGGTAATGTGCCTGTATATGACATACAGCTAAATAAAGGAGATTGCGTTACATATGCAAGTGTAACATTACATTAAAACCAATAGTTCACATTACATGTTTATCAAAATCTATCGCATTTTAGTACTTCGAAACAACGGCTTACATTACTTTCATTTATTAACATTGGCTTTGTTATTGTTTCAGGAAATTACCTATCTGCAGCCAATTCTCGATGTTTCTGTGAAACCTTTTTCGATGGATATTTAAAGTGCACCTTCAGATTTACATTTCGAACTAATTGATTTGCAAAGCGATGTTCACCGAAAGGATGTGTTTTACAATACAAAAGGTTTGCTCCAATTCTACCAGAATTTGCCGAAGGAAGAATTTCCCAAGTTACACAGAGAAGCAGCGAAGATTATTTCTGTGTTTGGTTCCACTTGTGTATGTGAAAGGGTTTTTCTCTTTTGTCTTGTACAAAAACTAGATTGCTTGCGAGTATTTCTAATTGTAATTTAAAAAATTCTCTCAGAATTGCTGTCAGCCAATCTCTTGTTCCAGATCTTAGTACCATAATTGCAAATGGTTCAAATGGCTCTGACCACTATGCGACTTAACTTCTGAGGTCATCAGTCGCCTAGAACTTAGAACTAATTAAACCTAACTAACCTAAGGACATCACACACATCCATGCCCGAGGCAGGATTCGAACCTGCGACCGTAGCGGTCGCGCGGTTCCAGACTGAAGCGCCTAGAACCTCACAGCCACACCGGCCGGCAGCATAATTGCAAATAAAATAAAGAGCACAGAGGAAGATACATTTGTGTTGAAACCAAATTTAAAATTGTTACCATTGCAGTTATTATATAAATCTCTTTTGTACCGGTACACCAAACTAAGATCTCCACCTAGTGTACATTAGTATTGGCAATGACGAAGACAACAGGGTAAAAGCTTTGAAACAGGTCGAGACAGGCGGCGCGAGCGACACAAGCTAAGGAAGTGAGAGGCAGCGCTGTTGCGCAAAGCCGAGGAGTGGGGGGTCTGCACCGTCGTCAACATAGCGCAGCCGTCTTCTGCACTCTGCACTGTGCGATGCACCGGTGCATGCACCTTGTGCGGCCCTGATGTAGAGGCTTATCTCACGAGGGGTAAGATAGATACTGCCTACAGGAAAATTAAAGAGACCTTTGGAGAAAAGAGAACCACTTGTACGAATATCAAGAGCTCAGATGGAAACCCAGTTCTAAGCAAAGAAGGGAAAGCAGAAAGGTGGAAGGAGTATATAGAGGGTCTATACAAGGTTGATGTACTTGAGGACAATATTATGGAAATGGAAGAGGAGGTAGGTGAAGATGAAATGGGAGACATGATACTGCGTGAAGAATTTGACAGAGCACTGAAAGACCTAAGTCGAAAGAAGGCCCTGGGAGTAGACAACATTCCATTAGAACTACTGACGGCCTTGGGAGAGCCAGTCCTGACAAAGCTCTACCATCTGGTGAGCAAGATGTATGAGACAGGCGAAATTCCCTCAGACTTCAAGAAGAATATAATGATTCCAATCCCAAAGAAAGCAGGTATTGACAGATGTGAAAATTACCGAACTATCAGTTTAATAAGTCTCAGCTGCAAAATACTGAAGCGAATTCTTTACAGACGAATGGAAAAACTGGTAGGAGCCGACCTCGGGGAAGATCAGTTTGGATTCCGTAGAAATGTTGGAACACGTGAGGCAATACTAACCCTACGACTTATCTTAGAAGAAAGATTAAGGAAAGGCAAACCTACGTTTCTAGCATTTGTAGACTTGGAGAAAGCTTTTGACAATGTTGATTGGAATACTCTCTTTCAAATACTGAAGATGGCAGGGGTAAAATACAGGGAGCGAAAGGCTATTTACAATTTGTACAGAAACCAGATGGCAGTTATAAGAGTCGAGGGACATGAAAGGGAAGCAGTGGTTGGGAAGGAGTGAGACAGGGTTGTAGCTTCTCCCCGCTGCTATTCAATCTGTATATTGAGCAAGCAGTAAAGGAAACAAAAGAAAAGTTCGGGGTAGGTATTAAAATCCATGGAGAAGAAATAAAAACTTTGGGGTTCGCCGATGACATTGTAATTCTGTCAGAGACAGCAAAGGACTTGGAAGAGCAATTGAACGGAATGGACAGTGTCTTGAAAGGACGGTATAAGATGAACATCAACAAAAGGAAAGCAAGGATAATAGAATGTAGTCGAACTTGTCGGGTGATGCTGAGGGAATTAGATTTGGAAATGAGACACTTAAAATAGTAAAGGAGTTTTGCTATTTGGGGAGCAAAATAACTGATGATGGTCGAAGTAGATAGGATACAAAATGTAAACTGGCAATGGCAAGGAAAGCGTTTCTGAAAAAGAGAAAGTTGTTAACATTGAGTATACATTTAAGTGTCAGGAGGTCGTTTCTGAAAGTATATGTATGGAGTGTAGCCATGTATGGAAGTGAAACATGGGCGATAAATAGTTTAGACAAGAAGAGAATAGAAGCTTTCGAAATGTGGTGCTACAGAAGAATGCTGAAGATTATATGGGCAAATCACGTAACTAATGGGGAGGTATTGAACAGAATTGGGGAGAAGCGGAGTTTGTGGCACAGCTTGACAAGAAGAAGGGATCGGTTGGTAGGACATGTTCTCAGGCATCATGAGGTTACCAATTTAGTACTGGAGGGCAGCGTGGAGGGTAAAAATCGTAGATGGAGACGAAGAGTTGAATACACTAAGCAGATTCAGAAGGATGCGGACTGCAGTAGGTGAAGAAGCTTGCACAGGATAAAGTAGCATGGAGAGCTGCATCAAACCAGTCTCAGGACTGAAGGCCACAACAACAACAACATAGCAAAGTAAACATTCAAGTATTCCGTTCAACTGATCTCGAAAGCCCTTTATCGCTTCTGAGATTATTATCATGTTATCAGCATAATTTAGATCATTTTCGCTGTGAAATTTAATTCCCTTTCAAAATTGCCTCTTTGTTTTCTTTCTGCTTGATAAATGCAGAGACTGAATGACATAGGGATAGGCTACAACCCCTCTCAACTAGCGGTTTCCTTACACGTCCTTAGAGTTTTATATCAGCAGTCTCGTTTCTGTACAAGTGGTAGATAATCATTCACTCCCTGTATTTTATCCTGGCTACGTAAAGAATTGCAACGAGTCTATTAAAATCAAAAGTTTAATCTAAATTCTATCTAAATTTATAAATGCTTTTTTTCCTATATTCTAAGGTAACAGGGTCAGTTGCGCTTTTCATGCTACAGTATTTATGCAGAACCCAAAGTATTCTTCACCGAGCTCGACTTTAGAAGATTTTCCATTCTTCTGTAAAAGTTTCGTGGCAATATTTAGCAACCATGACTCACGAAACTTGTGGCTCGGTGATATTCACATCTGTCCGCGCTTGCCTTCTTTGAAACTGTAGTTATTTTATACTGCTGTCTGAGAATATTTCACCTGATTCGTGTATCTTACCCACCAGGTGGAATAGTTTTGTCATGGCACGTTCCTAATCTACATTTCTACGTGAAGACGCAGGAATCACTGAGATTCTTCGGACCACATTTCTAGGGAATATCGTCTGCTCCAGTTGCCTTGTTTCGCTTTACACAATCAGTCGAAAACTTTTCGTGACTGGTTTTATTCCCGGCGCATGAGCACCGCCACAGCTGTTACAGCGGCTTGAACTAAGAACTGTAAACAATAGCTGTGTATTCGACCAGTCAGTTGTGAACGAGTAGTGTTGACGTGTTTACAGGCGGCCGTAGTGTCAACGTTATCACGTCACAAATTGAAATTGAACAATATCTCTAAATCAAGCGTGTTCTGTAGAAGAGAAAAGTGTGTGCAAAATTTGTTCCGCACAAGTTGATTACAGACCAAAAACGACGACGAAAGGCTGCCTACCGTGACTTGACTGGAATGCAAAACATGGGCAATTCAATAAAGAAAAAAATATGGCCGGTAACGAAGCCTGGTGTTATCAATACGACACTACCAGAAATCAACAAAGTGCAAAATTCACATGAAGGGTCACCACTTCAGCAACATGTGATGCGCAATTTCAACAACATTCGAGAGAAGAGTTTCTATGGTACTTTTACTGGATTTATGAACATTCTGTTTGTTGTACTCAAGTGATGGCAGACTATGTAGAACACCTGAAGTATTAAAACCACGATGACTATACGGACAGTACCTGGCGTGAGGGCGGTCTGTGTCATGTGTGGGAGCGGTCTACGTCAGGGATGGGCGAGTTATGTTTGAAACGAAAACAGAGGAATAAAAGAAACTGATGGTATATTCTGAAACTTACGGAGTATATGGAGGCTCCTTTGGGATGGACTGTAGAGGCGCCTGGGTGTTTGCAAAGTACGGAAATAAGATGGAGAGGTAAAAATGGTTAACTTTGTACTTGCTGCTGGTCGTTAAGAGAGAGCAGAGACGGAAGTAATCTGCTCCATCAGGAAGCTGGAAATAAAACAAGAGCGTCTGCTCTCTGTGGAAAATGGATGTTTTGCTCCATGGAACACCTAAGGCCTCCCATTGGCTGATGGGTGGCGTGATCACTGTGGTGTCACCACCAGACACCACACTTGCTAGGTGGTAGCCTTTAAATCGGCCGCGGTCCATTGGTATACGTTGGACCCGCGTGTCGCCACTATCAGTGATTGCAGACCGAACGCCGCCACACGGCAGGTCTAGTCTAGAGAGACTCCCTAGCACTCGCCCAGTTGTACAGCCGACTTTGCTAGCGATGGTTCACTGACTACATACGCTCTCATTTGCAGAGACGACAGTTTAGCATAGCCTTCAGCTACGTCATTTGCTAAGACCTAGCAAGGCGCCATATTTTTCAAGAATGTATTCTGAAAAGGTAATATTGTGAATCATGTACCGTCAAGAGCGACGTTCATCATTAATGGATTAAAGTTAAGTATCAAGCTAATTACATCCGCTTTCTGAATTCTAATTCCTTGTCATGTTCCAGACCTCACGTCAGTCTAGTCCGTCCCTCGTCACGCCAGCCTGCGTGAGCTAAAACGCGTGCATTCCGGCCTCCTCTCGTAACACGGTGTTGTCTCTTCTGCCAACACAACAGTCACCTTTAATGCATTCAGTAGGGCTGAAAGCGTTTCCTTTCAGATGCTTTTACCAGAAAGAACCACTTCTGTCCTGAAGGGAAGGCCGATTGGTCGCTTAAGCTCTGCAAGGACTCATGCTATGTTCCAAGCCTCTAGTTCAATTGCATCTACACGTATGATAGAACATTTTAAAGTTTGAGTAATTTAACACTAAATTACATTCGATAATCCAAACTGCAACAGGCACATGACTTTCCTATAATTTTTTATTAATCTGATCTCGAAACTTTTTGGTCTGACAGGGTAGGTCTTTCAGTGCCCTGTCAAGTTCATCTCACACTACTGTACCTCTGATGTCATCTTCAGTTCCATTCCCTCCTGTAACTGACTGTGCATTATGAACAAAAGAAAACTGAATGCTAATGAAGTGTTCTGTTAATTGCAAGCTGGCAAATACTTGTTGCAGCTTAAGTGCACTAACTTTCCTTCAGACTTGGGTGGTGGTGTTTACCACGAGAGCGGCTGACGAGATCCGGCGCAAGGTGAGGTTTCCGCAGAGCCAGGCTGCGCTGGAGAGCCGCCCGCGGTGACCACGCAAAGAACGGTCCGCCGCCGTGTTTGCGCTGTCGATGGGCAGCGCCGCAAGAACGGCCAATTAAGGCGCGCTAATTACGTTTCTATTAGGCGGCAGCTCGCCTAATGGGAATTGATGGGCGCCCGCCTCCCCTTCCCCCTGTCCTGCAGACGCTGTTGCCGTCGCCTAATTTACGGCGCACTTCCTGCCCGGCCAGCAGTGCGCGCCGCGTTTTGTGTCGCGTCCGCGGCCGGAAAAACTGCTGTTGCGTCGCGGGTTGCGGCACTCTAGGCGTTTCTCTGTCCGCTAAGGGGTACGCTGTTGGGGCCCGGCAGAAAGTGCAAGACGCCGGTCTGCATTCACCTACTAACTGCAAAATCTCTCGAATTTCGGAAAGGTGACGATGTGGACTGGTTGTTACAGCCTAAGAGTTCACGTGGGTGCCTGTGTTATTAAGAAGTACCGTGCTGCAGGTTGTGTGTCTCTGATTCGTGCACGGATGACCGAAGCCGTTAAGGCAACCGCTCGCGTAAAGCGGGAACGGCACCAACTTCCACTGTCGTCATTCCAATATACAGCCGAAGATGGTTCATATTCGCAAATGCGAATACATTTCCTACAGTTCACAAGGGAGTTGTGGTTTGCCATGCTCACTTCAGGCACACGTCGCGAAAGTGCTGTCTACTCACCTCGCGTCTTGTATGAATGAAAACGAGGCAGATGGAAAAAAGTAAATAAACCACCTCAGTCCGTTTGCAACCTGTAACCGCGCAAGTAACAAGCAGCCCTTAGTGGCTCACCATCACAATTTTTTATCTTAAATATCTTTGTGACTAATGCCCTTTTGGCACATTTATTATTTTATAAATGACATATAAGTACTGCCAGTCTTTCACTTTGATTCTGTACTTATACTCTGTGTCATACGTTTTTTCATAATTCTGTAACCATGTTATAGACCATTCTTTCATTTAAATTCTGAGGAAGACACTCCTAGCAGTGTTGAAACCCGGTTAATTCTTTACAAATAGTGACCGAGGGCTGTTTTCTTTCAATTGTAACTATTCACGGTCTCTGAACGTGCAGCCATGTACAAACTTTTGAGTAAATAAACCGTTTGTTATTTAAAAAGTAATCGCCATAATTGTTAACACATTTACCGCACTGTGAGAGAAGACGGTCAGTGACCTCATGGAGAAATGACTTCAGCTGCCTAAGGAACTATGATTGTAGCCAGACTAGCACCTCGACTAGTAAATCGACGGTTGCGAACGTCTTCCTTGACGGCTTAAAATATATGAAAATTGCATGGCACGCCCATATATGGCCAAGGCTGTTTTAACTTCTCTGCAGAAGTTTCGCTGCTAAGCCCTTCTACATCGTCCGCATAATCCCAATCTCTCCCCATACGATTTCCATATTTTTGTAGCTCTGAAGAAAAACATTCATGGCCGTCGATTTTCATAATTCCACAGGCATCTAAACATTTTTGTCTGAAAGCACTGACTGTCTTGTCTCGCAGTGGGATAAATGTGTTAATAATTATGGTGATTATTTACTGTTTTCCATCTGTCTAGTTTTCGTTTCACTGCCCCTTATAATGGTTGTGTCCCCCTTCCAGAAGACCTTGCGTAGTTATAGGCAAATCGATTGCACCCATCCTGAGTATAATGACGGTCGAGAATTCTCTAAGTGTACAGTAATACTCAAAAGTATCTGAACCACCTGAATTGCATTTCG
The DNA here is from genome assembly GCF_023864275.1 of Schistocerca cancellata. Classification (NCBI taxonomy): domain Eukaryota; kingdom Metazoa; phylum Arthropoda; class Insecta; order Orthoptera; family Acrididae; genus Schistocerca; species Schistocerca cancellata. The sequence continues at coordinate 295,163,574 of NC_064632.1, forward strand.
CCTGATTTGCATGCAACCCACATAACGCAGCTGTCTAGCATGTCCTCTAATCGCTCCTTGGTACAGTCGTTTGAGTATTCAAAATGATTCCAACAAGTCACCAATAGAAAACACTGTTCTGTATCGCAATAACTCTAAGATCTAAAGTAACGCCACGATACTACAAATATCAGGGAAGACCTTACCGCAGATAAGACTGTCCTTAAGGCTTGTAAGCTCACTTTTATTGCAATAAATGACATACCTGAAACGTTACCACTCTCATTATTACGTCAGATAGGTAATGCACGTAGTACGTTCGTCGTATTCATGATTTACTCTTCAAAGTAACATACCGTACTTGTTATTTAACACAAAATTACATTAAAAATTTAAGTTATTCACGAGCAGCTAGTTGAGAATATGTATGAACTTCAAATGACACGACGAACCGTCTCGTTCTGCATATGGATTCAAACCCAGGTCATGCAGACTAAGATTTCGTGACTAAGGGAAACTAACAGTCATTCCTGCCTAGGCATACAGAGAGTGATATACCTCGATTTTAAACGGCATCAGTTAGCAAATATCAACTGTAAATTACATAACGTAAACATTTTTAACGGGCACGAATTCCTACCCAGCATCTATTGTCCCTGTTAACGAACTACGAGAGTTGTTAAATATTGCTTCTTCACAAGTAACTTACTTGAAATGCCGTGAGGTAAGGCTTTGTGTTGGACCGGGATTCGAACCCAGAACCTAATCGGATTGTTATTGAAGCACAACCAACTGTGACATATCGAATTTTCTCGGCAGTAGCTAGATGTTTTAATTGAAATGACGAGACGAAACATTACTTTTTTCCTTCCCACGACCCCAACCCGGCACCTATCGCTGTTATATTCTAGAGAAAATGAACGTTAAATGTGGGTTTGTTACACCAGCAGCGACATGTGATCATGTTTGAACTAGAAATAATATGACAAAGAGTTCAGTGTTGACTGGGAATCGAACCCAACACATATCGTTGTTGACTACTCACGAACAGACGTCAGCAACCGAATGTTTCTCCGCCAGCAACTCGGAATAACATCCTTGAACTTACAGTGATCTCGCAAATAGTTATATGTCTCACTGGGACTCAAAAATGTCAGATATCGTTAGTGTTGACAACGAATGAAAATGAATAAAAAAATCAAAATTATTATCCACCAGCAGATAGGTGTTCTCATGCTAGAGCTTGATAATTCATAATGAAAACCTTAGTGCCGGGCCACAATTCGAACCCATTCACGCGCAATATGTGGAGATGTTGAGGAATCTGCAGTTTTGAACAAACAACAAATTGTAGTTGAGCTGTATTATCACGAAGGGATCCAATTCTGTGATAAGGGCGGTCTGAGTAGCATTCCCAGGTCAGAACCAATTTTATTAGCATACAGAAGCTCAAATAAAAGATAGAATAAGTGTCCTGTGACCCTACATAGGGCTCGTCACTAGAAATAAATAACTAGTATAAGAAAGGATACTGGTGATAGAGTTTCTACATGTCGCCACTCCTGACTTTATTGTGGTTCAACCTAACGTCTACTTGGTAAAGAAGGAATATCATGTTTAATGTGAATTTCAGACCACAATGCCATTATACCTTCTTCACTTGGCGTAGCCAGAAGCGAATAGAATCTGTCTCTCCCTATCAGAAAAGCATTGGCAGAAGTTGGACTGGAACCCAGACCGTCAATATATGAGCCTGTCATCAATCCAACAGACCACCAAATCATCTGCTCTGTGACCCATTTTCCTATCATAACACCGATGCGGCACACTCGATAAGAATTCAGACACACAGGCTCCCTGTAGTGATTTGAAGCATGTTCAGTATATTCATATACTTGGTTGACCGAATCGCCATGAACTAGCTGCCTATGCTATCCAGTGCATACATTCGACTCTATTTTGTAATCACCGTAATAGAATAGCGTAACTGCCACCTATACAGAACTGCCAACAGAGTAGGATGCAAAAATTTAAATAGGAAGTGTTGCTTTCCATTTGAGCTACTCTATTGCGCTATCTGTTTGTTGAAACCGTCGTGCAGTGCAAAAGAAAAGCTGCAACTGTCTGTCTCTCAGAAGTCTAGATCCGGCCATATGCATTATCTCACCGTACTGTGGAATGCGGAAGTTGTGGAGGAACTGTTGTAGACTTCGTTAGGTGTTGTAGCCATGTGTCAGCTAACAGTGTAGCGGTAAGCGTCTCGCACTGTAGATGAGACGTCGAAACTTCTATTACATTCGCTACTACATTTTTTTAAAAACCCAATTCTCCTATCTGCTGAAGTTATCAATTTAATGAAACTTTGAACATAATTCCTTTCACTTCTCAACCCAAAATAGTCGCATGTGGAAAAAGAACTAACTTCTGCGACATTTTGTTCTTTTCAGGTTTCATAGACAGCCAGGCAGCAGATGCATCTCGAAGCTTTTGTATTATGTATGGGGAGAGTGCATCATGCCAAAATAGTCAGAAAAGTATTTTCTACATTAGCTGTCGTCTGGTAGTGGCATTTTATTCTTCTTCAAACATTGTTTGACAGCTTTAACTCAGAACAAGTTTTCTACATGCATGTAATCAATAAACTGCATGTGCATTGTCAGACTGGTATAGATAACATCAGAGAATTCGCGTATCTCGTTGATGATTAATTTCTCTCACATCTTTAGTAGTGTTTTAACAACACTAAAAGATACCTTACGAAAATTGTGTACTGTATTACAAGAAATGAAATAAAACAAGTTACTATAACCTTACGACGAAAGTCTGTTTTAATAAAACTGAGTATATTTCACAAGTGTGCCCCTATTAGATTTCGATTGGGTCTGTGTGTAATTGGTATGCTGTGTCATACTCAACAGGTATGCAAATGTGGCATTTCATAAAGAAAGTTATGTATTCCTAGAAACCCAAAATTTGCTTGTCAGCAGCGTTACATGTTGTGCAGCATTGTAAGTTTTTCACCATTGCACTATGAGCTGAGAGTATTTTCTTCCGATTTACTTATCAATTCATTTCCTTCACACTTATCACCCTGGTATATGAGTCTTAAGTGAAGAACAATATTGAATTTCAAATCGTTGTCGGTAGATTCGAATTTCTTCAGAGAAGATTGTATTGTGAAGCTGCTTGGCAGTCAGAAAGCCGAGATCTATGTCCAGTAACACAACTTACTGAGTCGAGCTGCCAAGAGGATTAGATGTGTCAATGTTTTCTTCTGATTTCGTACAGAATTTTTTCTGGAAATCCGCAGCTCCATAAAATAAACCACAAAAGAAGCTCGCATAAGCTGGCCCCTAACTGACGACTGTTTGAACCATTGCAAACCGAGCGAGGTGGTGCAGTGGTTCGACACTGGACTCGCATTCGGGAGGACGACGTTTCAATCCCGCATCCGGCCATCCTGATTTAGGTTTCCCGTGATTTCCCTAAATCGCTCCAGACAAATGCCGGGATGGTTCCTTTCAAAGGGCACGGCCGACTTCCTTCCCCGTCCTTCCCTAATCCGATGAGACCGATGACCTCGCTGTCTGGTGTCCTTCCCCGAAACAACCAAGCAACCATTGCAACACAGGTCACAGGCGGTACCACAGAGATACACATACCTTGCTGCCAGTACGCCACTTACAACATGGTATTGGTCGCTCAGCCTCATATCGCATCGTGAAAGATAATAAAAGTTGTCACTTATGCGAAGAGTAGAATTTCTTTAGCAAAAAATTTGAATTTTCTCTCTCAGTGTCTTACTTCACATGAGGATTATGTAGCACGAGTCATTCAAATGGAAAGGGAATATCAAGTGAATTTAGCGAGTCAATTCAGTACCATACGCGGAAGTGATTGCACTGTCACAGTGTTGCCAAAGATTTGTGACGATGTTGTCAATTCTCAGCTGTGCTACGAACAGCTCTGTAGCGTTATAGGAGGAGAATCCCATGCTCGTGTCATAGGAGGATACGGAGAGGAGACGCGGGGTTTGGTTAATATGCAGCGTTTTCTCCTACCAGTTGTGTCAAATATTCAGGTGTGTGATGTTCCATCACGATTACAGTTTCCCACAAAATATATACGAATAAAACACTTACCTTGTTACTTTGTGACAAAAGATTATTTCAGTACAATATTGCATCTATGTGCAGTCTTGTGATCATATAAGTAGAATTTCATGAATTGCATGAGAATGCAGAAAAATGTTGATGAGAAGGGAAGCTGTAAGAAACACAGTGAACTAATTATTCTGTACCACGTAATTATCAATTCATTTGAAAATTCAGAAGAGAAGAAGCTAAAAATTATGCCCATTAAGACAGAAACTAAAGTGCAGATGCGGGCACTGTCCAGATCTGCGCTTTTTCATCTTCAGATCTATACAAATAATGTATACTAACCAGCGTATTCATTGCTTTCGTAAGGTTTCCCTCTTGCTTAGTCATCTAAGATGAACTGCATCCACACCCATGAGTTTGATTGTTTCTTTGTATCCTTCCATCTACTATCTTTGTGTGTTATTGTTCGGTGTTCAAAAAGCAAAATATTATGCCTGCTCCCACGAGGTATTAAAAAGAGGTCGCAAGAAAGCCAACGAATTATAATAAAAATACAGTGAGACGCCAATTTGTCTGTCATCATGGTGTTAAGTCGACAGAAATAGTTGGGTGTTATGGCCTGCATCACCGGCATCCCGTTGTCTTCTTCTCTTATTGAGATTTTAATATTACCCTGAACACAAGACGCCGATATAAATGTGTATATTCTCCGTGACGAAACATCCCACGCCGGCCGGAGTGGCCGTGCGGTTCTAGGCGCTGCAGTCTGGAACCGAGCGACCGCTACGGTCGCAGGTTCGAATCCTGCTTCGGGCATGGATGTGTGTGATGTCCTTAGGTTAGTTAGGTTTAATTAGTTCTAAGTTCTAGGCGACTGATGACCTCAGAAGTTAAGTCGCATAGTTCTCAGAGCCATTTTGAAACATCCCACATTACATTCATCCTGATCCACTCGTTACGTGCATTGGCGGCAATGAGTGATAGGAAACATGGTGTGAGGTGACGAATAACAATAACAATGGTAGTGATAACAAAGCAATAATCAAGGACGTTTACTGCATTACAGACGATTAACAAAATAACCAAGAAAGGCTGAGTCTTTAATTGGCGCACTGCGTAGGTGTTCTAACCACGTTGTTACTGGATTCTGTTCTGGTTGTTTGCAGAGAGAAAAGAGAGAACCCTGTAGCCATACATATCGTTAGTACAACGAGATGTTACCTATCAACTATCCTTGCTATACATCACGAGACGAACATGGCGTCACTGAGCTGATATTTGAAATACATTTCTGTTTTCTCTCTCTGTCTCTCTCTCTCTTTTTATTTTTTGAGAAAAGCATCGAGAAGCGCGAATAATAAGCAAGTAGGCATATAACCTGTTTACTGTTATTTTCATCGGGATACATAATGCAAAAATACAACTTTTAAGTGTATTATTGCGTAATTCCAGTTATTGACAGTCGATTCGTGAGCTTGCACGCAATCAGTGGGGTGAAACCTATCACAGAAGCAAGCAAAACACAAATATTTCTTGCACCATGCGCAACACACAAACGAAATCTCGCTGCACTGACGTGTTGTCCGATATATTGCAGGGAAAATATATCTGATTCATGTTGCTAAATACAGCTCCATCAGATATCAATTTTGATGCGTACCAAGTGTATAAAAGTATATCTTGATATACGCAGAAAGTCACATAGAGGTATTCGATTGAAACATAACCGTGACCAAGATTGTAACTGGGGTCGACAGCATCGTCGTCTACCACTTTGACAATTCGAACGGTGACAGTGCTCGGTCGGTTACATACGTTTACTGGTATCAAAGCTACAGCATGAAAACACAAAAATGTTAATAACCCGAAGATCATTAATTTTGGAACCCATAGAAAGTAAAGCAGTCATCAGTCGGAAGAGTGGTTTGAACACCACAGTGCTTTAATAGGCACGGTCTTGTTGGAGGCGGTATGCCGTTGCTTTCCTCCGACCTTTGAGTTGACTTACCTACCCAGTCAATAGGGGAACCTACAGTTTAACGTGGCTTACGGACCACAGTGCAACTCGGCATTTTTCACAAAAACAAACACTGCCCGAGGGAAAATAAGGGTAAAATGGAACATTAAAATCGTGGGACTGACGAGGGATCGGACTTGAGACCTTCGTATTTGTAGTCTTGCTGCTTATCACCTTGCCACCACGCAGCAAGCACTGTCGTTTCTGCTTGGCATTAAAATTAGGATCTCTCGTTTGTGCCTGCGTTGGCACTTGCGTGTCCCGTAAGACCTTACCTTTGGGATTAACCTCGTCTACGTGTGTGTAAACGCCTTCCAATGCCCACTAAAGGAAGACAAGGATACATAGTCTAGCTTCAGTATTACAAATACTCCTCAGTTTGTGGATGAACACACTTGTATTGATAATCATTTTGAATATTTAGCAGTACTGTACCCATTGGTGTTAAACGCGTTTTCAACCAAGGATTCCCACAGCTACAGGAACACTACTTGTGATACCTCTTAGACAAAATACTTACGCAGTGCTATCAGACGAAAAGATCAACCTGACACAAACTGTGGGAAGTTTGTTTTACAACCTTCGTACATGGATAAAGAGCTTTTCCTATTTGAGATATCTGTGAACGTTGCTGCATAAGACGATTTAAAAAGAAACTAAATTCCTTCATCTACGCCAATGTTTGAAGAAATCGTCTTAACGGCACTAAATCGTGGTTTGTGAATCGTTTACCGGCCGCATTTCGCTGGTTGGAAGGCAAAAAGCTTACTGACAAATTTCACAGAAGGAAAAGGGGGACGAAATGTCTCCCACTGGAAGGTCATGTTGTTTTATTTAAATGATTACAAAATCAGGTAAAACGAACAGTGAGGTTGTCAGTATAAGCACATTACTGTTGTCAATATGATGTTGCACCGCACAGGGCCTGTAATGATAAAGGGCCCGTTTAGGTCAGGCATATTGTATAAAGAAGTGGAAGAGAGAGCACCACTAAATTCTACAATCCGTATGCATTGCATACACACAGACATGACCGTTACAGTGTACTTACGGAGCCCAATGAGTGAATTGCATATTTTCCGGTGAGAAAGAGCAAAAAAATGGTTCAAATGGCTCTGAGCGCTATGGGACTTAACTTCTGAGGTCATCAGTCCCCTAGAACTTAGAACTACGTAAACCTAACTAACCTAAGGACATCACACACATCCATGCCCGAGGCAGAATTCGAACCTGCGAACGTAGCGGTCGCGCGGTTCCGGACTGTAGCGCGTAGAACCGCTTGGCCACTCCAGCCGGCTGAGAAAGAGCACTGGCAAACAGTCTTCGCTACATTAGGTTACTTAAATTGGTGTCACTCAGAGCTAGAATTTATGGTCAGCGACTAAGTGTAAGGTCAATGAGTCCGATGCGGGTTTTGCAACTGTGAAATACTTTCCTACATTATAGAAGCGAATATTAAATTTGAAATAATATTGCGAAAATTTTGGACTTGGATGGATTAGAATGAAAATCTTTCTGTTTATTGCAAAGGAAAACAATTGATTTTCTAAAACATTCTCTGTTATACACAACTTGAAACAGGTCACGTCGATCAAACCATATGGAAGAACTGACAGCGGCCGGCCGCGGTGGTCTAGCGGTTCTGGCGCTGCAGTCCGGAACCGCGGAACTGCTACGGTCGCAGGTTCGAATCCTGCCTGGGGCATGGGTGTGTGTGATGTCCTTAGGTTAGTTAGGTTTAAGTAGTTCTAAGTTCTAGGGGACTTATGACCTAAGATGTTGAGTCCCATAGTGCTCAGAGCCATTTGAACTGACAGCGACGTATATCGGAAGGCAGTAAGATCCCTTTGCTTTTGGTTTGGCAGTATTCGACAGCCATTTCTAGGCGCAAGTAAATGAAGAAAGGCAGCGTGTTTTTGTTATCAAGTGACGTCTTCATCAATTACTTTAGTTTTAATTGCTAATGTTTGATATTAACATGAAAAGGATTCTGTAGACAGGGAAAGAACCTGTTCTTGGTCAAATATTTTCATAATAACCAAAAGGCATTAACTCTTTACACTTAACAGTGGATTTTCTCAAACTAAGAAATTTGCTGAATTAGTGAAAATTTCAAAATGGTTTCACATCGAGGCTATGATGCCTAGAAGAGTCTTTACATCCTGGTGACATGAGAATAGCATAATCTTCACGTCAGAAGCTTGCTTCTACTTAACCATTCAATAGACTCGCATTTTTTCTACCGTGACTAATTTTGTAAGCTATGAACATCATCCGTTACAGGACACTCCTGGGACTGGGAAATGTGGCCACAATGGTCTGGTGGAACGAACTATCACAAGTGCAATGCGTGGGTTCAGGCATTTACTTTTAAGAGGCACAAACAGATTTACTTTACCTGTGGTAGCCTCAAGAGAAATATGTTATAATCCAGAATCGGCATTAAACATCACGTTCCTTCATTCCGAATGGGGAAAACAGGTTTGTTTTGGGAAATGACATAGGTGGAGGTCATGGTAAACAGAAATACTGTCGCCAGTAAACTTACTTACATTAGAAAATTTTATTTTATTTGAATGAACTGATAGCCATTTAAAGGAACATGGCTCTTATTTTACTTGTACTTGATTGAACTAGAGACGTTGAATAATTTGGTGCTGGACTGTGATTTGAACTCGTATCTCCTCTTTAGAGGATCTGAATCTCTCGGAACAGTGTAGTTCAATCATTTCGTTCCTTTTCCCAAGACTGCAGTCGTCTCTAGGTCTCCTCCAAAGGTAAGTATGTGGGTCCGAATCTTGATCCAGTACAAAAATATTCATAATTTAATTTCAAGCCCTATCGCGTGCACACCGGCCTGCTAGTGAAAATTAAAGTGCATTTTAAATGTCCGTTCATGTGTTGCCAACAATTTCTGGTCAAACACGTACACATCTTACTGTTGGTGAGTAAGAAATTGATACTTCAGTTATATTCGTGGACGATAAAGAAGAACGACAGGAGTGCGGTTTGATTGTCGCTCAGGCACAAAAATTTGTATCCTTATTTTAGGTTCAAACACGTAGCAGCTGGTAAGAAAAACCGATACGTAACATTTGATTTTACTTAGTTAACAATCCGATTATGTGTTGGGTTCGTATCTCCGTCACAGAACTGCACATCATGCGCTACATCTTGAAATGCATACACACTTTGTTACTTATGAATTGATGTATATCAGACATCTTTCGTTGTTTGTTAACAGTGATGAAAGGGACTTGATAGGAGTCCAGGTTTATTACAAAAACTGTCGTCTTTTAATTTCAAGTTTAGATTTGGTTACTGATATTGGCGAAAATTTCGGTAATTCATGACTCTTCATGGCTAGTCAGCAATATGATATGATTAGATTAGATTAATACTTGTTCCATAGATCACGAACACGACATTTCGTAATAATGTGGAACGTGTCATTTTAATGAAAGATTTCTTTACATACCAGTATTCAATTTCTTTACAACAATTTTTTACCCTCTCTCTCATTCTTTTTTATTTTTATCTCTCTCTCTCTCACTCGCTCTCTTCTCTCTCTCTCTCTCTCTCTCTCTCTCTCTCGCTGTCTCACACATACACATGCTCTTTTTATTTTTATTTGTTTGTTGTGCTCGACTATCGTCGAGGCAAAAAAACGTCCGTGAATGAGTTTCTTAGTTTTGAGTACAGTTACGAAAGAAATATAATAACAACTACGACAGTTACAGATTTATGATTCTTAATTAGCAGTCAGATCTGAGTATTATTAGTAACCACGCTCCAGTCCCTAAACCTAGTTACAGAAATGCGAATCAGACGCATTACGTATTCCAGGCCGTAGCAGCCGCGTCTTTGAGACGCCAGCTATGGTCACTTCCCAGTCCGCTGTAGGATCACATCGGTTCGTCTTCTTCCTGCTGGTCTTGTAACTGAGATTTGGCAACAAGGCAAGGTATGTTTGGCACACTGTGATCGACGAGTTACTTCCTGGTGTGCACGGAATTAAGCCTCGAAGTTCACTTGATTTTTCCTGCCATTTCCATTGAATAATCTGAGTTATTATCGCTTGAGGTGTAACAGAAGATTGTAATTTTACGGTTTTCAGCCCAGGAAAGCCGTTGCACGTGGAAATCGCAACTAATCTCATCCTTTAAATAGCGGTTTACGAGTTCTAGACACTATTGGCCATGTAAGAGGAGGGTGCAACACATGCATCTTCGCTAGCTTTGTGGTGACTTGCTGACATGGGGAAAAGCGTCTGATATGGTTGGCGGTTCCAGTCTCGCCGACTGTAACGTTTTTATCCCTTCTGTGTAAGAGCTGCAAGCAGTCAGATCAAACATTGATAAGCAAATCGCAAGAAAATACTTTCAGCTCATAGTGCAATGGTGAAAAACTTACAATGCTGCACAACAAGTAACGCTGCTGACAAGCAAATTTTGGGTTTCTAGGAATACATAACTTTATTTATGAAATGCCACATTTGCATACCTGTTGAGTATGACACAGCTTACCAATTACACACAGACCCAATCCAAATCTAAGTGAGTAGTATTTTACTAATTCGTGCCAATAGAGGCACGCTTTTGACATATACTCAGTTTTATTAAAACAGACTTTCGTCGTAAGGTTATAGTGGGTAGTTTTAATTCATTTCTTATAATGCAGTGCAAAATTTTCGTAAGGTATATTTTAGTGTTGTTAAAATACTACTAAAGATGTGAGAGAAATTAATCATCAACGATTTATGCGAATTCTCTGATGTTATCTATAACAGACTGACAATGCACATGCAGTTTACTGATTACATGCATGTAGAAAACTTGTTCTGAGTTAAAGCTGTCAAACAAGGTTTGAAGAAGAATAAAATGCCACTACCAGACGACAGCTAATGTAGAAAATACTTTTCTGACTATTTTGGCATGATGCACTCTCCCCATACATAATACAAAAGCTTCGAGATGCATCTGCTGCCTGGCTGTCTATGAAACCTGAAAAGAACAAAATGTCGCAGAAGTTAGCTCTTTTTCCACATGCGACTATTTTGGGTTGAGAAGTGAAGGGAATTATGTTCAAAGTTTCATTAAATTGATAACTTCAGCAGACAGCAGAATTGGGTTTTTAAAAAAATGTAGCAGCGAATGTAATAGAACTTTTGACGTCAGATCTACAGTGTGAGACGCTTACCACTACGCTTCTAGCTGACACATGGCTACAACACCTCCCGAAGTCGGCAACAGTTCCTCCACAACTTCCGCATTCCACAGTGCTGTGAGATAATGCATATGGCCAGATCTAGACTTCTGAGAGACAGACAGTTGCAGCTTTTCTTTTGCACTGCACGACGGTTTCAACAAACAGATAGTGCAATAGAGTAGCTCAAATAAAAAGGAACACATCCTATTTAAATTTCTGCATCCTACTCTGTTGGCAGTTCTGTATAGGTGGCAGTTACGCTATTCTATTACGGTGATTACAAAATAGAGTCGAATGTATGCACTGGATAGCAGAGGCAGCTAGTTCATGGCGATTCTGTCAACCAAGTAAATGAATATACTGAACATGTTTCAAATCACACAGGGAGCCTGTGTGTCAGAATTCTTATCGAGTGTGCCGCATCGGTGTTATGATAGGAAAATGGGTCACAGAGCAGATGATTTGGTGGTCTGTTGGATTGATGACAGGCTCATATATTAACGGTCTGGGTTCCAGTCCAACTTCTGCCAATGCTTTTCTGATAGGGAGAGACAGATTCTATTCGCTTCTGGCTACGCCAAGTGAAGAAGGTATAATGGCATTGTGGTCTGAAATTCACATTAAACATGATATTCCTTCTTTACCAAGTAGACGTTAGGTTGAACCACAATAAAGTCAGGAGTGGCGACATGTAGAAACTCTATCACCAGTATCCTTTCTTATACTAGTTATTTATTTCTAGTGACGAAACGAGCCCTATGTAGGGTCACAGGACACTTATTCCATCTTTTATTTGAGCATCTGTATGCTAATAAAATTGGTTCTGACCTGGGAATGCTACTCAGACCGCCCTTAACGCAGAATTGGATCCCTTCGTGAAAATACAGCTCGACTACAATTTGTTGTTTGTTCAAAACTGCAGATTCCTCAACATCTGCACATATTGCGCATGAATGGGTTCGAATTCTGGCGCGGCATTAAGGTTTTCGTTATGAATTATCAAGCTCTAGCATGAGAACACCTATCTGCTGGTGGATAATAATTTTGATTTTTTTATTCATTTTCATTCGTTGTCAACACTAACGATATCTGACATTTTTGAGTCCCAGTGAGACATATAACTATTTGCGAGATCACTGCAAGTTCAAGGATGTTAATCCGAGTTGCTGGTGGAGAAAAATTCGGTCGCTGACGTCTGTTTGTGTGTTGTCAACAACGATATGTGTTGGGTTCGATTCTCAGTCACCACTGAACTCTTTGTCATATTATTTCTAGTTCAAACATGATCACATGTCGCTGCTGGTGTAACAAACCCACATTTAACGTTCATTTTCTCTAGAATATAACAGCGATAGGTGCCGGGTTGGGGTCGTGGGAAGGAAAAAAGTAATGTTTCGTCTCGTCATTTCAGTTAAAACATCTAGTTACTGCCGAGAAAATCCGATATGTCCCAGTTGATTGTGCTTCGATAACAATCCGATTAGGTTCTTTGTTCGAATCCCTGTAGAACACAATGCTGTACCTCACGAAATTTCAAGTAAGTTACTTGTGAAGAAGCAATATTTAACATCTCTCGTAGTTCGTTAACAGGGACAATAGATGCTGGGTAGGAATTCGCACCCGTTAAAAATGATTACGTTATGTAATTTACAGTTGATATTTGCTAACTGATACTGTTTAAAATCGAGGTATATCACGCTCTGTATGCCTAGGCAGGAATGACTGTTAGTTTCCCTCAGTCACGAAATCTTAGTCTGCATGACCTGGGTTTGAATCCATATGAAGAACGAGACGGTTCGTCGTGTCATTTGAAGTTCATACATATTCTCAACTAGCTGCTCGTGAATAACTTAAATTTTTAATGTCATTTTGTGTTAAATAACAAGTACGGTATGTTACTTTGAAGAGTAAATCATGAATACGACGAACGTACTACGTGCATTACCTATATGACGTAATAATGAGAGTGGTAACGTTTCAGGTATGTCATTTATTGCAATAAATGTGAGCTTACAAGCCTTAGCGACTGTCTTATCTGCAATAAGGTGTTCCCTGATATTTGTAGTATCGTTGCATTACCTTACATCTTGAGTTATTACGACACAGAACAGTGTTTTCTACTTGTGACTTGTTGGAACCATTTTCAATAGTCAAACGACTGTACCAAGGAGCGATTAGAGGACCTGCTAGACAGATGCGTTATGTGGGTTGCATGCAAATCAGTCGTAATGCAATTCAGGTGGTTCGGATACTTTTGAGTATGACTGTACTTAATGATTTCGTATTTTTCCGGGTCTCCACAATAATGTAATTGCCACGGGGCAATATGACGCAGTAAACTTGGTCACAATCACAAGGCTAATAATACGCATGAATTAAAGAAGAAGCGTTTTCTCTGTGTACTTGTCAGAGCGATGTCATTTCCCCAACTCTCCGCTCTAACTGAAGTCTGAAAAGTTAACTGAAACCACGGACGTGGTGTCAAGCTATTCAGAGTCTCTGTTATCCGTCCCCGTTAGCTGAGTCGTCAGCGCGGCGGCATGCCACGTCAAGGGACCTGGGTTCGATTCCTGCTGTGGCAGAAGATTTTCTCTGCTTAGGGACTGGGTGTTGTGTTGTCATCATCGTTTCATCCCCATCCCCGACGCGCAAGTCCCCCAATGTGGCGTCGAATGCAATAAGAACTTGCCCTCGGCGGCCGAACGTCCCCGAATTGGGGACTCCCGGCTCACAATGCCGTACGCTCAATTCCATTTCAGAGTCTCTGTTCCCGAATTTTAGCCAGTCTGAGACTAGGAACGCAACGCTTCCTTTTAAGGGTGTGATGTGGACAGTCAACGGGGATGAGGAAACGTTTTTCTCTATCGTTTCACGTGTTAATTGTGCACCTTCTCTGCGTGTGATCACGACGAATCACGACGCAATATGTGTTGCCCAGTTGGGTTAAGGCATATTTTACCACTTTACACTTGCTGCAAGGGAAAAATACCCATAGATATCACAGTGTTCTTGGACTGGTCGTTTCGTTCCCTTCATTTGAGCAAAAACATTAGTCACTCGTTTTGTACAGCTTAAGAGTTCGGTCCACATCATAAACTTCTGGCTGCCTGTGGTTCTGCAAAGAGTGAACACTGTGGCATACTGCGAGTCTGTGTATAAAACCAGTCGAACCGCTACGAAAACATCCAGCCAGAGACAAACGTCAAACATAGTACGAGCTTACAGTGTAGGTCATCAACAGGAGGGCAGCTGGTTCATATTTTCTTAGAGTGTACATTGAATATGGCACTAGCATTTGGTGCGGGTGTTCAGTTTCACCGCACCCACGAGTCAACAGCGCCCGCCATGTCACATGACAGAGAAGGGCCCGCAGCCTGCTGCACATATGTAACGCCGCCGAGTCTGGAAGCGAGGGAGCAGTCTCGCTGTCTGAGTCGCTGGCTGTAGCATACCTGTGTCCAACGAACAACTATCAAGTGCGTGGCAAAGTGCACTTTTTATTGTGCACCTGGTTTATTATGTATTGTGCTTAAATAGGAAAAGATATCCACTACTTCAACTTTTGTAGTTCTGTCTTCCTCAGTTGCGTGTAATATTGCGGTATATTAATAATTTATACTAAACTGTAAATGTAAACTAAATAGTAAAAATATGTACATATTCCAGGCCATTGTGAAGATGCCTTGCAGAGAATAAAGGCGAAACGAGTATGGCACGAATATTGTGTTTCATTCAGTTGTAGTTAGACTATCCAAAAGTAAAAGTTATCAATATACCGTAACATCCACTACTGTTCGAGTACATTACTGGTGGTACATCGCAGGAAACAGTAACAAGCGCATATTAGCTAGAACTAGCCTTCTGGAGTGGCCTAAAGTAGGCTAAACAAATGAAACATATAGTAGGAAAAGCAGATGGCATTCGAAGATTCACTAGAAGAATCTCAAGGAAATTTAATTCATCCACGAAAAACTGGCGTAAAAGCACTTGTAAAACCGGTTGTTGAATATTGCTCATCAGTTTGGGACCCTTTGAATCAATAGAAGAAAGAGAGAGAGAGAGAGAGAGAGAGAAAGTGGTTCAAATGGCTCTGAACACTATGGGACTTAACTTCTGAGGTCATCAGTCCCCTAGAACTTAGAACTACTTAAACCTAACTAACCTAAGGACATCCCACACATCCATGCCCGAGGCAGGATTCGAACCAGCGACCGCAGCGGTCGCGCGGTTCCAGACTGTAGCACCTAGAACCGCTCGGCCACTTCTGCCGGCCGACAGAGAGAGAGAGAGAGAGAGAGAGAGAGAGAGAATTAAGGAAGTGCGATGTTTTCCGCTAGGGATCACTTAGGCCTCATGGTAATTGCTCAAGAAACTCTTGCGGCAAGTGCTACACGAGAGACGTTGTGCATCACAGTGACGTTTTCTATTAAAATTATAAGAGAGTGTCTTCAGCGAAGAGTTGAGCAACATATTAATTCCTCCCAAGTATGTGTCGTTAAATGACTACAGGTAGAGACTCAGGGCAATCAGAGCTCATGCGGAAGTATATTGATAGTTCTTTTTTTCACGTATCATTAGTGAATCGGACAGGGAAGGGGAGAAAATGGTGGTACCAGAAGTACCTTTTTCTACATACCTACTCTGTGACCGAGCGGTTCTAGGCGCTTCAGTCCGGAACCACGCGGCTCCTACGGTCGCAGATTCGAATCCTGCCTCGGGCATGGATGTGTGTGATGTCCTTAGGTTAGTTAGGCTTACGTAGTTGTAAGTCTAGGGTCACATAGTGCTTAGAGCCAATTGAGCCAACATACCTACAAACATAAATGTACATGAAGATGTTATCCAGCGTTTGCCGGATACTTCAGTCAGTGTGCAGTCAGGTACTAGGCAACAAAGGAAGTATATAGCCCCCAAAAGTTTCATTGCTTTACATTTTTTGAAATATAGTTACTGTACAAAGTAAAAAGTCAATGACAAGTGGAATCTGTTTAATACTATGAAGTGAATTTCATACCGCTGTATTTGTGAACTTTATGTCATTAGGACGGCAAGGAAGTACGCAAACAAATGTGAATGTTATGCATTCAACATCATTGTTCGCCTTTTCAGTTACTTTTGAGTAACCCTACTCCACTCATATCGTAACGCCGGAACTGAAATTCCACCGCAGCTGACGCCACAAAAACCGATTTGACATTAATGTCGTCTTATACACTAACACAAAAGCGCACCACGAAGGAGTTATGCAAATTGGTCGCAAGCAGATTTTTAACTAGTTAGCGACGGAAAATGCAAATTTGTAAACTTTGGCTGCTGATAGATGATTGTTTGACGCTGCAGCGCAATTTCACAGCGGAGTTGGCAAGGGTAGTGAACCACGACATGTCGATAACAGGCATATTAAGTCAGCGAATTTCATTTCTTGTGCTCAGGTGGATAGTAACTATGCCTCGCAGACAGGCCCTTGAACAACATACACATGTGTCAGCAGTTGAGAGAGGACGTATAGTTGGGCTCAGCGAAGCCGGTTGGAGTAATCAGCGATTACTCGACGTTTGAATGGGAGCGATGGCACTATTGGACGATGTTGCAGAAAAGGGTGAACCATAGCCGAACACAGCGTCGAGAAGTAAGCGGTCGGCCTAAAGAGACGACAGAGCGTGAGAACCGAGCAGTCATGAGAGATGCACTCAGGGCCCTGGATTCATTATTATTGTCGTTCCGGCGTGATCTTTATTTTACAATTATTGTTCCCTATTTTGGCTCATATGAACGACTTATCTGGCACCAAAGAACCATAGGGAACTTTAGCGAGTAGACTGTATTCGGCTATGCTCCATGTCTTCCAAGCCAAGATGTTTGCATCAGGGAATGCTTTAAGGCCACCATAATCAGCATGATTATCCCATACAACAGCCGAGGTCAGCCACGTACTGCCTCCAAACACAGCAGAAACATCACACGTGAACTGCATTCGAAGTCCACGAAAAACATTCGGACCACCCATAAGCTGTTGCTTATTGAATTGTCCAGCCAAGACAATGTCTATTGCTCCCCGTGACGTACACGGGAACACTGGCCCGAAAACGGCGACGATATCCACGTCGCACAGGCATTGCAGTGGCACGTTAACACACTGCTTCGGTGACCACAAGTACCATTAACAGGCGGCTCACAGAAAGGGCGCTGAGAACACTGCTCCCCTAGCTCCGACTACATTTGACGTCTCTACGCCAAGAGCGTTTACGATGGTGTTGGGAACATTTAGTCTGGAATCTCATTGACTGGAGTAGAATTGCCTTCAGGGATGAAACCCCCTTCGAATTGAGCCCTTATGAATAGAGGGACGCATCGGAAAGCGGCGAGATACCAACGCGCCTTTAGCCCGCCATACTCCCGACAACCAAGAGTCATGGTCTGAGGTGCCATTTCATTTCATAGCAGGATTATTTTGGTTGTCATCCGCGGCACTTTCACAGCACATCGTTACGTTGACGATGTTTTACGCCTCGTTTCGTTGCTCTTGCTCTTCATGACAAGCCATCCTGGGCTCACATTACAGAAAGATAATGCCCGCCCTCACACGGCGGGAGTTTCTATTGCTTATCTTCGTGCTTGCCAAACCATGTTTTGGGCAGCAAGGACGCCGGATCTCTCCCAAATTGAGAATGTTTAGCGCTTTATGTGCAGAGCCCTGTAACCTGCTCGGGATTTTGACGATTTAACGCCCCAATTGAACAGAATTTGACACTAGATCCCTCAGAAGGGCATCCAACAACGGTATCAAGTAGTGCCCAGCCAAATAACTGGCTTGCATAAGGGATAGAGGTGGACCAACACGTTATTGACTTGCTCAATTTGTGAAGCTCTTTCTCAGGTATAAATCATCCAATTTTTCTGAAATTTCTTTGTATGTAGATGTACATCACATCTACCGATTTCCGTCCAATTCGGATATTTCCTTCGTCGTGCGTCATCATTTTTCTCTAAGAGTGCATTTACCGGAGCATGCTGCGGCACAGCATCATGAAGTGGGTGTATGCCATTTCGATAACTGCGTCTAAGTATCTGAATATGAATTCGTAAAAGTCTTCGAAATCGACTGCTCACAAGGTATAGATAAAACACAGCTCAATGGAAGATGAGTCTTTGCTCACCATAACAAAATGTTTCATTGCAGCAGTGCCGGCCGGAGTGACCGTGCGGTTCTAGGCGCTACAGTCTGGAACCGCGTGAACGCTACGGTCGCAAGTTCGAATCCTACCTCGGGCATGGATGTGTATGATGTCCTTCGGTTAGTTAGGTTTAAGTAGTTCTAAGTTCTAGGAGACTGATGACCACAGCAGTTAAGTCCCATAGTGCTCAGAGCCATTTGAACCATTTAACCATTGCAGCAGTCTTCAGTATCCAGCGTTACGGAAGCAACGAGATTAATTTCACTTATTTTCGATTATTTTTTCACGCCACTAAACTAGCAATGGACCGTAAACCACAGGAAAGTGAAGTATGGGAAGATCGAGAGAGAGATGAGACTGGAACAGGCTCTAGGTCTAACCCTGGGGTAGCAGAAGATATTTGAAAATATTAAGAAAAATGAAGTGGATTTTGAAATCAGACAGTAACAGCAATCTGTAGGTATAAATGACAATATATTGAACAAAATACACTTGATCATAAAAAGTGTAGAATTAATTCTAGTCCTCCTTGACATTAACGAGAATTGAAAAAGTTCGTACCTTGCCTTATTAAGTGCAGCGCAGTTAATGATGTGGTGCCAAAAAACACATCTGCAAGTCATTCTCTGGTTAAAATGGCGTTGACAATGGCGTTGACAAGCCTGCACAGATGCTGCCAAATTGAAGCAAAGTTGTGCAATCGCTGCAAGCCCATAATTGAGCCTGGTAGTTATTTAAACTACGGCTAATAATAATTACCAGAGAAGAATTTTTCATATTAATAAACGTCTTCCACCAGTATTTGATGCAGATGTTACTACAAAGAGTGAAGTTTTACAGAGTGCACCAATAAATACTACTCTTCACTGTTACTGCTGTCTGGCTGCTTCTGCCTTGCTGTCGGCTTGTGGTAAAGTTTTTTTCAATCTAAAACGTGTTCCCAACATGTAACGCGGCAGGACCACATGTTACCACTATCTCAACGCCGTCCACCAGGTCTGCCTACATCGCATTTTCTCTTGTAGAAAAGGCTTTTCCCAAACGAAGACGACAAGGGCAAAAGCTGAGCCTTTTTCAAACCTAATGTCTCCCTTCTTTCTTACACTTGTTTTGCTGCTTTTCGCATTCATAAATAATATTAAGGACGAGCTCAGACCGTATAAAAACGATTTATTTTACCATTTTAAAATTTAGAACAATAATTTAACTGTGCTAATATCATTTTAATTCGAACTTTACAAATTTTACTGCCTATGCGTGTCAGAACTGAACAACACACTAAGGATGTCGACAACAGAACTATTTCTAACACAAGCTGGTCTATAGGAACTATTGTCAATTTGGAATTGCTGTATCCAGATAACGTACGTGAGGTCAAGAGCCACAGAGGACACCAATGGCAAGATGTCACAACGAACGAAAGGTCGATATTATACTGTAGTACAGTCTCAGTTACTACAAATACCTTGTTTAGGAGAACACATTTCGACAATCAACGATTTTCACTATCATTCGACTTTAGCCAAGCCTTTCTTCATGTACATTTACATAGAATTAGCATTAACGCTTCTCGAGCATATTTGTTTGATTCTGAGTCAGAAACTGGTGTAAACCACATCTTGTTTTCGTATCAGAAATTTGACTGTGAAAGATCGAAATTTTCGAAGACAATGATGAATGTGGGATACCAGCTCCCTCAGTCAGCTTCTGTTTGGTTTACTAAAGATTTATCCTTTATAAAGTGATTGTTATTTACCTCATGAGTTTTGGGAAAAATCTATACTATTTAATATTATTTATATTTTTAAATCTCTAGATAGCTTACGATTAAAAATAAGAAAGAACGTGTATTGACAGCAAGGAAATGTCTAATTTACCTATCATGCTATTTGTTAACTATTTACTACGGAAAAAATCGTACAACTTGAGCCTTTTAATTCTGTAAATATGCTTTTATGTATCTCCCTCATACAAGTATAACATGTAAACATATGTTTCATTTGGCTAAATCGAGTACAAATTCAGAAGACCAGATAAAATAAAACAAAAAAAGAAGAAAAGAAAAAGTTCGCAACTGTTTATGGTTGCGGCTGAGCTGCACGTTATAGTGTCCGCACTTGCTGTTGAAAACAGTAATTTAAGTGTGCATTCAGTGCGACTCGTTTTTGTTATAGTTTGTTTTTCTAGCAGTGTTATTTGCAGAGTGATTCACAGAACAGGTTTACTGAGGAGGAATTTGATATTGTGCACCTTGAGGATGGATTCCCTGAATGCGTTGGTAGAGCTTAAGAGGGGGCACTCCATTCTCTCACTTTAACAGCAATGTTAGATTAACATTCATAATTTTGGTCATGACCTCGTTGTTCCCAAGTACTACATATGATATGTGTGGTTTATGACATTTTTGCATGGGGAAGTAGTGCACAGAGTGTTCTTACGACTGCGTTTATAACCTGTAGAGAACTTGTACCCAGGTGGAGGCGATGGACAATAGGGAAAGAGATTATTTGAGGTCCATAAATGCTGAGTGCAGCGATCTGGCCATGTGGGTGATTCTGGGAAGCAGTGCTCAGTGGATCTTACGAGCATAGGAGCTTCTGGCCGATGCCCACTCCTCCTTCTGCTTAGGGTTCGACACAAGGGCTCCAGTTCGCAAAACATTTTACCTGGGCTAGGTGTCAGTCCACTGTGAAGGCAGCCAGATCGTGGGAAGTGGGTGGAGAAAGCCATTTAAGAGAGACTACTGTAAACCGATTCTTTGTGGAAATGGTAGGAAGGTCACAAAACTCAGTGCATTCCCACTCTAGAAGCTGGGATGATACTGGCAACGTGGATGGTGTGCGTGGTTAGCGGAGACATGATTGTAACACTCCCCCCTCCCCTCCCCTCCCCACCATCTGATGCCAGGAAGTTGCCACGTTCTTTCAGCGAGCAGCAAAAGCGTATATTTTACAGGCATGACTATATGGGAACTCTCACACTTCTTTCAGAAATTGGAAATGGTCGACCCGGAAAGACTAGATATCTCTGTAAATGAGGGACTGCAGTCCCATCTAGGTAGATGCTTTTTTCCAAAACATGGCCATTCTTACTGTGAGTATGGCTCCTCCCTAGACTAAAATCTTTTTTTTTCCATACAAGAGAGATTTGGAGTCGCTGATTGGCTGCTCTCAGGATATGCAAAGTGTAGGCTTGCTTCCCCATGGGGACCCTGGTGCTGTGAATGGACTGGCTACCACGCCAAAAGGACAGTCAAGAGGGGAGATTCAATGAATAGAGGGTTGTTTGAATGGTAAGTGTAATGTGGGGGCCGTTTCGTTTTTGCTAATTCAGCTCCCGTACTGAGGCTTGTTGGAAAGTGGTTGTGCTTCTTTGCTTTTTTCGTCTTCTGGTCCCCCTCTGGTGGAGAGCTTCAGGTATTCCCCTAGTGGGTTAGACTTGCTGTCTGTCTTGTGGTGGACTAAGAGCCAGTAGCAGTTTCCAGCTGTACCAATAGTGGGACAGTATATCATCTCGGACACATCGTGTGTCACGAGGCTCAGCTTATTCGTCTTGAGTCGGCTATCTGGCGTATGACAGCTCCAGCGTGCACCGTCATGCCTGTGAGTCACATTTGTTGGCCCAGGTCATAGAATGGGTGCAACTCACATTGAAATCTGCCGGGATTTTACGGTTGTGATAGGTAAGTTTCCCGTGTTCTGATAACACTGTTCGACATGGGTTCTATTTCTGATATGAAAGTATGTGCTTCTAGACCATTTTACCATGGGAAATTCAAATATGTAAACAAAATATCGTTGTCAGGGATACTTTTTATGTAATATGTATATATATGTATATTCACAATTCATGGCATCGAGTTTACAACAGTGGTGTTAGCCGCAATTTGTGTCAGTCTTAACGAGTGGCTGTTTTGGCTGACAAGTAACTATCTGTCATATTTCCGAGCACAGTTGAATTTCACTTATATTTCACAGGAGTGGAGACTTTTCATAGATGCATCGAAAACAAGTCTGAAGGGTGTTTTGCTCCATAACGGAAATAAAATACCCTCTCTTCCAGTAGCTTACGCTAGTTTGACAAAAGAGAATTACGAATTCGTACAAAGGATGCTAAATTCATTAAAATACAATGAACACAAATGGAAAATATGTGCAGATTTCAAGGTAATTGCTATGGTACTAGGAATGCAACAAGGCTACACAAAGTATGCCTGTTTTCTTTGCGAGTGGGATAGTCAAGACCGAAATTCTCACTACGTGAAAAAGAAATGGCCTAGGCGAAGATAAAAAGTTGGCGAAAAGAATGTACAACGTGAAAGTCTGGTAGCTTCTGAATATATACTACTTCCACCGCTTCACCTCAAACTTGGCCTGATGAAACAATTCGTGAAGGCCACGGATCCAACAGGTTATGGGTTTGCATATCTAGCTACCAAATTCCCCCGTCTTTCAGCTGCAAAAATAAAGGAAGGTGTATTTGTGGGCCCACAAATCAGGGAACTGCAAAAAGATGCAAATTTTGAAGCATGTTTAACTGATAAAGAAAAAAACGCATGGAACTGTTTCAATGTGGTGTCGGAAAACTTCCTGAAGAAGAAGAGCTACTAACTACAAAGCAATGGTGAAGGATATGATCAAAGCATATCAAGATTTGGGGTGCAATATGTCTTTGAAGGTACATATGATGGACTCTCATCTGGACTACTTCACAGAGAGATGTAGTGACGTATCGGATGAACATGGAGAAAGATTCCATAAAGACATATCTACCATAGAAAGGCGCTATGAAGGGAAGTGGGTACCTTCTATGTTAGCAGATTATTGCTGGAATATCATTCGAGAGAAGAAAGATTCACAATACAAGAGAAAAAGTGATGTTCATTACAAGGCAGTGGCTCATTGTTTGTCAATTTTCTGTAATTTCTCATGTCAAATAAATGCTTCAAAGTGTATACACAAAGGTTACCGTGTTATACGTTAGATCCCACCCTTCATTAATGTGATGAACTTATAACATCATAAAGATGTGCATTTGTTTGTCGAAATTCACCTCATGTTTGCTGCACTACATCAGAAACTGAAAACAGAAATAAAATTGCGATTACTCATAAACTATCCCTGACAGAAAAAAACCAAAAACAGTTTTCAATTCAGCACTCAAAATACAACTAGGATCACAATATTTTTTATCAGAAATAGAAAAAAAGGTTTTTTTTGTAGAACAGTGTAATTAGAGCGCCAGACAGCGTAGTTTGGAATTTTCGTGCACGCATCAGAAAATTACAGCTGCCACAGCACACCGCCCATCACCCACAGCCTGCCGTTTTCTGCTGCCACCTGAGTCGAGGTGAGAGGGTGAAATGCTGCACCGGCGTATGGTTGTTAAATGATATTCACAGATTCCTGTTCTCATGTGTACCATAGTTTGTGGTATAGTTTATCGTAATTGATTCCATTTGAATAGAGTTGGGTCTCAGAGTGCATTCATGTAGACAAAATTGTACAAGGGATTAATTCAGTGGAGAATTAGTGTAGCTTCCACCTCAATGTCTGCTTTGCGTAAGAAACACCATTCCTCAGCTGATTTGTGTTTGTTCATTTTTGTATAAAATTTATCAGCTGGTTCTCCAGAAAGAAGTGGTTAGTAAAGGCCTAATAAAACATGTCCTTATTTTGTAAACTTAAATACGCCACTGTTCTCATTCTTACTGTCTCTACTATTCACTATTTTTTATTTTAGTGTGGTGGTACGTGGGAACACCAGCAATTTAAGATTCAGTCTTATTATAACAAGTTAATTTGATTATTAATTTGAGTTCTGAAAGTGACCACAGGCACAGGCAACAAAGCGCCATGAGTAAATTGACTAATTCATATGTCAAAATTAAGGGTGTAGCTCACGATTTGAACATTATTCAGAAAATAATACTTTTCTTTGTGTAAAAATAATAACATTTAATATATATAGAAGCGACGTCTTGCAAGCTGTACAACGACACTATGCTGAGCTATTTCCTTAGCGACAGCAATCACATCGCAGTATTTTTGAATCATCTGAGGGTGGCTGCATCACTATTTGTCTTCTGTTGTACGTATTGCTGATTGAAATCACACGATTTTTTGCTGCTGTGAATATATTTCCACTGAAATGAAGGTAATTGTGGTTCTGAATAAGTCGTAACTACTCTACCATTCAGCAACAAGCCACCGGAAAAATTTGGTCCCTCCTAGCAAAATACTCAGAAAATGTCACTGAACAACCTTCGGAGATTTGCTAATGGAGCTCGGGTTCATCCTGTTTCCTTAGTGATGCGAAGGATCTCTTTTGTTTGTTCCTTCTTGTATCATTAAAGGTCATGTGCAAAGTTGAAAAACTGCTGTAGGCTGCTGTAGACTATCCTAAGTAAGCGTAGACTAATGTAATTGTCCTAGTAACTTTGGTCAATTAATATCGTAACAACGTTACCTCTACGTTCTTTTTGTTGCGTACTTGTGGGAGGTTACCCCAATTCGATCGCTTTGTTTGTGTATGCGATCAGTGTCCCCTAGCAACTGAAAGTGGAGAATCATCTCTAGAGGAGATAGAAAGGGCCATGTAACGGAACGTTTTTGTCCTATATAATTATCCTCGCGTCTGTAACTTAAAAATAAACAGCATTTGTAGCAAAATTGAAATTGTCAACGTTTAACTGATTTTTTTATTCGAAAAATGATCATTTTTAGCGTGAAAGAGGAGAATGTTGTTATAAAAATAAAAAAGTACAGATTTATCATACGGCGCTAGAAAACCCAATCTCCTCAGGAAAAGAGTAAAATTAAAAAAAACAACGCAAACAAAAAACTATCGAACATTGCTTCAATATTTTGTCGAGGTTGTATAAAAACGTGTTTCTGCTATTGCTAAGCAGCTTCCGCTCTTATCAGTTACAACAAGAAACTTTTGAATCATAATGAAGAACGTTCTACTGAATACAAAGTAACAACTATAATTATATAAAACTTCCTAGCAGATTAAAACTGTGTGCCGGATCGAGACTCGAACTCGGGACCTCAGATGGTAGGGCACTTGCCCGCAAAAGGCAAAGGTCCCGAGTTCGAGTCTCGGTGCAGAGTGAAAATTTCATTCTGGAATAATTATATAGACTTATTCTGTGTTTGTGCATGTAAGCTGTACTTACAACAAAAGTAATTGCTTTGGTCTCGTTAAAGTGCAGAAGTCACGTGAGCATCAATCTTTTTTCGAATAAAATGCAATTGATATTTGATATACAAAATACACAACTGAGTAACAACGAACAATGTGTCATTGTAAGTATGAGCAAAACAAGCAAACAAACAAAAAACAATAAAGAGAAGTTGTTGGATCCCAGTTCCTTTTCCACACATTCATTTATGTCCCTTTCCCTACCAATACCATCAATACTGCTAGGAATCCTACCATTTACTAGATCATTTATGTACTGTACCGAAACTACCGAACTAGGTTTAGTTGAGCGTAACTCTAGCTACGTGCCAAATTCGATTCCTTTATCGCTGTACTTTTATTTCCTTCTAGTACTCTTTCGCCTGTTCACTATGTTTTTTCTTTGTGTTTTCTGACCACTTCAGACGAGTTTCTCTCACTTTCTTACCATGGAATCCTTCCATATTCAACATTTTTTTCACTAAACAGTTCGAGCTGTGCCGGTTCGTATCGACAGTGTTGCTCCACAATTATCTATGCTAGTTTCCCAGCAACAGGTCTGAGAGCATCTCTCGTGAGGGCGCCTGCCTGCGATGCTTGGAAGCACTTGTGGTGCCGGTTAGAGGAGTCCTGTTTGCGATGTCGGACGGGAGCGGGTGGGAAGAGGCAGCGCTTGCCGAGGGCAGCACAGCGGGGTGAACGAAACTACAAGAGGAGGCTAAGCTGGCTGGGGACCACTTGGCTCTAACCCGGAGTGGGCTAGGTGGCACGGTCGCTCACAAGCAGTGGTTAGGAGCACAGATGAACCAGCTGTGGAAGCGTGCCGGCCAACACGGGAGGAAGAGAGCTTGGTGAGCACGTTTCTGAGCATCAGCTTCCGACATTTGTGCGCTCTGGCAAGCACATCTGTGGAGACTCGGCTTCGCGAGTTCGCTTCGTCTCAGGCTTCAGTAAGTGTAGGCAACGGTCGTTTTGGACATAGTTTTAGCTGGCTGGCGTTCCCGCCCTTGCATGATAGTGCAGCTCTGAGAATTTGAAACAATTGAGGCCTCTTTCGTTGCTTGAAGCTTCAAGAGTTAATTCATTTGTCTTTTATTTTCCTCTACAGTGGGAATTACAGAAACTAAATTGCCTGGTGTTCATAGAAAACTGTAAATCTGATGCCACTATCAAATTCCTGAGTTTTTCAGGTCCTTATTAGTCAAATGACGTATTCCAAAGTTAATTTAAACGTATTAACAGCTTTCACAAAGCTGCTGAGGTTCTTGGAGCTTTATAAACAAACTAGTTGGCCTTGTATTTAAAAAAAATGGTTCAAATGGCTCTGAGCACTATAGGACTTAACTTCTGAGGTCATCAGTCCTCTAGAACTTAGAACTATCTGAACCTAACTAACATAAGGACATCCATGCCCGAGGCAGGATTTGAACCTGCGTCCGTAGCGGTCTCGCGGTACCAGACTGAAGCGCCTAGAACCCCTCGGTCACTCCGGCCGGCTTGGATTTAAAATTCAGATTACTATTTACTGACGTATCAATGTGAATTGTTTCTTTTTTACTAGTTTATTTATTACGTTGTAGAACCGTTTGTATTTTCAATGTTTCTGGCGGCTTATTAATTCTCATCAATGTTTGGGGCTTAAAAACCACTAAAGGAGTGTTATGGCGCAGTCAGCGGCTGCGGGAATTTAGACGAAGAGTCATGTAGGGCAACACTCCCAGTACTGGTGAAAAGCGCCGAATTCTCGTTGGGTGATTTACTAGCTTACTGTAAAAGCTTCGGCCGGTCCTCTCAGCATATTTTGTTTTAAATTTACGTCTTTCGGTAACTGTTTCCGCCTTAATTAAATTAGTGCAGCCCTGGTCACAGTGAATAAAATTTTCTTTTACTGGAATGATGTTTACGCAGTCGCCTGACGCTTGCACTCAAAGATTCTCAGTCATTACCTTTCACACTTCTGTCATTTGTTTCCTCTCCTACTTCATTATCTTTTTCTAAATCCTTTTTTACATCGTGGAGCCATCTTACTGTTGACGTTTTATCCACAAGTATTTGAAGATTGGTTTACATACTGCCTTGCATTCGATATAAATGTACAAAAAATACGTCTTGTTTTTCTCAATGCTTCTGATATTTTTCTACGTTTCAATTAATTTCATTGTTGCTGTCTAATTTCAACCATTCCGTAGTTTGTCGTGGGTCTGTTTTTCAAATGATCTGTTCTTTGGTATTTATAACTTATTTATTATTCTGTAGAAACATTCGGAATTACAATGAAGTCCAGACCATTACCTGGTTACATTGGTTGATAAATATCAACGGGGACAGTCGAAAATACGTACCCCGACCAGGAATCGAACCCGGGATCCACTGCTTACATGGCAGACACTCTATCCGACTTTTTTCCCATTTTTGTTCGTAGTTGATTGTTGGGTTTGGTCGTTGCGGACGTCACATGACATCCGTTCAAGTTCGTTTGTTGATCCTTTCTCTCAGCTTTTTTTATTACAGAGGCCAACAAGGCTGTCTGACCGAACACACTGAGCTACCGTGCCGGCGACACTACCCACTGCACCTACGACTGAGCCACCGAGGACACAGATGATAATGCGATTGCAGGGACTTATCTTTGGCTCCCTCCCCGTGAGACCCACATTTCAAACTTAAAATAGATAAGGCTTATCAGCCAGTGATCTTCTTCAGTGCGGATGCACTCACATTGCTCAAACTCTTACGGGAATCGGTAGATTGATTGCTGCGAGTAGTGAGTATATTGTGCGGGGGCACTACGAATGTAGTGTGTGGACAGTAAGTTGGAAATGTGGGTCCCAGATTAGATTAGATTAGATTAGTTTTCGTTCCATAGATCCGTGCTGAGGTGTACCTCGTGGATGTGGAACATGTCAATTTTTTTTAAGCTGAAATAACAATACTAATAGTATGAATATATACAATACATCATTTGTTTCTATTAAAAAATTCGTCAATGGAGTAGAAGGAGTCGGTCACTAATAAGTATTTCAGGCTCCTTTTAAACTGATCTTTATTTGTAACTAAATTTTTTATGTTTGCTGGCAAATTATTGAAGATGGGTGTTCCTGAGTAGTGGACTCCTTTTTGAACTAAAGTAAGTGATTTTAAGTCCTTGTGCAGATAATTTTTGTTCCTGGTATTGTATGTATGAACTGAGCTGTTTGTTGGGAAAAGAGATATATTATTTAGGACAAATTTCATTAAGGAGTAAATATACTGTGAGGCAGTAGTTAGTATACCCAGTTCTTTGAAGAGGTTTCTACATGACGTCCGTGAATTTACTCCACAAATAATACGTATTACACGCTTTTGGACTGTGAAAACTTTTGTTTGACTTGAAGAGTTACTCCAAAATATTATACCATATGACATTATGAAATGAAAGTAAGCAAAGTATGCAAGCTTTTTCATTTTTATTTCGCCTATGTCAGCTAACACTCGAATTGCAAATACAGATTTGTTAAGGCGTTTCTGCAGTTCTGTGGTGTGCTCCTCCCAACTGAATTTATTATCAAATCGTAATCCCAGGAATTTAAGACTGTCAACCTCTTCTATCAGCTCTTCTTCATACTTTATGCATATGCTGGGTGGAAACCTCTTACAGGTTCTGAATTGCATGTTGTTGTTGTTGTTGTGGTCTTCAGTCCTGAGACTGGTTTGATGCAGCTCTCCATGCTACTCTATCCTGTGCAAGCTTCTTCATCTCCCAGTACCTACTGCAACCTACATCCTTCTGAATCTGCTTAGTGTATTCGTCTCTTGGTCTCCCCCTACGATTATTACCCTCCACGCTGCCCTCCAATACTAAATTGGTGATCCCTTGATGCCTCAGAACATGACCTACCAACCGATCCCTTCTTCTGGTCAAGTTGTGCCACAAACTTCTCTTCTCCCCAATCCTATTCAATACTTCCTCATTAGTTATGTGATCTTCCCATCTAATCTTCAGCATTCTTCTGTAGCACCACATTTCGAAAGCTTCTATTCTCTTCTTGTCCAAACTATTTACCGTCCATGTTTCACATCCATACATGGCTACACTCCATACAAATACTTTCAGAAATGACTTCCTGACACTTAAATCTATACTCGATTTTAACAAATTTCTCTTCTTCAGAAACGCTTTCCTTGCCATTGCCAGTCTACATTTTATATCCTCTCTACTTCGACCATCATCAGTTATTTTGCTCCCCAAATAGCAAAACTCCTTTACTACTTTAAGTGTCTCATTTCCTAATCTAATACCCTCAACATCACCCGACTTAATTCGACTACATTCCATTATCCTCGTTTTGCTTTTGTTGATGTTCATCTTATATCCTCCCTTCAAGACACCATCCATTCCGTTCAACTGCTCTTCCAAGTCCTTTGCTGTCTCTGACAGAATTACAATGTCATCGGCGAACCTCAAAGTTTTTATTTCTTCTCCATGGATTTTAATACCTACTCCGAATTTTTCTTTTGTTTCCTTTACTGCTTGCTCAATATACAGATTGAATAACATCGGGGAGAGGCTACAACCCTGTCTTACTCCCTTCCCAACCACTGCTTCCCTTTCATATCCCTCGACTCTTATAACTGCCATCTGGTTTCTGTACAAATTGTAAATAGCCTTTCGCTCCCTGTATTTTACCCCTGCCACCTTTAGAATTTGAAAGAGAGTATTCCAGTCAACATTGTCAAAAACTTTCTCTAAGTCTACAAATGCTAGAAAAGTAGGTTTGCCTTTCCTTAATCTGTCTTCTAAGATAAGTCGTAAGGTCAGTATTGCCTCACGTGTTCCAGTATTTCTACGGAATCCAAACTGATTTTCCCCGAGGTCGGCTTCTACTAGTTTTTCCATTCGTCTGTAAAGAATTCGTGTTAGTATTTTGCAGCTGTGTCTTATTAAACTGATTGTTCGGTAATTTTCACATCTGTCAACACCTGCTTTCTTTGGGATTGGAATTATTATATTCTTCTTGAAGTCTGAGGGTATTTCGCCTGTCTCATACATCTTGCTCACCAGATGGTAGAGTTTTGTCAGGACTGGCTCTCCCAAGGCCGTCAGTAGTTCCAATGGAATGTTGTCTACTCTGGGGGCCTTGTTTCGACTCAGGTCTTTCAGTGCTCTGTCAAACTCTTCACGCAGTATCGTATCTCCCATTTCATCTTCATCTACATACTCTTCCATTTCCATAATATTGTCCTCAAGTACATCGCCCTTGAATAGGCCCTCTATATACTCCTTCCACCTTTCTGCTTTCCCTTCTTTGCTTATAACTGGGTTTCCATCTGAGCTCTTGATGTTCATACAAGTGGTTCTCTTATCTCCAAAGGTCTCTTTAATTTTCCTGTAGGCAGTATCTATCTTACACCTAGTGAGATAAGCCTCTACATCCTTACATTTGTCCTCTAGCCATCCCTGCTTAGCCATTTTGCACTTCCTGTCGATCTCATTTTTGAGACGTTTGTATTTCTTTTTGCCTGCTTCATTTACTGCATTTTTATATTTTCTCCTTTCATCAATTAAATTCAATATTTCTTCTGTTACCCAAGGATTTCTACTAGCCCTCGTCATTTTACCTACTTGATCCTCTGCTGCCTTCACTACTTCATCCCTCAAAGCTACCCATTCTTCTTCTACTGTTTTTCTTTCCCCCATTCCTGTCAATTGTTCCCTTATGCTCTCCCTTAAACTCTCTACTACCTCTGGTTCTTTCAGTTTATCCAGGTCCCATCTCCTTAAATTCCCACCTTTTTGCAGTTTCTTCAGTTTTAATCTACAGTTCATAACCAATAGATTGTGGTCAGAGTCCACATCTGCCCCTGGAAATGTCTTACAATTTAAAACCTGGTTCCTAAATCTGTGTCTTACCATTATATAATCTATCTGATACCTTTTAGTATCTCCAGGGTTCTTCCATGTATAGAACCTTCTATCATGATTCTTAAACCAAGTGTTAGCTATGATTAAGTTGTGCTCTGTGCAAAATTCTATCAGGCGGCTTCCTCTTTCATTTCTTAGCCCCAATCCATTGTCACCTACTACGTTTCCTTCTCTCCCTTTTCCTACACTCGAATTCCAGTCACCCATGACTATTAAATTTTCGTCTCCCTTCACTATCTGAATAATTTCTTTTATTTGATCATACATTTCTTCAATTTCTTCGTCATCTGCAGAGCTAGTTGGCATGTAAACTTGTACTACTGTAGTAGGTGTGGGCTTCGTATCTATCTTGGCCACAATAATGCGTTCACTATGCTGTTTGTAGTAGCTTACCCGCATTCCTATTTTCCTATTCATTATTAAACCTACTCCTGCATTACCCCTATTTGACTTTGTGTTTATAACTCTTTAGTCACCTGACCAGAAGTCTTGTTCCTCCTGCCACCGAACTTCACTAATTCCCACTATATCTAACTTTAACTTATCCATTTCCCTTTTTAAATTTTCTAACCTACCTGCCTGATTAAGGGATCTGACATTCCACGCTCCGATCCGTAGAACGCCAGTTTTCTTTCTCCTGATAACGACATCCTCTTGAGTAGTCCCCGCCCGGAGATCCGAATGGGGGACTATTTTACCTCCGTAATATTTTACCCAAGAGGACGCCATCATCATTTAATCATACAGTAAAGCTGCATGCCCTCGGGAAAAATTATGGCCGTAGTTTCCCCTTGCTTTCAGCCGTTCGCAGTACCAGCACAGCAAGGCCGTTTTGGTTATTGTTACAAGGCCAGATCAGTCAATCATCCAGTCTGTTGCCCTTGCGACTACTGAAAAGGCTGCTGCCCCTCTTCAGGAACCACACGTTTGTCTGGCCTCTCAACAGATACCCCTCCGTTGTGGTTGTACCTACAGTACGGCTATCTGTGTCGCTGAGGCACGCAAGCCTCCCCACCAATGACAAGGTCCATGGTTCATGGGGGGGGGGGGGGGGAATGCATATAGTGAGTCTTTTCGAAGTTTAATGTCAGTGAGTTGGCTTTAAACCATTTATTGATATCCATGAAAATATCATTAGCAGATCTTTCTAGAACTACACTCGACATACTATTTATTGCAATACTTGTGTCATCTGCAAACAAAACGAACTCTGCTTGTGGCAGTGTAAATGATGAGAGATCATTCATGTATACAAGAAAAAGCAATGGCCCTAAGATGGATCCTTGTGAGACGCCACATGTAATTTCTTTCCATTTTGATGATGACTGATGATTTAATTCACTAGTCCCTTGCACTGACACCCTTTGTTTCCTGTTAGCAAGGTATGACTTGAACCATTTTGCAGCTCTGTCCGTGTCACCATAGAATTCTAATTTATTTAAAAGGATGTTGTGGTTCACACAATCAAATGCCTTTGATCACAGAAAATACCTGCTGCTTGTAATTTGTTATTTAATGAATTAAGTACATTTTCACTGTAGGTTAAATAGCATTCTCGATATCAGAACCATTCAGAAATCCAAACTGTGTTCTTGATAATATGTTATTTGTGGTCAGATGGTTGAGAAGCTGCCTGTACATTACTTTTTCTAAAATTTTTGAGAATGCTGGCAAAAGTGAAATCGGTCTGTAGTTTGATGGTATCTCTTTATCCCCTTTCTTGAATAGAGGTTTAACATCTGCATATTTTAGCCAGTCAGGAAATGTCCCAGTTATAATTGACTGGTTGCACAAGTAACTTAGAATTGTACTTAACTCACAAGAACATGCCTTAATTAACTTTGTTGATATTTCATCGTAACCACTAGAATGCTTTGTTTTTAAAGATTTTATTATGGAAGTTATTTCTTTTGGTGACATGAGAGACATATTCATGTACCTGAAGCTATTTGTAAAGGCTAGTTTCAGATATTCAAGGGCATTATTTACTGATCCTGATAATCCCATTCTATCAGTAATGGATATAAAGTACTTGTTAAATACATTTGCCACACTATGCCCATCGCTTACTAATGTTTCATCTACCCTTAATGCTATTTGCTCCTGTTCCTTTCTGGTTCTACTAGTCTCCTCTTTCACTATATCCCATACTGTTTTTATTTTGTTCCCTGACATTGCTATCTTCTTCTCATAGTGCATTTATTTAGATGTCTGAATTACTTTTTTTAATATTTTACAGTATTCCTTGTATTTAGCTAAATCAACAGCATTGGAGCTATTCTTGGTCGCCAGATAAATTTTCCTTTTTGTCTTACAGGAAATGTTTATTCCTTGTGTAATCCATGGTTTTATTATAGCCTTCTGTTTAATTTGAGTAACTTTTAGAGGAAAATAGTTTTCAAACATGGTACTGACATTGATCATGAATGTGTTATATTTTTCATTCATGTCATGAGCATATAAACATCTTTCCAGTTCATATCTTTGAGCAATTTTCTAAAACACTCAATTCTTGGTTGACTGACTACTCTCCTGTACTCAGATTTAGCAGTCTTGATAATGTGCTTAAAATTTACATCTAAAACAAGTAGCTGCATGTCATGATCTGATACTCCATTTATTACAGGTTTTATGATATGATTTTGTTCCTTTGATTTGTCTATAAAAATGTTATCAATGGCTGTTCTTGAGGATTTAGTGATCCTAGTTGGAAAGTTTACAGTGTGAGTTAGATTGAAAGACAACATTACTAACTGCAGTAAATGTTTACTGGGAGATTGCATTAGAAAATTTGTATTAAAGTCACCAGCAATCAAAATTGCTTTGTTTCTTCCTGTTAAATAACCCAGAAGAGCTTCTAGATAATTAATGAATAGATTATAATTTCCTGCAGGTGCTCGGTAAATAGTTACTATTATATAGGATCTGTTATGGAACTCTACTTCTGTTGCACATGCTTCTAGATGCTGCTCTAAACAGAATTTATTAATGTCAATGTTCTTGAATTTATGGCAGGTTTTAATAAATGTGGCAACTCCTCCTCCATCCATATCTACTCTGCAGAAGTAGGAGGCTAGCTTAAATCCTGAAATGTCTAACATATCTATACCAGTGGTCACTTGATGTTCAGAGAGGCAGATTATGTCAATTTGGTTAGATGAATTCATTTCATCAATACAAATGAGTAGTTCATCAACTTTATTTCTGAGTCCCAGAATGTTCTGGTGTAATAAAGATAACTGATACTTCATACTAATGGGATCATAACTGCTTTGGCGAAGATGAGCTGGCAGTTTCTGATTACTTTCTGTTAAACATTTTTTAAATGGAGGCTGTATGCTAAAATCTGACTCCTGTTCATCTGTTTTCTCAAACTGAGTGTGTCTGCCAATCTCTCTTAAAACTCGTTTTCTTTCCCCCTTCCCTATCCTAAAAAAGGCATACCTCTGACACCTGTGACCACTGGTATTTTACCACTTGTGACAGGGTCCCCCCTTAAGTTCTCTGCAATCAGCCCAGACAGTTTTCCCTTCCCTTTCCTATTGAGGTGAAGGCCATGCCTAGTGTAGTCCCACCTATCAATAGCATCCACAGGAATCAAACCAATATGAGTCCCTGTATCCGTCCTAAGCAGCCACTCCAACTCCAAGTTTACCCTCCCGACGGAAGAGTTCAAATGAGGCCGATCATGGCGTCTCAACACAGACACAAATCCCACATTCGTATGCTTCGTTGCAGATGCTATCTTCACCAGGTCACTCTCTATGGAATATTCAAAGTCTCTGTCAATGCTATTTCCCGGACCACTCACTATAACCACGGCATCCTCCTTTGTGAAATCTTTGCATAAAGAACATACATCCTCTGTTACCTGCTCCAGATCTGCACTAGGCTTGAAAAAGTTTGTGACCTGGTACTCTGGACCTAGATTTTCCTGCAGTAGTTGTCCAACACCTCTACCATGGGAGCTTCCTAATAACAGAACTTTCTTTCTCTTTACAAATTTCCCTACCTTTTTCAAGTCCTTGAAAGCTTGTTTTGCCCTTTCTACAGCTTCAGCTACATGAGGCTCATCCGATTCTGACTGAGGCAACAGGTCAAATCCATTTTCAAGATTTATGACAAAGCTGTCTGATGTTCTCCCTTGCCTGTTCCCCCTATTACCTGTTGCCACTTCCCACCTCTGTTCACCCTTCTCCCTCTTTAACCTGTCCAGTTCCTCCCTTGCCTTATCTAAGTCAGCTTGAAGAGCTGCAATTTTCCCTTCCTGTTCCAGTATTTTCGTGTCTCTACTGCAGATCCTGCAATACCACTGGTGAGCCTGATTTATGTCCCCATTTCCCACGCCACTACATTCACCCCAATGAAAGAAACTACAGCACCCATCACACCACACCCCGGAACTAACGATCCTACGGCATGTTACACACTTCTCTCTCATGGTAAAAACAGAAATCGTATAAACTGATTTAAGTACTGACTAAAACGTAAACAAAGGACCCTAGAAACTATTCAGGCAGATATAAATAAATTGAAAGAGTACTGAATGAAAAAACTGGTGATTACACATAAGTCACTGTTTACTTACGATACGCGCGCGTGCAATTAAGCCTAAAATCCGTGCTATAGGCGCGAGGAGGAAAATAAACTTCTTAACCCGTTTAATCTTCTTTAACACTTCACTAACACTTCCACTAATGTAACAACACTTATATTATATGTATACCCACAGGAAACGTTTACCTCTAAGTTTAATTCACTGCTTACTTACGATTCTCACGCGTGAGCGTGAGCGTGCAAGGGATAAGACCCTGCTGTCGCAGTTTTCTCTGTGTCCTCGTTGGCTTAGTTGTCTCCTGCAAAAGGTGACCTCGGACTCGTCAACGTGCGGGTGCGATCTTCTGCACTCTCTGCCCATACCATGTTGCGGCACTGGCGGGGGGCGGTCCCGTCCTTAACACTCAGTCTTTTGGATATCCTCCGACCAGCTTTTCTCGATCCACCGATCAATACAGCACCTATTTCTCCATTATTGTACCATGTCGCCAATTGTTTCATAGAACTCAGCTACGTTCGGGCCGATCTTCCAGTCGCCCGTCCTCCCCGTACAAAATGATAGTATCGTTTGTTTGTGCTGTCCAACCCTTGCGACCCCATGGGGCTGTAGCATCCTGGCATTAACTGGCGAACGGTTTGGGGGTGTGTGCATGCACCCTTTTTACCGTCGTCTGTGTCTGCACTCTGATATGTTGTCTATAGCAAATTCCCGACTAATAGTCGACTTTATCGCATGGCACTGGCCACCTCCCCACTCTGCCATGACTATCAGCTCGAAGACACCGACGAGCACCGTCTTACGTGCCCACTAAAACGAAACGTTTGGCTCCTCATCCAACAAATGGTGGACTTTTACCTTCGTGCTCCGCCAACGACGATAACCCCAGATTTCTTGTTGTTGCCCCAGATATTTCACTACCCTCTTGCTAAGCACCATACACTCATCTGGTTTCAAGGACAGGCTTTGGAATACCTCTTTCAGAGTGGTCCGCAATCATTCCTCGACTTCTGGTACAAAGTTGTGACCGCGCATAGCACCCTCACCCGAAAACCATCTTATCGACAAACTTTTGCCGGTTATCTCCGCAGCGTCTTCCTTGACCCCCTCAAAGTTGGGTTGTGCCATGCCTACCCGTCACATGATGCAACACCCTTATCCACGTTCTCATGCATCGACAAAAAAAAGGAAGAAGACAGAACGTGTTATATTTTGTTGTATTTAATGTTTTTCTAACATTTTTGTTAAACTAATAATCATTTATATATGTTTAAATTGTACTTTGGAGAAATGTTGCAGTATATATATATATATATATATATATATATATATATATATATATATATATATATATATATATATATATATGTACTGTTAGTTTGTTCAATAAAGATTATTGCATCTTATACATATAAAAAAAGTTACGAAGTGCTGGGTGATGTACTGCAGGTTCACGTCCCACTACATCCATTTTTTTCGCGTTTCCTATTAGGTTCTTATTAATTCAACCCTTTTGTGATCAAATTATTTACAGAAATTGTGGACTTTACATGGTCTAAGAAATCACGCATAAAATCATAGTTTAAATGTTAAAAGTGAGAAATTAGCCTATACGTGTAAAAAAAAAAAAAAAGTGGGAGCTATTGTTCACTCTGAACTCTGGAGTAATCCCACGCAGGAATTTAAGAAAATTGTTTATTTTTAAGTATAAAAAATCTTAAATGTTACACTTTTCATGCATGTTGTCCTTTGATTAAAAAAAAATTGTCCTAAAAAAAAGAGTCGGATAGAGCGTATGCCATGTAAGCAGGCGATCACGAGTTCGAGTCCAGGTCTTAGCACATTTTCAACTGTCCCTGTTGATATTTATCGACGCCTGTAAGCAACTAATGGTCTGGAGTTCATTGTAATTTCATTCTTCGAGAGCTGCAAGGTCACCAATGGTATCTGTTCTTCGTAAAAGCATTCGGACTTCACTAATCTATGCAATGCCTTATTTTTGCAATGTTAGACATGTATTTCGTTCCGGCGTAACGACAAGCGACGCACGAAGATGAAAAAGGCAAGATCATAGAAGGCTGTGAGACGTCAGCCAGTAGTTTTCTGACGAGGACGTGACCACGACAGGAGCGGCCTCTACAAGAAGAGGATATAAGCTCCGCTCTGCCAGTCTCGGCCGCACAGGAGTAGACCAGCACTAGCAGACCAAGACAGTAGAAGACGCACACTGGTAGCGCCGTCATCGTAACTATTATACTGAGACTCGTGCCTTATATTAATTGGTTATATGGATATTTTCAATAGCAAAGAACACTGATTATTTGCATGTCGCCCATCGCTTGCGTCAACTCACTGTAAATCAAAGTTAAGTATTGTAATCTACTTTATTGTAATAAAAGCTATTAATGTGATTTGCTTGAATTGTTGTAGAGCTATCCGAGAAAGGAGCATCCTTTAGGCACCCTATAAGAGACGAGAGGGCAGGACCCCACATCTGTCTTATTGTAAAGATTTATAGTTATACTACATACTCTTCCCATTTTACGCATCTTTTCTTCTACAGCTGCTTTTCCAAAGCATTTTCTTCAGGTGTTTCCGAAAGATATTATATCTTTTTAAACCTTCTCATTGGCCAATATCTGTTTCCAGAAATTTCAGTGCATTTTTTAATCTCTCTCAATTTTTTTCTGCATAAATTCATAACCCGGTCCTACTGCCTATTTCTTGTAAAAAAATAATTTGTACGACAGCAGATATCACATTTCCACAAAGTATAGTCTTTCGAATCACTACCTAGGGTAGTACATGTGTTTAGCGAACTTAACATACTGCAATTGAAATTGTATCACAACAATTTCAGTATAAGATCGGGTTGTTAGTCCGAAATTTGATTTCTCGTTGGTGATTCACTTATCTACGCTCTTGGGCTCTCTCCTCTGATAGAAGTTAATGAAATCATAATTAAATCAAGACCCTGAGCTGTCGACAGGCGTTGATATACATCAACAGGGACAGTTGAAAATGTGTCCTTCGACCGGGACTCGACTTTTTTTTTTGTAACCATATATTTTTAAATTATTGACAACGGTACATTTAAAAAAATCATTCTTGCTATTAACCTAATATACGGGACCTCCTGCTTACATGGCAGATGCTCTATCCGACTGAGCCACTGAGGACACAGAGGATAGTGCGACTGCAGGGACTTATCTCTGGCACGCTCCCCGTGAGGCTCACATTTCCCACTTAATGTCCACACACTACATTCATAGTGGCCCTGCCCATTACACTCTTTACTCGCGGCAGACAATCTTACCGAGTCCGGTAAGAGTTCGGGCAATGCGTGTGCATCCAGCACAGAAGGAGAAGGTCAATGGCCGGTTAGCCTTAATTATATGAATATGGTATCCGTTCTTTCGGCGTCACCGGCTGGCTAGCCGCCAAGCGGGCATCGCGGCACTATGCTTTGTTAATTATTTCAAATTGCTGCATCCTTGAGCCCCCGATTACCAGATGTACATCTAGTTGTTCTCGGCTGACGTCCCCGGTTACAGGAATCAAGGATAACACTTTATTAATGATTATAATACAGAGTAATATGACCAGTTACAGTTACATTCTCAGCAAGCACACCAAAAAACTTGGAGGAAATGGGACTGCACAATCTCTTATTCTTAATGGACCAATCTTTTTCTGTGCATATCGAGTTAATTTTTCACACGATCTCGCAACTGGAGCAGCTGGCAGTGGGTGGTTTACACTCGCAATTGTCCGCTGTGAGAACGCCTCGTTACTTGGACTGGAATCGTTTGTCGACCGAGATGTCATCGCTTACAAGACTTGGCACTGTGGGATCGACCCGAAGACGCAGAGTAGACCTAGTTTTGTTTATAGTAATATGGCTTTTACTTTGTATACCCTTTCATGTAGAAAAGTTTGTAATAATGAGAAAATACACGTATGGATGAAAGGACTTGGTGCACTTGCTGGCATGCGGTGGCGACGATGACGATACACACGTCGACGAGGCATAGTGCTTCAATGCTGTTGCAGATGGAGCTCACAGCGGATAGAACGGACACCATCTTCATATTCAGATAGGAGTTAAAGTTTTTACTTGTATTCTTGAAGAAAGTTTCAGCAAAGTTCTGCCATGGTAGATAGAAAGAACTACAGTAGAACGGACACGTGCAAGAGAAACCGTGCAGCCGGTCGGGGTGGCCGAGCTGTTCTAGGCGCTACAGTCTGGAACCGCGCGACCGCTACGGCGAAGGTTCGAATCCTGCCACGGGTACGGATGTGTGTGATGTCCTTAAGTTAGTTAGGTTTAAGTAGTTGTAAGTTCTAAGGGACTGATGACCTCAGATGTTAAGTCCCATAGTGCTCAGAGCCATTTGAACCATCTGAAACCGTGCAGCAGTGGGTGAGGGAGTATATGGGAGACAGCACACGGCACATACTGCGGCGGCTGTTTCCGAGGAGCGGTGCCTCCCTGCCCGCCGACACCGGACTGCTCTCGCGCGCCGTCTTAATCACGCGTCCTTCCCTCCCGCGTCCATATTTTGTGTCGTTCGCCATTTCCATTCGTTCCCCGCGTTCCGCGAATGCCGTCCATCGCTGCGGTAACGGCGCGGCGCGTTTCCGCAAACACCCTAAGCCACTCCGAGCACTGGGCTCGCCTCTGGCCCGCCGTATCGACGCCGTTAGCTGCCGAGCTCCGTGGCGAGCGAGCGCCCGCCTGGCGCTGGCTGGCTTCTTTATCTGCGGGCAGGCACTTCCCGGCCGCCGCGATCCGGTGCTGGCGCGTCAGTGAAATTGTCTTACGCTGTGTTTTTCAAATCGTTCCCTGAAAAGTTGGACAGGTCTGCGGGCGATGGTACTTCTGGTGTCATTTCGTCCGCCGAGTGAAAACGAATCGGAGAAAGGTAAAAGAGCATGTACCGTAAAGCGGGGTGTCTTTGAACGGCGAGGTGACTTTTAACAGCCGTTTAGCGTCTTTTTAAAGTAAATGCTACACTATAGTGTCGTGATGTATCATGCAGCGTAACTTGCTGTGACAGTGCGAGAGCGAGAGAGAGAGAGAGAGAGAGAGAGAGAGAGAGAGACAAAGATATTGTTTATTACTCTCTGGCGGTCAGCGCTCACATAATTATTCTTAGGATATAGAGCTTTTGTTCTTCTTAAGACTAAATTTTACTAGAAGAGAGCCATTCTTGTGATGTAAAAATCGACGCCATTGCGAGTGTTTGATTCACATTGTAAAATATACATGTATATGGAAGGAAATCAGTTAATAGAACAATAAAATATTGTTCATTTCAAGAAGGTACGTGTTATTATACACCCAGCGATATACTTCTATTGTGATTTACTAATAAACACCAGCTGAGAACAGTTCTGACGGGAGCGTTCAGTTCTAGTGAAACAGTTCGATGTTTTCTTCGGAAAAGAAGTCACTTCATGGATCATTCAAATCCACAATAGTACCTGGACATTTCTCAGAACTGAAAGCAATCTGATTGCTATGCAACAGAGCCCCGAAGAATATTTCTCCGTACTTTGGTTACCACTTTCAGCTCAACACGGTATCTGCAGCATCTGGAGCAGATTTCTACAACAGCGGAAGCGCGTAATCGCTATCAGTTTCACACATCGCCCTGTGTACGCTGTATGAATTTACCCACAAGAGTGAACATACAGTTACTCATACACATAGAAAGACAATACTAGGTGGTGTGGGGAAACATTTCAGTATAAAGGCCCTGTAGAGCTAAACAGTAATTAGCCGAGTAGTAGTAGTGGTAAACAAAAAAGTTTTCCTTTTCTTTTCAAAGGAGTCTTTATAGTGTGTAAATATGGAACTAAGGTTAGTGTCTTAAATACCGACAATAATCGATACTTTCAGATGATATCACAGTCAATATGAAATAACGTTGTATACCAACGCCAGAAAATAAAATAATTTTCTGGAAATGTAAGTTCCTTCACAACCTCAAAAACATCTGCCTATTATTGAAGCATTTTTGAGTTTAAAATTTGAAACGAGTTTTTATGAACCATGGACCTTGCCGTTGGTGGGGAGACTTGCGTGCCTCAACGATACAGATAACCGTACCGTAGGTGCAACCACAACGGAGGGGTATCTGTTGAGAGGCCAGACAAACGTGTGGTTCCTGAAGAGGGACAGCAGATTTTTCAGTAGTTGCAGGGGCAACAGTCTGGATGATTGACTGATCTGGCCTTGCAACACTAACCAAAACGGCCTTGCTGTGCTGGTACTGCGAACGGCTGAAAGCAATGGGAAACTACAGCCGTAATTTTTCCCGGGGGCATGCAGCTTTACTATATGGTTAAATGATGATGGCGTCCTCTTGGGTAAAATATTCCGGAGGTAAAATAGTCCCCCATTCGGATCTCCGGGCGGGGACTACTCAAGAGGACGTCGTTATCAGGAGAAACGTCGGGCGATGCTGAGGGAATTAGATTAGGAAATGAGACACTTAAAGTAGTAAAGGAGTTTTGCTATTTGGGGAGCAAAATAACTGATGATGGTCGAAGTAGAGAGGATATAAAATGTAGACTGGCAATGGCAAGGAAAGCGTTTCTGAAGAAGAGAAATTTGTTAACATCGAGTTTTGATTTAAGTCTCAGGAAGTCGTTTCTCAAGGTATTTGTATGGAGTGTAGACATATATGGAAGTGAAACAAAGACGACAAATAGTTTGGACAAGAAGAGAATAGAAGCTTTCGAAATGTGGTGCTACAGAAGAATGTTGAATGTTAGGTGGGTAGATCACGTAACTAATGAGGAGGTACTGAATAGGATTGGGGAGAAGAGACGTTTGTGGCACAACTTGACTAGAAGAAGGGATCGGTTGGTAGGACATGTTCTGAGGCATCAAGGGATCACAAATTTAGCATTGGAGAGCAGCGTGGAGGGTAAAAATCGTAGAGGGAGATCAAGAGATGAATACACTAAGCAGATTCAGAAGGATGTAGTTTGCAGTAGGTACTGGGAGATGAAGGAGCTTGCACAGGATAGAGTAGCATGGAGAGCTGTATCAAACCAGTCTCAGGACTGAAGACCACAACAACAACATTTTATGGGCAAGGTTAACACTTGAATGAACATTTACACAAAGCATAAAATGTTATATTTATTCGCTGGTGACCTAAAAATATAAAATATGAGAGCTTGTCTTTCAAGGGGTGTCTTTGAGCAGCGGCTTCCCTATTCTCTGACACATCAGCTCCGCGGAAAATATGTTTTAGTGAAGTTTCCTTCAAAGAGTAGTGTAAAATATTATGTTGGACTTTTATCACTGACGATGAAGTTACATCTCTGAGGAAATGGCATTCCAAGGTGGAATCAGAGATGTTTTTTGTGTGGTCTAATGTTCCCAGTGTGTCAGGTTTTGAGAAAAATGACATTTGTAGGATTATACCTAAGGTAGATAGAAGGGGAAGGCTTCATTTTGAGTTTGAATTTAATGTCTATGACATCTGTTAGAGTGGACACTCTTTCCTGCAACTTCCTTTCCTGTAGAGTGTTTACAGATGTATTTCTTCAAAATGTGATAACTTTTTTTCATTACTTTTGTTAAATTCATACAGACTGTTTTTAAAAGGTCTTTTTTAAAATAATTTTCTTATTTCATAAGAAGCTCAGCACCCATTTCCATTATTAGCAAAATTAAGCGGTAATCATACGAACAGTTTCAGGTGATTAAAGAAAACACATGAAAATACTCAAGTTTTTCAAAATAAGTTACTTTCAAAACTAGATTTATATACAAAATATCATGCTGTTTCATATGATAGGGGTATCATGACATGACATGACATGACTCCCACAGAATAGGCAAATGTTTCCCATGTTCAAAGTCACCCCGACCCATGGGGGGAAATTGAACAGTGAAAAATTAAAAAAAAAACACTAAGCGTGAGGGATAAAAACGTATAACTTGCTTTATCATTTTCAGCAACACCTCTTGCAACTTTCCAAAAAGTTTCATGTCAATATCTTGAGAAGTTTCTTTTTAATTTACAAAATTGAATTTAAAATGTTCAAAGTCACCCCACTTTACGGTACAGAGAAAATAACAGAAGGCAATGCAGGATCTCTTCCTGGTAGGACTACCAATGATGTTACTATATGACGCCAAAAAAAAAAAAATATTACTTGTGTAGAGATTGTTAAATTATGACGAATCAAAATGAAGTTAGAAGAGCAAATATCAGTACGCATAACGCAACAGAATAATCTGTAAATAACGCGTTTCGAGAAGTTATTTGTTTCAGATGACCTATCTTTCAACAATAAAGAATAGAAACTAGGACATTATAACGCTAATAGTTAACAACATCAAAGAGAACAAATCAAATGACTCTGAGCACTAT
The DNA here is from genome assembly GCF_023864275.1 of Schistocerca cancellata. Taxonomy (NCBI): domain Eukaryota; kingdom Metazoa; phylum Arthropoda; class Insecta; order Orthoptera; family Acrididae; genus Schistocerca; species Schistocerca cancellata. Next base: position 295,208,097 of record NC_064632.1, read on the forward strand.
GGGACTTAACTTCTGAGGTCATCAGTCCCCTAGAACTTAGAACTACTTAAACCTAACTAACCTAAGGACATCACACACGTCCATGCCCGAGGCAGGACTCGAACCTGCGACCGTAGCGGTCGCGCGGTTCCAGACTGTAGCGCCTTGAACTGCTCGGCGACCTCGGTCGGCTCAAAGAGTTCCGATAACAATTATAAATTAGTAGCGAGAACAAAAGTTAGCTGCAAAATGAGAATATTTAGATTTTCGGATGTAAATACTGATGACAACTAAACTACAACAAACACCTTCCATTCATTCAGATACTTGAACAGCGTATCATTGTAAGAATTAAAGAGATAAAAAACCATGAAACTTTTACTTTGCTGCTAGCGAACACGACAGTGCTTACCAATTGCTAAATATGTATAGGAACTACACACACATCCTAAATTCCTTGCCCCCTCTCCCCGCCCAGCTTCTCATCAGCCCCCTCCCTCTCTCCGTACATCTTCTCATCCTCCACCCCCCCCCCCCCAACTCTCTGTGCATAGCCCCCTCCCTCTCCCCTCTGAACGTTCAATAGACTATCGTGTAAAAATTTGGAGTAAATGCGTCAAGATCTTTTAGATATTTTTGATAACAACGTTACACATATATTTAATACATTACAAAAATATATAGCCTACGTCTGTCCGAAAGTTCAATAGAGTATCGTGTAAAAATTGAAAGTAAATCGATCAAAGGCTTTTCGAGATTAATTGTAACATCGCTACCCCCTCTTATATTGCATATAAACGAATAAATTACATATATTACAAAAACGTATACCTTCTCTGCCTATATCAGTCTGAATCTTAGAGTAACGTGTAAAAGTTTGTAGTAAATCTGTCAAGAACTTTGCATCACCACGGTTCCCAGAACTCCTGAAGATAGACGCTGACTGTGGATATTGTATCACGGACACAGTCCCTTTGACTGTTCAGAGACGTCACTAAACCTGCACAAAGATGTAAAGAACGATGCATGAGCAGCGCCTACTAGACGGAGGGGGTTCGACAGCCGATTAGTTCCAGTCATTTCCACCAGGAAGGAGGTACACGTCTCGTGCTGTCTGTAGCTCAACCATGCCTAGACGGACAATACTGCAGATCGATCGCGTCCGCACTGTTACTTTGTGCTAGGAAGGGCTCTCATCAAGGGATCCAGGCGTCTTGGAGTGAACCAAAGCGATGTTGTTCGGACGTGGAGGAGATACAGAGAGACAGGAACTGTCGATGACATGCCTCGCTCACGCCGCCCAAGAGCTACTACTGCAATGGATGACAGCTACCTACAGATTATGGCTCGGAGGAACCGTGACAGCAATTCCACCACGTTGGATAATGATTTTCGTGCAGCCAGAGGATGTCGTGTTACTACTCAAACTGGACGCAATAGGCTGCATGATGCGCAACTTCACGCCTGACGTCCATGGCGAGGTCCATCTTCGCAACCACGACACCATGCAGAGCAGTACAGATGGGCCCAACAACATGTCGAATGGACCACTCAGGATTGGCATCACGTTCTCTTTCACCGATTAGTTCCGCATATGCCTTCAACTAGACAATCATCAGGGACGTGTTTGGAGGCAACTCGGACATGTTGAACGCCTTAGACACACTGTCCTGCGAGTGCAGCAAGGTGGAGGTTCCCTGCTGATTTGGGGTGGCATTATGTGAGGCCGACGTACTCCGCTGGTGGTCATGGAGGGCGCCGTAATGGCTGTACGATACGCGAATGCCATCCTCCGATCGATAGTGCAACCATATCGGCAGCATATTGGCGAGGCATTCGTCTTCACGGACGACAATTAGGGCTCCCATCGTGCATATCTTGTGAATGACTTCCTTCAGGATAACGGCATCGCTCGACAGGACTGGCCAGCATGTTCTCCAGACATGAACCCTATCGAACATACCTGGGATAGATTGAAAAGGGCTGTTTCTGAACGGTGTGACCCACCAACCACTCTCAAAGATCTACGTCGAATCGCCGTTAAGGAGTGGGACAATCAGGACCAACAGCCCCTTGATGAACTTGTAGATAGCATGTCACGACGAATACAGGCATGTATCAACGCAAGAGGACATGCTACTGGGTGCTAGAGGTACCGGTGTGTCCAGCAATCTGGACCACCACCTCTGAAGGTCTCGCTGTATGGTGTTACAACGTACAATGTGTGGTTCTCATGAGCAATAAAAAGGGCGGAAATGATGTATACGTTGATCTCCATTCCAATTTTCTGTACAGGTTACGAAACTCTCGGAACCGAGGTGATGCGAAACTTTTTTTGATATATACAGTGTGTATATTTTAAGTTGACAGACCAGAATAACTCGAAAAACTAGCTTCACACGAAAAAATGTGTAGAATCCAAAGTTGATCTTTTCGAGGGGGGCATCTGCTGGTGCTAAAATTAGACCGCCACCCCAGCCCCCTGGGGGTGGGGCGGGAGGCAACTTTAAAATTTCAAATGGGAACTCCCATTTTTTATGGCAGAATAAGATTCAACATAAAAAACTACGTTCATTTTGTCTTAAACATTTGTTTCGATTCTTGGTAGTTGGCGCTGTAATTCAAGAAAATCCATGTTCTCATTTTTGCGTGGAAAATGGTTACGGACAAATAAAAAATTATTATTTACTTCGTAAATTTTCATTCACTAAAACTAAAACTCTCCTTCTCTCCCCATAGGGTGGGGTTTGAGAGAGAGGAAATATAGTTTTACAATTGTTAACAAACAAAACTTATCCGAATCTGCGGAAAAAATTAATATGTGGGTTATTCTGGTTTGTCAACTCAAAATTTACACCCTACATATAAATAGGATGATTATAATTAAACTTAGAAACCGCTGTAGAAATAACAAATTTGGTCAGAATGACGTCGAATTGCAACGGAATATTATCGGAGAAGAGGGAAAACGTATGTCAGAAGAAAAATAAATTGTTATAAAATGTAGCTGTTTAATAGTGGTTGACTACAAATGACAAATGAATCATTCAACAATGCCTAAGGTTTACGTTTGACGTTAAACAAACTGTACTACTCAGTGTGCATGAATGTGCAGATGTGATACTGTTAGTTACGTAAGCCCATCCACTACGGCAAGGTCGTATCACATCGGATGGGAAAAATCGGTTTTTAATTGTCCTAAGGCCAAAAACCATAAAAAAAGAACCACTCACATCAGTTATTAATCGTCCTGATGCCAAAAACCGCATAAAAAGCAACAATTACATTGGTCTTTAATTGTCCTGAGGCCAAAAACCGCATAAAAAGCTTCAATCAAATCGAATTATTGATTTCCTTGTGACTGGCGCAAAACAGTCAGATGGATTAAAATCAGGTGATTGGGACGGCCAGGCTGTAGGGAAATGGCAGCTGATAATTCTAGCATTTTCGAAATGGCGCTTCAGCATCTGCTTAACTGGATTTGCAATGTGCGGAAGTGCGCCACCTTGCATGCAATTGATCGCATCCACACATCCACACTGATGGAGAGCTGGAATGACATGGTTGCGCAAAAGACTCTCATAGCGCTTGCCAGTGACGGTACAGGTAACAGGACCGCATGCACCTGTCTCTTTGAAAAAAATATGGTCCTGTGATAGACGATGCCGTACACCCGCACCACACAGTGACCTTTTTAGGATGAAGTGGTACTGGTTGATTTGCTTGTGGATTTTCCGTTGCCCATATTCGACAATTCTGTGTATTGACATATCTTGTCAGATGGAAGTGGGCATCGTTTGTCCACAAAATCATCCATGGAAAATAAAAGTCCACTTCCATGCGAGCAAGAAATTCTAAAGCAAAGGTCTCTTTTGGTGGGAGGTCAACAAGATGTAACACGTGCACATGGGTAATGATAGCAAAGAAGGACGTTTCGTAGGATTTTACGCACCGTGCTCACGTGTTTGTGCAATGTTCGGGCGATTCTCCGTGCACTACACGTTTGCTCACCACCACTTGCCTCCTCCTGCATTGCTTTGGCCACTGCTTCCACTGACGTCAATTCGTTTCCTCCCTCTACCAGGTTACACACCAAAAGAACTCGTCTTTTCTAATTTCAGACTTATTTTCTCCAGTCCCACGGCAGTCATCGGACCAGCACATTCTTTCAATCCCTTCAGTGTCCGGAACTCCTGCAGAGCGACGTGTGCGCAGTCATCATCCTCGTAATACAGCTTTACAAGCAGAGCGCTATCCTGCGTTGAGACAGTCACGGCGAATGTCACAGACGCGAAAGGGGGAAAAGTCGTGTACCCGGCGTGTTTACACCAATTTCAATGGGTCGTGCGCATGGCAGGTGTTTTCATTTACGTATTCTGACACATACAGCGCCATCTAAAAATGTTCAAATGTGTGTGGAATCTTATGGGACTTAACTGCTAAGGTCATCAGTCCCTAAGCTTACACACTACATAACCTAAATTATCCTAAGGACAAACACACACGGCCATGCCCGAGGGTGGACTCGAACCTCTGCCGGGACCAGCCGCACAGTCCATGACTGCAGCGCCTGAGACTGCTCGGCTAATCCCGCGCGGCTACAGCGCCATCTATTGATCAATTTTGTCACATTTTTTCTTTTGCCATACGTTTTCCCCCTTCTCCGATAATATTCCGTTGCAATTTGACGCCATTCTGACCAGTGGTGTTATTTCTACAGCGTTTTGAAAGTTTAATTATAACCACAGTGTATATATAAATCAATCAAAACATGTGACAACATAATTGCCAATCGAAACGCATTTTTTTGGTTTCTGTTTCATTCCAAAAATATAACCTGCATCCAGAATTACGAAAACACTCAAAGTCGGCCGGTGTGGCCGAGCGGTTCTAGGCGCTTCAGTCTGGATGTTTCGCAATCCATTGTAATTTCCATCTTTTCTGGTGGATTATTTTTCGAAAATTATCTTTCATACAAACTTTGCCTTGACCATTACAAACACAACAAAGAGAAAAGTCAGCCATCTGTCGATCTGTTCTTTGCAGATGATGTTTCATACATATGGGATAATAATTTCCGAATTTTTCGATGGATTTTCAAAAAAATTTACTTTCATACAAACATTGTCCTGACAGTAATGAACACAAAAAAATCAACCAAAAATAGTCAAACTCTTCCGAGGTGATTATCTTTCATACATGTGGCAACTGATTTTTATTTGTATTGATTTTAATTCAACAATATGCAATGAAATCATATTTTTTCAAAACTCATAAATAGCAACGGAAGTTTTCATTACAAAAAAACTGTCTTAAGGAGTTAGACGTAGACTGATGGCCCAAAACATTGTGACCATCGCCAACCGCGAGAACGAATGCCACCTGGTGGCACTGCCGGAGTAGTGACATGGTGAGGAAAGAGTATAAGGAGGTCAGAGATGAATGGATAACTATTCCAACGACTATACGGACGCAAATGGTGAAATCCATTGAGATAATCGAATTCGAAAAGGAACAGAATAAATGAAACTATATAGCTTCAGAGACCTTTTTCATGCACAAACATTTATGATGTAAATATGCAGACTTAAGTAATGAATGAAAATTTGTACTGAGGCTGGGAATCGAACTATGTCTCCTGCTCGCAGTAGGCAGATGCGCTAACCATTACGCCATCGTGATACAGTGGCTTTGTACAACTGTATGAACTAATCAAGCGCGGCTCGGTCCTCAAACCGAATGGGAAGGGGGAATACCAAGTAGGACGATGCGAGAATGGGAATTTGGACTTAGGAGCGGGGCATGCTATTCTAATCTGTGGCAGGTCTGCAAAGCCACAGTGCCAGGGTGGTCTAATGATTACAGCATCTGTCTAGTGAGCAAGAGATCCAGGTTCGAATCCTGGCCTTGGTACAAATTTTTATTCTTTTTTCAAATTTATTTTCAGTACAGTGATCAAGCCATAGTGACAATAAATTACAGAAAGTTTACATGACCAGTTCCGGTAAAGCTCAGTCACCATTACCAAATGTAGTGACTATGAAATATGTCGGCTTTTAATTATGAGAACCTGAAATATATGTAACATCTAAGCACAAAACCTTTGCAATAGTAAAAACTACTGTGGAGGTATCATGCTAAATTTAACCTCATTATCGAGTAATGGTAAAGAAGCAATATCTTTGCCATGGAGGGCTGTGAAGCCTTCATCTATACAGAACAAAATATTAACGTCGTATATGTTAGATTAGGATCGACGTTGTCCAACTACTTGCGTAACGAACCTGACAAGTTAAAATCTTATGTTGTTAATCTTAGCAATTCTGCTGTTATTCTGAAACATACATACCATTAACTGAAGTATCAGAACGCACCTGGATGAAGTTAATGAAAGAACAACATCCATGCATGAATATTGCATATTGCATATTGCATATTATTATCCGTATATATAGTCTCCAAACCAACTGGTCAACTCTGTGACAAAAATCTCCACATCTCAACGCCTTAAAGTTGAATATATATAGCCTGTAATCGTGAAAACAGTACTCAGTAGCGCTGTGTCCAAGAAACAACTGTTTGTTTGGACGACGCATATACAGCCGATGTTAGCACATAATTGATCAACATGATGGACAAAGCACGCACAGCACTCAGTAGCACTATGTCCAAGACACAAATATCTACTTGGATGACACACATATAGCTGAGGTTACCATATGAGTCCTATGGATGGTGTGCGTGCAACAACAACAGATCGTCCTGCAACACAATACAAAGCTTCATAACAACCGCGTCACAACAGATGTTCAAAGTGGCCTCTATGGGATGCAGATTGATGATGCCACTTCTGGTAAAGGTTGCTTCGTCGGTTGTGTTGTTGTTGTGGTCTTCAGTCCTAAGACTGGTTTGATGCAGCTCTCCATGCTACTCTATCCTGTGCAAGCTTCTTCATCTCCCAGTACCTACTGCAACCTACATCCTTCTGAATCTGTATAGTGTATTCATCTCTTGGTCTCCCTCTACGATTTTTACCCTCCACGCTGCCCTCCAATACTAAATTGGTGATCCCTTGATGCCTCAGAACATGTCCTACCAACCGATCCCTTCTTCTGGTCAAGTTGTGCCACAAACTCCTCATCTCCCCAATCCTACTCAGTACCTCCTCATTAGTTATGTGATCTACCCGTCTAATCTTCAGCATTCTTCTGTAGCACCACATTTCGAAAGCTTCTATTCTCTTCTTGTCCAAACTATTTACCGTCCATGTTTCACTTCCATACATGGCTACACTCCATACAAATACTTTCAGAAACGACTTCCTGACACTTAAATCTATACTCGATGTTAACAAATTTCTCTTCTTCAGAAACGCTTTCCTTGCCATTGCCAGTCTACATTTTATATCCTCTCTACTTCGACCATCATCAGTTATTTTGCTCCCCAAATAGCAAAACTCCTTTACTACTTTAAGTGTCTCATTTCCTAATCAAATACCCTCAACATCACCAGACTTAATTCGACTACATTCCATTATCCTCGTTTTGCTTTTGTTGATGTTCATCCTATATCCTCCCTTCAAGACACCATCCATTCCGTTCAACTGCTCTTCCAAGTCCTTTGCTGTCTCTGACAGAATTACAATGTCATCGGCGAACCTCAAAGTTTTTATTTTTTCTCCATGGATTTTAATACCTACTCCGAATTTTCCTTTCGTTTCCTTTACTGCTTGCTCAATATACAGATTGAATAACATCGGGGAGAGGCTACAACCCTGTCTTACTCCCTTCCCAACCACTGCTTCCCTTTCATGTCCCTCGACTCTTATAACTGCCATCTGGTTTTTGTACAAATTGTAAATAGCCTTTCGCTCCCTGTATTTTACCCCTGCCACCTTTAGAATTTGAAAGAGAGTATTCCAGTCAACATTGTGAAAAGCTTTCTCTAAGTCTACAAATGCTAGAAACGTAGGTTTGCCTTTCCTTAATCTTTCTTCTAAGATAAGTCGTAAGGTCAGTATTGCCTCGCGTGTTCCAGTATTTCTACGGAATCCAAACTGATCTTCCCCGAGGTCGGCTTCTACTAATTTTTCCATTCGTCTGTAAAGAATTCGTGTTAGTATTTTGCAGCTGTGACTTATTAAACTGATTGTTCGGTAATTTTCACACCTGTCAACACCTGCTTTTCTTTGGGATTGGAATTATTATAGTCTTCTTGAAGTCTGAGGGTATTTCGCCTGTTTCATACATCTTGCTCACCAGAAGGTAGAGTCTTGTCAGGACTGGCTCTCCCAAGGCCGTCAGTAGTTTTAATGGAATGTTGTCTACTTCCGGGGCCTTCTTTCGACTTAAGCCTTTCAGTGCTCTGTCAAATTCTTCAAACAGTATCATGTCTCCCATTTCATCTTCATCTACCTCCTCTTCCATTTCCATAATATTGTCCTCAAGTACATCGCCCTTGTATAGACCCTCTATATACTCCTTCCACCTTTCTGCTTTCCCTTCTTTGCTTAGAACTGTGTTTCCATCTGAGCTCTTGATGTTCATACAAGTGGTTCTCTTATCTCCAAAGGTCTCTTTAATTTTCCTGTAGGCAGTATCTGTCTTACCCCTAGTGAGATAAGCCTCTACATCCTTACATTTGTCCTCTAGCCATCCCTGCTTAGCCATTTTGCACTTCCTGTCGATCTCATTTTTGAGACGTTTGTATTCCTTTTTGCCTGCTTCATTTACTGCATTTTTATATTTTCTCCTTTCATCAATTAAATTCAATATTTCTTCTGTTACCCAAGGATTTCTACTAGCCCTCGTCTTTTTACCTACTTGATCCTCTGCTGCCTTCACTACTTCATCCCTCAAAGCTACCCATTCTTGTTCTACTGTATTTCTTTCCTGTCAATTGTTCCCTTATGCTCTCCCTGAAACTCTGTACAACCTCTGGTTCTTTCAGTTTATCCAGGTCCCATCTCCTTAAATTCCCACCTTTTTGCAGTTTCTTCAGTTTTAATCTACAATTCATAACCAATAGATTGTGGTCGGAGTCCACATGTGCTCCTGGAAATGTCTTACAATTTAAAACCTTGATTCTAAATCTCTGTCTTACCATTATATAATCTATCTGATACCTTTTAGTATCTCCAGGGTTCTTCCATGTATACAACCTTCTATCATGATTATTAAACCAAGTGTTAGCTATGATTAAGTTGTGCTCTGTGCAAAATTCCATCAGGCGGCTTCCTCTTTCATTTCTTAGCCCCAATCCATATTCACCTACTACATTTCCATCTCTCCCTTTTCCTACACTCGAATTCCAGTCACCCATGACTATTAAATTTTCGTCTCCCTTCACTATCTGAATAATTTCTTTTATTTTATCATACATTTCTTCAATTTCTTCGTCATCTGCAGAGCTAGTTGGCATATAAACTTGTACTACTGTAGTAGGTGTGGACTTCGTATCTATCTTGGCCACAATAATGCGTTCACTATGCTGTTTGTAGTAGCTTACCCGCATTCCTATTTTCCTATTCATTATTAAACCTATTCCTGCATTACCCCTATTTGACTTTGTGTTTATAACCCTGTAGTCACCTGACCAGAAGTCTTGTTCCTCCTGCCACCGAACTTCACTAATTCCCACTATATCTAACTTTAACCTATCCATTTCCCTTTTTAAATTTTCTAACCTACCTGCCCGATTAAGGGATCTGACATTCCACGCTCCGATCCGTAGAACGCCAGTTTTCATTCTCCTGATAACGACATCCTCTTGAGTAGTCCCCGCCCGGAGATCCGAATGGGGGACTATTTTACCTCCGGAATATTTTACCCAAGCGGACGCCATCATCATTTAATCATACAGTAAAGCTGCATGCCCTCGGGAAAAATTACGGCCGTAGTTTCCCCTTGCTTTCAGCCGTTCGCAGTACCAGCACAGCAAGACCGTTTTGGTTAGTGTTACAAGGCCAGATCAGTCAATCATCCAGACTGTTGCCCTTGCAACTACTGAAAAGGCTGCTGCCCCTCTTCAGGAACCACACGTTTTTCTGGCCTCTCAACAGATACCCCTCCGTTGTGGTTGTACCTACGGTACGGCTATCTGTATCGCTGCGGCGCTTCGTCGGTAAAGAGGTCCTGTGACAGCAACCACCGCGTTTCACAAGCAAAATGTTGACAGATGGATCAGGACGAACTCTGAAATGACGGCTAACAAGGTTCCGAAAGGAAAAGGCAAATGACAGAAATCGCATAATTGTAATGGTCTGGTGCAAAAACCACCGACGAAATCCTTCCCGCAGAGGGGAATACGCTGCTGATAATCCTTGCACTCAATGCAGGCGACAGGGATAGTGGCGGTTGTCATGCAGCATACAGACAATCGTACTTTGGATGGCGGGAGTCTTGCCTTGAGCTTGTAGTACGGTTCGTCTCAATATCCTGTAGAACCTGGTCATCCAAATCTGGCGTATGCACAGTCCGCCGCCTCCCTGCGTGTTTATCTGTCTGAAAGGAAGCGTGATCACGCAAACGCCCAAAAAAAGACTTGAAAAGTTGTGTGATGTGCTGTCTGTGAGGGTTCTTGTTTTGGTATAGCCGTGCAGTCTCTAGACGGTTTCCACCTGAAGTTAAAATCTTCTGGGTTATCAGGCCACGTCATATTTATTCTAAAATGATCGATGTTTCGACCCCTCTGCTGGGATCTTCCTCAGGATCTTCTGGTATCCACTACTGCTGGGACACTGTCAGAGACGAGTGTCGCGTTCTCTTATAAAGAGGAGTTTTCCCGCGTTCGTGCTGGAGACGTGATAGTATTGGTTAAAATTCTTATGGCTACCATTGATGGGCCATAGTCATAGGCTAGCATTCCCGCTCTGATGCAGAAGAATGTATGTTGTTGGCTAATCTCCTGTGGATACCATTGGTAGCCCATCGTCGTTGGATAGAAAGGCACTATTAATTATTGGTTTAAATTCCTGCTACTGCTATTGGTTGATCGTCGTCATTGGCCGTATTCAAGCACCATCTGGGGTTGTTCCCGATATGAATATCGGACCATTCTGCTGCTTGCAGTACGGTGAGCCAGTTATACAGCTTGCAAGACACAAGGAACACACGACACGCGGTCAGAGGAACTTTCAATCGTCAGCGCCATTTACCATGGCAAACATGCGTTTCCCGATACTTGTTCATATTAGCTTTTTTCCCCATTTCCAGTCAGGATCCATCCCCGCAGTTTGTCGGTTATGTTAACATTCTCCCTTTACACGAGGGTTGAATGGAAAGTGATGCCTCTACCTTCGTTAATTGGGTTTGAGTGGGAATATTTTAATAAATGAAACGCAGAAATAATCCTTAGAATCTGTTCTTTAATATCTTTAATTACCAATATTCACTTTTACACATAACCACTAGCCAGTTGGATACATTTCTGCCAACGATGAACAAGATCCCAGAATGAGATTTTCACTCTGTAGCAGAGTGTGCGCTGATATGAAACTTCCTGGCAGATTAAAATTGTGTGCTGGACCGAGACTCGAACTCGGGAAAAGTTTTCTGAAGCCGTCACGGAAGAAGTCGACATTCTGTTTCCGCAACCACAGTCTCACAGTTCTCCCAACGTCTTCATCAGAAGCATAATGATGTCCCCGCAGATCGTGTTTCATTATAGGGAACAGATGGAAGACAGACGGGGCTAAGTCTGGACTGTATGGAGGATGCCGTACGGTGGTGATATTCAGTCTCTGAAGTTCTGCTGCGGTGGCACGTGAAGTGTGTGGTTTGGCAATGTCATGCTGCAGGAAAATATTTGCCTTTTCCTTTCGGACCCTTGTTAGCCGCCATTTCAGAGTTTTCCTGAATCAATCTGTCAACATTTTGCTTGTGAAACGCGGTGGTTGCTGTCACAGGACGTCCAGCTCTTTGTTTGTCACGCAGGTCAGATGTTCCCTCCTCAACAACTTTAAACGTACTCGCCCAACGACGCACAGTACTCATATCAACACAATCACCATAAACTGCTTTCATTCTCTGATGAATCTGTTTTGGGGTGACACCTTCTGCTGTCAAGAATTCAATGACTGCACGTTGCTTAAATCGCATTGTCCGATCGTCTGCGCAGGGTTCCATACTTTACGCTGTAACAACACAACCGTTCAATGCTAAGGCTTACTGCCAACTGGAGCCGCAGAGAAGAGGCTACGGTACAAGCCAGTACCTGCCGCATACCAATGCTGCCAACTGTTGAAGAGTTTCGAAGTGGAGGCATTACTTTCCAGTCAACCCTCGTACTTAACTTCATTGAAAGCTTACAGCTCGATACGGATAATGGAAACAAAATAAAAACAAATATATAAATATTACGAAAACGTAACAAACATTATACTGCCATGCTGTAAGTCATTACGACACATAATCAAATACATAAATTCTAACCATTGCTGGACTAACTGTCAATCGTAGCTGTCAATACTACAGGAGTATATATCATCGATAAAAGACGTAAGCTACCATTTCTCAACAACGGCAGTTATAAGTGAAAATTAAATTAAATGATTAAAAAATAAAATGAAAGTGCAATGGAAGTTCCTTATGCAGCAGTAAGACTATAAGACGGCGACAACGTCACGATGCAATATGGATGTAAGTACCAGCACACAATCAAACAAACCTGTTATTAGTTATAATTTTACAGCCATTAACAAAAGCCTACAGGTAGCCTGTAGATGGCCATAGAGCTGAAATAAGCAGATTTTTATTGATCTTCTACAGCAATAAAACTATAATTACAACAGGACTCTGGTTATATGCTGTTATTACAATGTCGTGATAGGTACAGATTTTTGTTTTGTTTCTTAAGTCATCAGTCTTCTGTCTCGTTTGATGTGGCCCGCCACGAATTCCTCCCCTGTGCCAGCCTGTTCATCTCAGAGCAGCACTTGCAACCTACGTCCTCAGCTACATGTGTTCCAGTCCCTCTACAGTTTACCCTCCACAGCTGCCTGTAGCGCCATGGCAATTGTTGTGTGATGTCTTTTAGACGCCCTGTCATCCACTCCTTTCCTCTCGTTAGTGTTTTCCGTATAATTCTTTCCCCTCCTATTCTGGTGAGAACCCCCTCATTTCTTACATCATCAGTCCAAGTACTTTTCAACATTCTTCTGTAGCACCACATCTCAATTGCTTCGATTCTCTTATGTTGAAAGGATTCTACTGGGGCACACTTGTATGTGGCACCCGCATATAACAATAATATTAACGTAAATTAAAATGAAACTGGTATACTAAAAACGATGTGTATCTCTGATAGGCTTTATAATGTGGATCGCTGACTGTGTCCGACCGCAGACCCAAAAGATACTGCTTCTGGTCTGAGGCTGTAGTGTTGGAGTAAGAGATCGCTGGGCGCATGGTTGTAGCTAACTGTCTGTGAGCGAAAGAGGTATTGTTTAATATGGAAGCAGAAGTCTTCATGTAAGCAAGGTAAAGATATTAAATAATTATGATTTTTCTTTTGCCAGCGCGTTAGGATAGATGAGTTGGCCGATAATTTGTAATTGTTGAATAACCCCAGAACATGCTTAAACTGATTTGATAAAAAGGCTAGTTAGATATTTAACTTTTGCTATGTTTCTATAATTTGCTAACAGAGTATACTTTTTTATTTTGTTTTATATGATGATTTGCATTTATGCTGGTTTAGTGAAGTTAGGTAATACTTGCTATATAAATCTCATTGTGTGTGGATCAATTAGTAAATATGTTATATTATTCTAACCAATGTAAGTTCAGTTGTAGATGTTTTTGAAAAGATAAACTTAACTTGCGATATATTTTTGCTAAAAAGAACTCAGTGTTAGTAATTCGCCACAATCAATACCGCCTCCCTGTCCAGGTCATATATTTTTCAAAGAAGTTCGATTTTCTTAAATGTGTTCGCTTATCAGCCAAAAGAGTTTCATGTATATTTCAAACAATTACGGCCAGCATTGCACACTGATGAGCATATTTTTATTTTTTATCAGAAACCAGAATATATCCCGTTTCACCGTCGCTGCTTTAGAGGTGTGCTTTGTTAGGTGCACAGGGGCTAAAGTTATCAGTATTGAGCAGGACCAGAGGATTCAATGCCTAGGGGGCTGAATGTATTTTGCAGTGACTCTATTTATTTATTGGTATTGGGAGTTGCACTGCCCAATCAGTTCGTGTGAAGTTTTTGCTATCAATAACACAGAGTAAGCACACCACTTGCAGCTACAACACGCTACACGATAATTCGAGTTTTGTATGCGTTCTGAGTTCTTTCATTGAAATATTTGTATGCACTCACCATCATTCAAAGTACTCCATACAAGGCAGAGTAATTTTACTAAGTATCCAAAAGTTTTCTTATTAAAGAAAGTTACACTGTATCGGTTTTCCCTTGGTCTATGTTTCACTGTCAAACAAAGCTCTGCTCCAGACGTACATTCCTACAAATTTGTTCCTCATTTTAAGATCTATGTTTGATATAGCAGACTTCCCTTGACCAGGTATAGAGGTACAGTTCCCGATGGCTTTCAGAGAAGTAGTGCATTTTGGCAGATGTTCCAAACAGTTCAGTTTTTCTTCGCGCGGATCGCCTGTACCCCTGCTTTGTTAGGGATCGTCCCCTACGTCTCCAGCGAGGACAGCAGCACGCAGCCACCCCCGCCAATCTGCCGCTAGTGGTGGCGTCGCAGCCACCCCCTCCTCCGCTCCCGCGGTTGCTCTCCGCGACTCATAAATCTGGCGGCCAGCCGCCCACCCCAGAGTGGGGAGGAACCCACCGCCGTACTCGCTTAGCAGAGCAGCATAACTCATCACGTGATCATCCGGCACCCTGACGTGCTGGGGCCGTCCCACAGGCGTAACAGCGCGGAGATGCAGAGCGCTGCGTGTAAACACGCTATACAGTCACTGTGTGCAGGTAGCGAGCATTTCCACATGAGACGCATGCATGTGGGATACACTGAGTCTGTTGTGTCTAGTAATCCTGCCTACTCGGTTCGCTAGACAAACAAACAACTCGTATTAATGAGTTTTATTACAAAAAGACAATTACAGACACTTGGCCTTGGCAATTACGCGGACGTGTCGCAAACAAAGGGCGATATACGAAATAATCAGTCTTTGCAGTGACTGCTGATCTTCAACTGATAAAAGTCTTTCCTGAACTGCTGTCGAATTGGCTAACTTTAAAGCTGCTATCTAAGTGCCTAACGTTGACGCTGCTATCGGAGTGGGCCACCGCCAGTCCAGGGCGGCGCTTGTGTTGCCTTCACGTAGGGACCGCTACTGTCACGTTGTCGCCATGGAAGGGAGGTCAGTCAGCGTGCGATGGGATGACATCATCTCAAAGCTTTCTCTTCTTTGTCGTTTCCGATTGGCGTGCTGGCGCTTGACTTTACGCCATAACGGAGACAACTCGAAGGCGACATGTGTATGTCACGAATGTACCAATGTTTCTGGCACACTGACTAAATGCCGGCCGCTGTGGCCGAGTGGTTCTAGGTGCTTCAGTCCGGAACCGCGCTGCTGCTACGGTCCCAGGTTCGAATCCTGCCTTGGGCATGGGTGTGTGTGACGTCCTTAGGTTAGTTAGGTTTAAGTAGTTCTAAGTCTAGGTGACTGATGACCTCAGATGTTAAGTCCCTTAGTGCTTAGAGCCATTTGAACCATTAGTGACTAAATTTGTTTTATGGGGACGAAATTTTTAATACTAGAAAGAACCCTTACATGCCAAATTCAAGAGAATTACATGAACAGGATATCTTGTCGATAATTTGAAATTTTTCAGGCAAAACACTTATTTTCATTTTTACTGTTACCAGTATTGCCTCCTCTTAAGACAACTTAGCTCGGTCAAATAATTACAGCAAATCCATATCAAAAGAAATGTCACTTTGAGGGATGCGGTTTTTAACGTCATAATCGTTTAACTTGTGTTTGAATCTCGTCTTCAGAGGGCTGGCCAGAAAGATGTTACCACCTGTAAAGGATTGAAATGTGTTACCACTTATATGAAATTGCCTTTTATTTCATTTTACCACTTCTATAGAGCTGACTTTTGTTTTATTTTATTACTAGCTTAGCGTGTGCTGCTTCGCTTGCGTAGACTGCATGGTCTGGAAAGATATATTTTTGTTTTTCTTTAATCATATTTTATTTTGTTCACAAAGTGAGACATCTTCTAAGCTTTTGACACTAAGTACAGACGCAGAAGCAAGGTGTTTCCCGTATGTACTTCGGACCAGAAAGCGATTCTGGTAGTAAGAGTCGGAGGTCTTTGTTAATTTTGCCTTTTGAGCACTTGTGGTGATATTTCGTTAGAAATTTTCATTCCATAACACATATTTCTACACAAGTCAAATACCAATTTAATAAAACGACATATTTTCATAAAAATTGTCATCCTCTATTTCGAAACACTAAAATACGTATTTTTTATTTATAACAAGCAGCCAAATACAAATTTTCAGAAATTTACATTCAAAAGTGCTCTCATAATGAAATATTTCCATAAAAATTTTCATCTCCTATTTTACCTCCTTAGGTGCTGAATTTCCGAAAACAGTGAAACAGGTATTTTTTTTATTTCCAGCTGAGAAGCCGAATGGAGTCTCAGATTTACCTTTAAAAATACCTTCATAATGAAATTTTTTCACTAAATTTTTCATCCCCTATTTCACTGTCTTAGGAGATGAATTTCAAAAACGCTAAAACGTATTTCTAACTGAGAAGCTAAATATAAAATTTCAGAGATTTAGTTTCAAAAATGATTATCTAATGAAATCATCCCCTATTTTACCCCCTTAGAGGGTTATTTACAGCCGAGACCCCAAAAACTATTTTTCGTAGGCTTAGCTTTAAGAATGATTTTATAATGAAATAGTTTCATCTCCATATGTGTTGTTTTCCAGAAACAATGAAAATAGCATTTGTTTTATTTCTAACCATGAAGCCAAATACTAACTTTTGTAGATGTAGCTTTAAAAATGATTTAGTAATACTTCAATAATGATTAATATCCGAAAAATGTCCTTTACACACTATTTTACCCCCTTAGTTGTTAAACTTCCAATAATTCTGAAGAAGCAAGTATTTTTTCATTTCTGCCCCACAAACCATTTGCTAATTTTCGTAGTTCTAGTTTCAAAATAGTCTCAATACCAACATAATTTCCAAAAGTCTTTCATCCCCTATGATGATTAAAATTGTTCTGGGTGTTGTACAGCGCCACTACATAAAATAATTTACCTACAAATTTAAAACCAACGTTTGGAGTGTATTACAACAACCTTCCTCAGGGCAAGTGTCTTGCCCGGAGGAGTGCCTGTGTAATACTGTCGAAACATTGGTTTTAAATTTGTGTTTAAAGTATTTTACATAACAGCCCAGAAAAATTTTAGTCATCATGACACTGGCTGCAGAAGCCTACGTAGTTATATATTTCATTCCATACTTCAGACTCTTTGGGGTGGAATTTCGAACAACCCCTTACTAAACGATGCCTACAGTATAAGATAACGCCCCCTACTTATTTCAAGTTTCTGTTGTTAGCGGTTTGAGCTGGGCGATGATGAGTCAGTAAATCAGTTAGGCCCTGCTCCATCCCCTCAGCGGTTGAATTTCCAAAAATACTGAAAAACGTATTTTTTTATTTCCAATTGAGAAGTCAAATACCAATTTTCATAGATTAGCTTTAAAAATGCTTTAGTATTTCTTTGACAATGAGTTATTAAAAAACTTTCATCCAATATTTCACTCCCACAAGAGATAAAATTACAAAAATTCTGAGACACGTATATTTTTATTCTGACCGAGAACCCAAATACCAATTTTTGTAGTTCTGGCTTAAAAATTGCCTTAATAGTGACATATTTCCAAAAAACCTTTCATCCCCTACTTCATCCCTTTAGGGGTGGAATTTCGAAAGTCCCTTCGTGAACGACGCATACAGTAGAAGATCAACGTCCTCTCCAAATTTAAACTTTCTATCCTTAGTGTTTGGGGTGGGTGATGATGAATCAGTGACTGAGTCAGTCAGTCGGGACTTTGGCTTTTACGTATAGAGATTTTTACTATTTATTACTATTTTATTTATTTTAATATAAAAACATACAAAAGTCCAAATGAAGCTAGTGAACTTCGTCGACCTGTACTCCTGGGTTCTCAGTGCGTGTGCAAGGTCGTTTCACCAGACAGGACATAGTTCATTCACACATTTCCGTAGGCACAAAGTGGACAACTTGCGTTATCCATTCTTTATGGTCATTAATGGCAACAGGTCCTGCAGCACGAACGCGTTGTATTACAATTCCCCTCAGCCGGAAATGAATGTAGTCAAATCGGATGACCGTCGTGGCCACGCCAAATGTCCACATCTTCCTATTCAAGTCTACCAGATGTTTCATCCTGGTAATGTCGAACCTTTAAGGAATAATGTGGTGGTGCACAATCTTGCTGGAAGTAATCTAATGTTACAGTACAGAGGGAAAGATTATCAACAGGAAAATTCTGCAACACTTCTAGGTAAGAACCTCCTGTTGCAGTCTGATCATAAAAGAAAACGTACCAAATACTCCACACTTCCAAATAACGCTCTATTTGTTAACCTTCGGATAGGATCGAGTATGCTTTCTTACAAGGGGAGGCCACGACGTTGGGATTACAGATTTAATTCGAACTTGGTACACCTTCTGCAAGTAGTAAGATACACTATACTGGCAATCCCGAGGAGATCTCAAGAGAAGTTTTACACGTCTGCTATGTGGCTCATGTATCTGTGCGTAGGTCCTAGATGTTAGAGTTCATAGTCGTCAAGTGGAAAGTGTTCGTGCTTCGTAAAACGAACGTGTATTAAACAACGCTTCGACTCCCGTTCAGACATAGGTTTTAATCCACATTCTTTTCATCACTGGTCATATTATTTAATTTATATGACATTTGAGAGGGGATATAATTTAAAAAATAAAAGACACATATATTTGCATGAAGTTTTAGTGAATTTCATGTTATTTTACTACTTGCCAGTTTTAATTAAATTTAATTATAAGAAGAAAAATATTTATAACTGTCGACAAGTAAATGAAGAAACGCATAGTTTTCCTGAAAATGTATGCTTGTCGTCATTTGCGAAATCCCTCCTCCCCTCCCCCCGTTGCATTTGGTCGTAGCGGACGTCGCATGACATAGATGAAGTTCATCGTTGAGCCCTTGACTCAGTTTCTTTTTACATAGAGCAGCCAGCTCTCTGACCAAACACTCCAGTGCCGCTTGACCACACTGACTTCTTACAACCTGCACCTTCGCACAGACACATCAGTTACACAGTAGAAGCGTAAAACTTCTCTTGCGATTTTCTCGGAATTGCCACGGTAGTGCACCTTACTAGTTGCACATTACGTCGTTTTAATGGCCTACTAAAGGTGAACAAAGTTTGAAGTAAATTCGTGATTCCAGCGTCGTGGCCTCCCCTTGTTATTTCATGGGGATTGCCTGTACTCCAAAATGGCGCAATTGTTCTTATTTACGTTGCCGCTAATACGAAATGTGGCTTTATCCAACATAAAGAACACAACACTAGGGTCTATTGGTATAATTTTTAACAACACTTCTGCAGCTCGTACATCAGTAATTTCATCAGCATCAGATAGCGTCTGTGTGATATGAAAGTGGTACGGATTCATTCCCAGATCGAGGTGAAGAATTCTTAAGACACTTGTCCCTGCGATTTCCGTTTCCAATGCTAATCTTGTCATTGACTTTCCTGCGCTCTTAATCATTATGCCTTGAACATTGATGATGTTATCTCCTTTCAAATACAGGGTGTTTATAAATGAATATCGGGGTTTTAACGCTTTATAATATTTATTATATTAAACTTACAGTTATAAATGATATGTCAAATGAAAGAGCAACTCAAACAGTTTTAACAAGAACCTTATAAATGTACAATGTGAGCACCATTTGTCACACGGCACACGTCAAGTCTAGAGCAGAGTTCTTCCCAAACGTTCATAAATGTGTCTTCAGTGATTGTAGCAACAGCTGCTTCAATCCGGTTTCTTAATTCAGGGAGGTCTGCTGGTAGCGGAGGCACGTACACACGATCCTGGATGAAGCCCCAAAGGAAAAAATCGCATGGTGTAAGGTCGGGTGAACATGGAGGCCATGCAAAGCAAGCCCTGTCATTGGGCCCCTTGCGGCCTACCCAGCGCTTGGGTACAGTGAAGTTCAACCAACTGCGGCGGAAACACTGCGCGCTGAGCATGCGCACTGGTGCCAAACACAACTGTTTGAGTTTCTCTTTCATTTGACATATCATTTACAAATGTAAGTTTAATGTAATAAATATTATAAAGCTTTAAAACCCCGATATTCATTTATAAACACTCTGTACTTCTTGGAGGCCCTCTGTTTCCTTCAGTTATTGGTCACAGACCCCGTGCACAAAGATTTTTCATGTACTCGATGATTAGTTAAACGGCTTGGAGGATTCTTATGAAACCATTGTTGAAAATTTTTTCTTACTATTGAAGGTGACCCAAACACTTCCATCCACGCTGCTACTATCCTTTTCTCTTCCAAAGTAAGTCGGATGGCCATCTCTAGCTTGCAACAACAGAAAATTTAAAATTGTGTAGTACCATATGAGTGGTACCTCTTTTTGGACAATCCTGTATCAAATTTCTTAGAATTGTAAACTGTTGTGTAGATAACGGAGTTTTACAAGAAAACAGATTCAGACAGAAAAGGCAGTTAGATTTGAGCTAACCTACGAACATCGTCTGGTAGATAACGTCTTCAGGAACTTCAGGTTAGCAGCATGTTAGGCACGATTGCTTGTAAGCAAGTCGAATGGCTGCCATCCCTTAATTAACTTTAACCTGCGATGCTATGTGAGACTTGTTTTTTGAGACATCAGTCTTCTGACTGGTTTGATGCAGAGCCACCACGAATCCCTCTCCTGCGTTACCCTCTTCATCTCAGAGTAGCACTTGCAACCTACGTCCTCAAGTATTTGCTTGGTGTATCCCAATCTCTGTCTTCCTCTACAGTTTTTAGCCTCTACAGTTCCCTCTAGTACAGGGGCGTGCAAACGTTGCACGCGGCGCGTGAGCGCACAGCGCTCCACGTGTGCTGCTCGCGTGCAATCGTCGAATGGGGCAGTGGCGACAGCCGGCAGGTTGCGGCAGTGTAGTACAAGGCTAAGCCGCGGACGTTGATGCGAAGCGACCACTACTTAGTGAACGTTGTATTTTAAGAACCGGAAAATGCCGAATGAATCAAAGAAACGGAGACTTGGAGATCTGGCATCTTTTAAAAAGTAATGGGAGAATCATTTTTTCTTTGTGCAAAAACGTGAAAATTCGAAATTAATATGTGGCAGTATTCTCGCTGGTCAGCGGAAGTTTAGTATTGAAGGCCATTATAATAAATTTCACAAGGACGAGTACAATTTACTGTCGGATTCTAAGCGGATGGGGAAATTAACTGAGCTTAAGAAGAGCGACCTAACGATATTAGATGCATATGTCCTAGTTGCCGTTGTCACGAGATATCTGCGACTTTCTCTCGTCATGTCTCTCGGCTAACTGATTTAACATTTTATGGAGCACTGTTTTCAATTTATCAGGACGATAACAATAATAGCCCAGCGGTACGTGCAAGCTATAAAATTGCGCTTAATATAGTGAGAGCTTGGAAAATCATTTGCTGAATTAATAAGCCTCGGTTAAGAGCAAACATAAGTGATGAAAATTTACGTAACTGTTTGCGTTTGTCTGTATGCAGAAATTTTGTTCCAGATATTAAACGTATTGTAAACTCCACCTGTGATAATTACATAAAACGTATCGTAGTTAATAGGTACTCTTTCAAACCATGATTTATTTCAAGCACTCCTGCTAACCTTATTCCATCATTCAATAAAGCAAGCTAGAAAAACAAAACGCATTACAGAGGAAGGAGTGGACAGAAGGTATGGTGGGGAGGGGAGGTAAGCGCGTGGCCAGCTTGCCCCTGTGTGCACGCAGAACACCTGTTAACTGCACGCGTGCAAGTGCACCGCACACGTGCAGGATTCCTGCCCGCCCCTGCTCTAGTACCCTGGAATTTAACCCCTGATGTCTTAAAGGATATCCTGTCATCCTGTCGCTTCCGCTTATCAGTGTTTTCCGTAAATTCCTTTCCCCGCCGATTCTCCAGAGAACCTCCTCACCACATCTTATGTTCCGGTTTTCTCACGGTCCATGTCTCATTGTCATACAATGCTGTGCTCCAAATTTGTTCCTGAAATTAAGATTTATATTTCGTACTAGTAGACTTCTCTTGACCAGGAATGTCCATTTTGCCAGTGCTGGTCTGCCTTTTATGTCCTACTCCCTCCATCTGTCGTGGGTTATTTTGCTGCCTAGGTAGCAGAATTACTTAATTTCGTCTACTTCGTGATCACCAACTATCATGTTAATTTTCTTGTGGTTCTCATTTCTGCTACGTCTCATTACTTTCGATTTTCTTTGAATCCGTGTTTTGTAGTCATTAAACTGTTTATTCCATTCAACAGATGCTGTAATTCTTCTTCACTTTCACTGAGGATAGCTATGTTATCAGCGGATCTTAACATTGAGATAATGACCCTTCTTTTATGATCTGATCATGTAAGGAAACGTACTCATACTGTAAAGCAAAGTTTTGGAGTGGCAAGCACTCCCTCAGAACCTGGAATCGAAGTCCCGCTCTCGCGTCCTTGGATTAAAAGTGTTCTCCACAGACGAGTTCCAGCAACAACTGAATTTTTACTCTTCCTTTGTGAGTGTGTGCCTTGTGCATGATTTTGATCGCCAGTGACAGTAGGTCTTCAGAGTGCCAAGGAATGAGATACGTTCTAATATGGCAGCATTCTGTCTTCCACACTCAGTTTTAATGTAGTTAACCAACAGTGGGGATTCTGAGTGCTGGATCTTAGTAGCAAGCAGCATCTGTCTCCCATTGTCTGTCCTGTTCTGTGTTCCAGCCAATCAGACCACCTCCAAGTATGCACAGGCAAGCTCCATTCTCCCACTCTGTAATATATCAATGGTAGCAGCTCTTGTCCTTACTTAGCAAGAGTCAACAACTTCTGTTAGCTCGGTGCCGTTCTGATGACAATTGGTGCCATACTCCAAAAAATAAAGGTGCAGGATGACCTCTTTTAATTCTGTCTCATGGATCTTATTCCTGAATTGACCCTTGTCCAGCGTTTATTGGAATACGGGACTCCTGCAGGGTTCAGTCCTTTACGACACTGTACACTGTTAGACTGAGGGAAAAATTCACATCACATTCATGGTGCAGGTGGATGCGCCATATGTAAACAGTCTTTTATTACTCAGTGGCCTTCTGTCCCTTAACCTGCCCATTCACAGGCCTACGACACAGCCAACCAACCACTCCCTCCCACCTCTACTCTGAGCAGCCCGCTGACCTGCCTGTATGTGGACACACCGCGAAGGCATTGTGGACCCTACCTGTGCCCAGTCGCGTGGTAGCTTTCACCGTGCCAAAAGAAGGGAAAAGGACGAGTGCGAGGTCGCAGGTAGAGGCTGGGTCTAGCAGGTACTGGTGCACTGTTGCAGCTGACACATCTGGACCCTGGACCAAAGGTGAACGTACCAGTGCAGACCAGCTCGGCAGGGTTGGTCTGTGAATGGGCAGGTTTAGGAGCCAAACACTCTTGCCATCCGAGAAAGTATAGCCAGCACGTGTCTGGCAGGCCCTACTCACACACAGTATAGTGGGCTTTGGACGTTCTACCAGGTCACTCGCTTCCCACTGTGGCCGCAGCACGTGCCTTTTGAAGAGGACCCAGTTCCCCCTTGGTGCTAATGGCCCTCACATCTGTACTGTGCTAGGCTTCACTCGACATGTGTTCAATAAGACTCTCAACTATTCATTGAAGTAATCCTCCAGAAGAAAAAATTAATGTGGTATTTTACTAGTTGGATATGGCAATCACTAACCCTAATTTCTTCAGTACTTGTACTTTCATTTATCTATATAAATTAAATTGGATTAGATGGGGTTACGAATTTAATGGAGTTTGATTATATTGCATGACAGTTTTGATACAAACGATTATGTATCAGAGGCAGTTTCACCCAGCTTCATATACAGTTAAAAATTGAGGCTTTTAGTTCTTGAGTGAACACTTGTGAAGGTATGGGACACGAGGAAAGATTCACTAAACGAGGCCCAGAAGCCTTTACCCTAACGTAATGTAATTATCATATCCGGTATAAAATGGTTCATAGATAAATACAACAGACCAATAGCTTTTACTTCCCCATCGGATATGGTAGACAGAAGAAGAGTAACAAATATTAATACTGATTCATGAAAATTTGTCTTCCAAGTGGAAGATCATTGAAATAAGTCGCTTGAAACTTTGGATAATTAAATTAGAAGTGGATACTGATCCCCACATGTCCTAACAAAGTTGAAAGGGCGAACAAAAACCTAACATTGTACATGCTAAAGACGATTATAAAATCTTTCACTAACAAATAATCACGTAAATTCAACGCAGATGTGTAAAGTCGACAATAATCTCTCCCTAACCCATAACGATGTCGGCTTAATGTGCTAATTTCACCATAGCAAGACGAAGCGTCCGTGCTAATATGCAAATCGGTACTTCCGACCGTCACGGTAGCTGGGTCGTAAAAAGAACGCCCCTCTGGGTTGTGGCCAAGAGTCTTCCAAACCGAAATACGCTCTAAGATTAGAAAAACGACGCACCATGAAGGAATTATCCGAAAGGAACGGAAATCGGTAGATGTGATGTACATGTTAGAAGTAAACAAATGATTACAATTTCAGAAAAAATGGGATCATTTATTCAAAAGAAAGAGCTTCACATAGTGAGCAAGTCAATAACGCGTTGTTCTATGGCCCTTAAGCAAGTAGCAATTATTAATCTTGGCATTGATTGATGGAGTTGCTGGATGTTCTGCTGAGGGATCATGCAAAATTCTCCCAGGCTGGTGCTTTAGATCGTGAAAATCCCGGTATGGTTGGAGGACCCTGGCTATAATGCTCGAAACGTTCTCAGCCGAGGCAGCGACCTTGCTGGCAAGTTAGGGTTTGGCAAGCACGAAGAGGAGCAAATGGTTCAAATGGCTCTGAGCACTATGAGACTTAACTACTGAGGTCATCAGTACCCTAATACTTAGAACTAGTTAAACCTAACTAACCTAAGGGCATCACACACATCCATGCCCGAGGCAGGATTCGAACCTGCGACCGTAGCGGTCACGCGGTTCCAGACTGTAGCGCCTAGAACCGCACGGCCACACCGGCCGGTGAAGAGAAGCAGTAGAAGTTCTCGTCGTGTGCTGCCGGCATTATCTTCCTGAAATGTAAGCCCAGGATCGTTTGACCTAAAGGGCAACAGGTCATCGTCAACGCACCACTGAGCTGTACGGGTGCCGTAGATGACGACCAGCAGGGTCTATAACGATATGTTTACGTAATGTGTATACATAAACATACAGTTATAATTGTCCCCGTTCGTAGTCGCTAATTATAACAATATGTTACTTTTGTGCTGTAACATATAGCTATAATCAGCGGTGGAAACATATTTGCGAACGCCGACTGTGTGCGGCTGTTTCTTGTTGGATCGTCTGATCAGTCGGAAGTTGCAGTGCAGAGGAGAGTAAATGCCTATTCAAAATATAATTATTTTGGATAGCTCAACATGAATTTCCTAAGGGACCGTAGTTTATCATGCATTTACCAGTAGAATATGGCGCGGAGAAAATATTTCGCCGTATGCAACTTCCGTCCGATCTCGACGAAAGAATTCGTGACTGTGAACTCTCTATTTGGCAGAAACATATAGAAAATTAAATAATTTCATGAAGAAGTGAGACATAGATTCTATAGTAAATGAATAGTCCATACACCAATTCCATTTAACTCTGAATTTATGGCAAGTAATAGACAAACTTACACTGCAATGACGGATTTAACATGGATGCCGTTTTGACTGGCACTTCTCTTAATGAAAACAATTCCTTCGACGTTTTCACACACACGTCGCACAATAAATCTACTGCTAGGCACTTTTAGTATTACACATTCACTTTTCACAAAAACAGTATTATTTTTAACGATAATAATACGGCGGCAAGACATGCGCGTCCGACACAAGAGACAAGAGAAGAATGAGTAACTGTTCATCGAGAATATCTCGTACCTCAAAAAAAAATGTGTAAAAGTGTTCTTCTTCTGTCTGTTTTTCGCGCCGCGGTTTTCAAAGTCAATAACTCACTGCATCTCTGACGGCGCTTCGACAATAAACAAGTTACGTCACAGGTCGTTCACCTTTTACATTCTCGCAACATTATTTGCTAACTGTAGCTGTTGCCGAGCGACTGCTCGATTAGTGAATGATTTAAAATGATAAGACAATCACATAATGTTACATTGCCTTCCATGGGAATCTTGGAAATCAAGGAGATTACCAAGATTCACATGTCGCCGTCCGTTAACATTATGGGATTGAGTACTTTACAGATTTACTTTGATCAAACACAGTATTCCTGTCATTTGATTATTAGGATTACACAAATATGGTGATCTCTCATTCATAGACAAAGACAGTTCTTAAGGTAAAGATACACAAAAAAAATTAAAAAACTAAGACAGTAAATCTACGAAGTTTACAATGGACATTATACATTATACTCATTACAGTCTCTTTTTTTTTTTTTTTTTTTTTTTTTTTTTACAGAGTTCATACCGACCATCCTTGTGGCCTCAAGTTATTGTCCAGAGCTCATAGGCTCTTTGCTCCTGAAAGGAAACACATAGGATTCATCTTTTTATACGCACATAATTCTCACACATGGAATTTCTCACACGTGTCCATTTTTATACACATATAATTCTCACACATGGAATTTCTCACACGTGTCCATTTTCTATTGCTCACTAGCTGTCATGATTTTTACGCTTTCACTGTTTGTGTATTGACAGGTAAGTTAAAATTTGATTCTTCTCCAGGTGAAGCTTATGCCTTGAGAAGTTGGATCGCTACTTTGCGGTCTCCGAGTAGAAAACTTTTCATCAGCTCTGGCGGGCGAGTCTCACTCGCACGTTACGTACACACGTTACATGTAACAAAAGAAATATAAATACCCATTAGTCTAAAAACTAAGCTTAAATCTATTTTAGGACTTGGGATTCATAGGAATTTGACTTTGTCACTATTCGCGTGTGGTTTGGCTGTTCACATTTCATCCACGGGATATAACATTAGCATTGTATGTGATATGTTGTGAACTCATATAAGAGTCTTTTATTTTGGGAGCGGCTTTCATGGAAAGTCCGTTTCGTCGAACTGCAGCGGGAGTGCTGTGCTAGTACATCACTTTAAATTTAACGCGTTTGTTGCGTCGATGTACGTTGACACAGGCTGATTGTTAGAGCTGAATCGCAACTCGAGGCGCTCACTAGCCTCCACGCGGTACTTCAGCTTTTCCGCGCACGGTTCAGTGAACACGTTGCGTCGATGGTGTTGTGGTATTTTGTGGTTTGCTGAGCTGGTGAGGAGGGACGAGAATTATCAGGGACAGAGGCTCCATTGAAACCATCCCTGTCTCCACATTTTCCAGCCGATTTTGAAGATTTTAAGGTAGGCTAGCGCTCGCACTTTGCAAAGCAGCTAACACACTTGGTTTCCGATGCACTGCACGTAATCACATCACCGCCTTCGGTTACACAACCGGACTATCATTGTCCGTCGGCCTATCTGCACGTTTAACACTTTTTTCTCTTCACCGTGAATGAAATTATCACTTACTTATAACAACGATGCATTGCTTCGTGTCTGTGGCAGACTTCCACACCATTTTAAGCCTTCACTTATACACTACTATGTACACAATTTTTTTTACAGTTTATAATCAAATAGTTTGTCACACTTTGAAGCTAGTTAATTCAGAGCTTTGATTACCGTGTCCATTTCAATTTCTGTTACTTTGTTGGTAACTACCTTAACATTTCGCTTTACATTGTTCCTCATCTTTCTCTAAGACTAATTATGCTTTTAGTTCACAGTCACAATACATTAGTTTCTCCGATCTGTTAGCAATTATTATTATTTCAATTCATTTCAATCGTTCTTTCTATTTATTAGATTCATTAAAGTTATCACTGTCATTTCAACAAAAATTCTCTTTTTACTAGATGTGAGGATCAATCAGTCACATTTGTTTGCCCTCTCACATGAGAACAGAACACCATTCAAGAAAATTTAAAATTCCTTATCGCGATCTCGGTTTGCGTCTCGGATTGACTTTAAAAGGAAAAATAAAGACATTTCAAAACTAGCTTTTCCCGATTTCGTTCACGCGCTTCCTTTTGAAAATCGTATGCCAAACCAGCCTTCCACTTCAACCACATTTCTCAATCTGTGACGTCAAGTCTATGGGACGGGTTTAGGCGGGTTAGGATATTTACACAAATTCAGAAGAAAGACATAGATATAATAGTACATAGAAGAAGAAATCTAGCAAACAACTCCTTGTTCCTTATGACTCAGAAATTAATTTTCCTTTGCGCCGTACGTCTGCGTACACGCTCCAATTACAAACTAGCTACTTTGTTTTGCCGGCGGTTTCATTGTCATTTTATTCTCGCCTTGACGCCTGCTTGCACTACACTGCATTGGCCTCTATATATGACCTTAAGTCATAATTGCTTTGTCCTTGCCACTTACACTCTTATACTTGGTATTTATTTCACTTATGGCTTTGAATGTATCTGTCCTGCGTATTGCAATTACAATTAATGCTACTTTGTTTATCTAGCTGAAGGATAGCGCTTTCGTGGTCATGTTGGTTGTTGTTGTTGTGGTCTTCAGTCCTGAGACTGGTTTGATGCAGCTCTCCATGCTACTCTATCCTGTGCAAGCTTCTTCATCTCCCAGTATCTACTGCAACCTACATCCTTCTGAATCTGCTTAGTGTATTCATCTCTTGGTCTCCCTCTACGATTTTTACCCTCCACACTGCCCTCCAATGCTAAATTTGTGATCCCTTGATGCCTCAAAACATGTCCTACCAACCGATCCCTTC
The DNA here is from genome assembly GCF_023864275.1 of Schistocerca cancellata. Taxonomy (NCBI): domain Eukaryota; kingdom Metazoa; phylum Arthropoda; class Insecta; order Orthoptera; family Acrididae; genus Schistocerca; species Schistocerca cancellata. The sequence continues at coordinate 295,237,219 of NC_064632.1, forward strand.
TTCTAGTCAAGTTGTGCCACAAACTTCTCTTCTCCCCAATCCTATTCAATACCTCCTCATTAATTTTCCTGTAGGCAGTATCTATCTTACCCCTAGTGAGACAAGCCTCTACATCCTTACATTTGTCCTCTAGCCATCCCTGCTTAGCCATTTTGCACTTTCTGTCAATCTCATTTTTGAGACGTTTGTATTCCTTTTTGCCTGCTTCATTTACTGCATTTTTGTATTTTCTCCTTTCATCAATTAAATTCAATATTTCTTCTGTTACCCAAGGATTTCTATTAGCCCTCGTCTTTTTACCTACTTGATCCTCTGCTGCCTTCACTACTTCATCCCTCAGAGCTACCCATTCTTCTTCTACTGTATTTCTTTCCCCCATTCCTGTCAATTGTTCCCTTATGCTCTCCCTGAAACTCTGTACAACCTCTGGTTCTTTCAGTTTATCCAGGTCCCATCTCCTTAAATTCCCACCTTTTTGCAGTTTCTTCAGTTTCAATCTGCAGTTCATAACCAAGAGATTGTGGTCAGAATCCACATCTGCCCCAGGAAATGTCTTACAATTTAAAACCTGGTTCCTAAATCTCTGTCTTACCATTATATAATCTATCTGATACCTACTAGTATCTCCAGGATTCTTCCAGGTATACAACCTTCTTTTATGATTCTTGAACCAAGTGTTGGCTATGATTAAGTTATGCTCTGTGCAAAATTCTACAAGGCGGCTTCCTCATGTTGGTACTTACAAGTAACTCACATGCTTCGTAAACATTACGTTATTTTAATGCAGAGATGAACCTGTTCCAGATTTCTATGTACATTGGAACTTAATCTAGACATAGCTGACTTAGAAACTAGTTGCTTGTTTTCCTTTTTAGTGGGATCAGGAACCAATAATTGTCAAGCGACCCTTGTCCTTGACGAAAATAAATTTCGTTTCTGGATCATTGCTCCTTGAACTTAAAAAAAATTCTTACATACTATGTTTTATTTTCACTTCTTTAGCATTTCATATCGCAGAAGCCGGCTTGTTAGGCACATCCTTCGCTTTATATTTCATTTCTCTCTCTTAAATATTATCTCCTTAAAACTAAATCTTAAAACTAGAGTTCTTGGAGTTGATCACTTTCTTTGTTAAACAAGATTTTTTTTTATCAGCTTGTCTGTACTTAAATTATGGCTCAAGATAACATATTTTAAATTGTCTGCTGTATAGCAAGATAGACTCACTGTCGTGTGATATATTCTAAGCATTTTTTTTTAACGAAGTCAAATCAGTTGTCACTTAGTCACTAGCGGCTAACCTTCTCTTGTCATTATAAAGCTTTCCTTTTGACTTATTCTGTAGCATGATATTTTTTAAGATCAGAATGATGGTATAATCCTTTTATTGTTCCATTTGCGGGATCAGAAATCAGATAACAACCTATATGCGGTATACGAAGGATCTCGTAAGGTCCCTCAAAAAGACTTTGCCATTTTCGATTTTTGTGTAAGAGCAACGATGGTTTAAAGTGTGTTTTTAGCAAGACCTTTTCGCCTACTTTATAAGTTAACACCTTATTAATATGTTTGTCATACGCCTTCTTGCGTAAATTGGCTTGGGTGGTCAACGTTGTTAGAGCTTGTCTTATTCTAGCGTCTAAACTAGCACTTGCGTTGTTACACTTAGGAATTGAATTGACCCATTCATTTTTCTCTTGGTCAGAAGACATCAACTCACTCGGAGTGAAACCAGTAGACAGGTGTGGTAGATTATTCACAATTTCCTCGAAAGGTGACACAAAGTCAACCCAGCGAGTCTGCTGATTTGGTATATAAGTACGAATAAAACGATTAAACTCCTTGAACACCCGCTCAGTCGGGTTCGACTGCGGTCTAAACTTGGAGATAAGGATTTGCCTAATTTGATGACTAGCAAGGAAAAGTTTCCATCTTTTGCAGACAAAGTTAGACCCATTGTCTGAGAGAATTGATTCAGGTTTTCCGAATCTAGGAAAGTAGTCACGTTCTAAACGATTGATGATTAGTTGAGTATTTGCAAATCTCATAGCGTACAATCTCAAATGTTTGGTAAATAGATCAATGACTGCTACAAGGTACCTTAGTCCTCCACGACCTCGTGGGAGGGGTCCTGCCAAATCTATGCCTAGGGTTTGTCTAGGTTTCTCTGTGATAATAGGATTCAAAGGCAGTATATTCGAAAGATTAAAAGGTTTTGCCTTTTGACAAATGATACAGTGTTTCAAGAGCTTGTGAATTCTGCTATGAAGGTTAGGGATGTAGCAGTACTTTGCTATTTTACGCTTACACTTTTCTGGACCAAAGTGTCCCAACGAAATATGTGTATACCAGAGTAAGTGTTCTACATATTCCTGCGGAATGCATATTGGCCAATTTTCTGATGACAGTGATGTTCGATGGAAAAGAACTTGATTATGCAATTTGTAATATTTGCACATGCGATGGGTAGGATTAGTTTCGAGGATCTGTTTCACACCTCTCCATTTTGGATCAGTTTCCTGCAATTGGACAATCTGGTCACAAAGATCAAGAAAATATTTCCGATGTACTGGATCCTTCATCAATAAAATTCTGTAATTTGACATTTGTTCCAAAAGTTCAGTACTGTCCGAAGAGCCTTCAGGCATGCGAGATAGAGCATCCGCAATAATGTTATCTTTGCCTTTTATGTAGATTATTTCGAAGTCATATTCCTGTAAGAAAAGACACCACCTCGTTAAGCGAGGATGTAGGAGTTTACACGTCAGAAGAAAACTAAGAGCCTGATGATCAGAATAGACTTTGATTTTCTTGCCATTAATGTAGTAGTTGAATCTCTTGAAAGCCCAAACTACTGCAAGAGCTTCCAACTCAGTAACAGAATAGGATCGTTCAGTTTCTGTAAGAACCCTACTAGCAAAACTAATTACTCTGATGTCTGGTTTTCCATTGGTTTCATGGATCTGGAAGAGACATGCATCTAATCCCTGAAAACTTGCGTCAGATGACACACAAAATTCCTTATCCATATCTGGATGATAAAGAATGTTGCTATTTAACAAAGCTTCTTTGATATCGAGGAATGCCTTTTGACAGTCGTCAGTCCAATTCCACTGAGTATTTTTCTTTAACAATTTCAATAAATCAGGGTTGTTCATTACTTGCTTTGGTAAAAATCTTCTGAAGAATGAAGCGAGTCCAAGATAACCTTTAAGTTGTCGTTTTGAAGATGGGACAGGAAAATTTTTAATTGCACTTAGCTTAGCCGGATCAGGACGGATTTCGTCAGATGAAATGACGTGTCCTAAGAATTTGATTTCGGCTCGGCCAAAGTGTGACTTTTGCAAGTTGGCAGTGACTCCGTATTCCAGGAATCGCTGAAACACTTTCTGTATTAATTCAACGTGGCCTTCCCAGGTTTTAGTAGCAATTAAAAGATCATCAACGTAGAGAGTGACTTCATCAATAAGATCTGGACCAAGAACATGATCTAAGGCGGAGATGAATACTCCAGAACTAACATTCAATCCAAAAGGCATGACCTGAAATTGATAGGATCTGCCGGCGAAGATAAATGCCGTATATTTTCGTGAGTTAGGATTTAGTCTCACTTGCCAAAATGACATTTTCAAATTTATGCTACTCAAATATTTAACTCCATAAAATCTCTGGAGGTGTTCTTCAATCGCTTCAGGTCTCGTTCGTACTGGCACAACAATTTTATTTATGTTTCGTGCGTCAAGTACGAGTCGTACGGTGTTATCCTGTTTCAAAATCGTCAACAACGGGCTACTATATGGTGAATTAGAATACTCTATGACTTTCCAGTTCAACATTTTCTTAATTTCATTACGAACTGCTTCCCTTCTTGCATACGGTATGGGATATGTCGTGCGACAGAAAGTTTGGTGCGGCACCACTTCCATAGTATATTCATAGTCTTTTATAATACCGGGTCGTTTTGAAAACACGTTGATATAGTGTGACAACAAACTGAATAATTCCTGTCGCTGAGGTTCGGATAACTCTGTTGATTCTGTAGTCTTATTGGTTATTTCCTGCTGAGAGGGTAAGTCACTGACTGTTATTGTATCATTAAATGTATCACAGTTACCATAAAACAAATTGAAATGATTACGACAAGGTTTTCTGCCTATCCTTTGTAATCTAATGCTATTACAAGTGCCAAAGTTTTTTACTCTTTCTTTCACTAACTCCAGTGCAACTTCTGTTTGCTGTACTAACAGTGTGCAAATGCCTATATAAAGATCTATTCGGGCTCTATATCGTCGTAGAAAATCCATTCCCAAGAGACATGGCACTGCCAAATTCTTGACAACGAGGAAAATACATTTTATGGGTATTGGTTGAATCTCCAGTGGTACCCAAGCTTGTATACTGACCTTTTGTGCCTGGGAGCCGATGGCTCCTGTTATTGAACATCCTTGGACGGGTAATGTTGGAATTTTAATTAATATACTAATTTGCTTATAGAAACATAAGGACATAGCATTAATATTTGCACCTGTATCTAGGATTACAGTCGTCAAAATTCCGGCTATAGGAAGTTTTGTCATAGCTTGCACTTGGTCATCTATCGGTTCATCACCGTCAGTTGTCTCTTTCTCTTGTAATAATTCTTGTCTCATGTCAATCCCGTCATTGTATCTCAGTACAAGTACGTCATGGTTAGTCTCTCCGTCGAAGTGGTAGCCCCCATTCTGTCTCACAGCATCACTTAGGGAGCTTTCAGATGCTGGACTTAGTTTTCCTGCTTGTGTGGTTTTGATTGGCCTTCATCATTAGAAAGTTCGACCAATCTGACATTGTGAGAACACTGAGGAACAAAATTACTGTTATGCACAAACCTCGTGTCAAAATGTTGCTGCGTTTGTTCTGGTGTCCAATACGTGTTACTGTCTTCCGCGTTTGCGAAAAATACAGGGGGATTGTAATGCCTTCGCGGGGTCTGATAATTTTTATTACTATTATGATTTCCGGAATTGTTACTGTGAAATCCACCTTCACACTGTGGGTTGCCGTTAAACCGTGTGTTTCTGTACATTCCCTGCGCTTGATTTTTACTAGGCGCGGAGTTGTATTGGTATGAGTGGCCGTTATCAGCTGTTTGTTGCTGCCCGTAATTTGAGTGTTGGCTGCGCGAGTACGGTGCATTCCATTGCGATCCGCTCTGCTGTTGCCAACCTTTTTGACTGAAACCGTTTCCAAACTTCTGCTTGCACGATTGATTGCCGTACTGGTTACCAGTCGTGTTATACACGGGATTGAATCGGTTGTGTTGATTATGTCTATTCCTTTTGTGCGGATACCCACTGCCTTTATTTCCGTTTTGCCAATCGTTACTACTTTTTGAACCGTTCCCTGGCTTTTCATAGCCGTTACTGTCGTAATGTTGTGGCCAAGAATTGTGCGGAGTATTCCGCGGTTTGTTAGCTCTCATGTCCTCATAGATCAGGTCTAGGGAATCTAATATCGACATCTGGTATGGCTATCAGCTTTTCACGAATCGAAATGGGTAATTTAGACTTGAGAATCATAATTACATCTTTACTATTGATGGGGTTATCCCAATACCTAATTTTGCCAAGATATTTTTCGAAGTACTTTCTCAGGCTACTATTCCTGGGGTCAAATTGTTCTGCATTATAGACTTCTTTACGAAGGCGCTTCTGAACACCTTCGCTCCAAAATTTGCTGAGGAAACAGTGCTCAAACTCCTCATATGTTCTACACTTATCAACCATTTCTGTTCCCCATATTGCCGATTCGCCACCTATATATCCGGTAACAATTTGGATACGCTGTCTATCAGTCCACGAATTTGGAAAAATGCCGGAGAATCCACGAAGAAAGACAATTGGGTGGATATTTCGTTTTTCTGGGTTAAAGGTTTGAAAAACTCGATGCTTTATCATGCTTTCTTCCTTCATCATTTTTACTACTGAGTCAGATTCTTGATTTCGGTGACTAACTGGAATATGTGGTGGTGAAGTGTGTTCATTAGATACAACAGGTATTCGGAATTGCCGAAATAATTCATCTTCTTCCTCTGAGGCTAAAGAGTTAGGATAATTCGGTCTCTGTATTCGGGAACTACTACTCACTTGTGCCTTCAGGTTATTTAGCTGTTCCGCTACCTCTTGCTTCCAATTTGGTAATTCTTGCTGAAGGGTACGCCTAATGCTACCGAGTTCAGACATTACGGTATCTCCGGAGCTTCCAGGAGCTGACAAGATACCAAGAGTGGTTGCTTTCACAGTCTCTACTAGGTCTTTGTTAATTTTATCTTCGACAAATTTGTCCTTTCCAGCAATCCAGTTCTCATACTTTTCTCTAAATTCTCTCTCATGACTATCTAGCCTCTCCTTTACTTTCGTTTCCGTTTCCAGAGTCAAATTTGACATTCCCTCAGTTAGTTTTTCTACCTGCGTAGTTACTCTGTCTAATCTGTGATTAACCGTGGTTACGGTGGAGTCAAGATTCTTGGTTGCGTTTCGGATGTCAGCTGTCTCGCTCTGCATGGTAGCTAAAGTGTCATTCAGTTCGAAAATTATTCCACTTCGCATTTGAGAAACAGCATCCTTAACTTGCTTTGCTACTTCTTTGGCTACGTTTTCTCTAACAGTTTTTATTTCTTCGCTTACTGTAGAAAGTTTGTCTTCAATTACTGTAGAAAGTTTATCTTCAAGTGAGGCTAACATTTGTCTATTTTCGTCTTTCAAATCATTTTTAATGGAATTCACCATTTGGCGATTTTCCTCTTTCAATTGGCGATTTCCGTCCTGCATCATTTGACTTATTTGACTCAGTAGCTGTTTGAATACATCGTCTGTCACTACCCCTGAATTGCTTTCACCTGCCTCCCTTGCAACCGGTATATGGCTACGACTACTAATGGCAGAAACTATGCTGGCATTGTCTAGTTCAGTACCAGTAACATTATGGTGTGAGGCACTAAAGTCCGTAAGATTTCCCACTTCACTTTCTACAATTGTTTCAATTGGTGTCTCAGCCCTACTAATTACCGTGCGGGACCGTAAGCGACGCGACACTTCACTCGTTTCATTCCGTTCATTTGAATCTAGTGATGACATTTTATCGTCTGCCATAGCTCACTTATTTACAAACAGTAAGTCAATGAAGTTCGTTTGAGCTACGGCCGTCAGCTGTCGACAGAGATGTAATTTATCGGTTGCGAGTCGGTTGTCACTGCTACGTCACAAGATCGGAATGTCGGGAGATGCACGTCACGAGAACAAGAGACTATTCTGGACCGTAAAGAAAGTATGGCTGCACACTGTTCAAAATAAATGAAAACTAAGGCTGGTCAGCTCCGTGAACAGGCAGCGGACATTTAAAAACAAATGATATGCAACACACAACAATGGAATTTAACCAATACTTGAAGAAATTACTAATCTACTAAATGCAATCTACTGAATTCAAAGCAAATTTTACTGCAACTACTAAAGATCGCCACAAATTGATTAATGTCGGCTGAAATTAAGATAGCTTGGCTACGGCTAACAAAATTTTAACTTACGTTACTGATGACTGCCTTGGGCGTTGCAACTAGATTTTCGCACAAATTCTGTTCCAAAAAAAATCTCTCTTCCGTAATTTTCTCTGAATATCTCGTTTCTTTCGCTCAATGGAAATTTTATTGGATGGCGTTTGATGTCATGTAACAAATAAAAAGCACAAGATTAGCTACAATTATTTATGAATATTGCCACAATGCGTATCTTATATAAATTATTATTCCTTTGAGTATATATATTTTTTTTTTATTCAGGTCCCTGTTCGGGCGCCAATTATAACGATATGTTTACGTAATGAGTATAAATAAACATACAGTTATAAACGTCCCCGTTCGTAGTCGCTAATTATAACAATATGTTTACTTTTGTGCTGTAACATATAGCTATAATCAGCGGTGGAAACATATTTGCGAACGCCGACCGTTTGCGGCTGTTTCTTGTTGGATCGTCTGATCAGTCGGAAGTTGCATTGCAGAGGAGAGTAAATGCCTATTCAAAATATAATTATTTTGAATAGCTCAACATGAATTTCCTAAGGGACCGTAGTTTATCATGCATTTACCAGTAGAATATGGCGCGGAGAAAATATTTCGCCGCATGCAACTTCCGTCCGATCTCGACGAAAGAATTCGTGACTGTGAACTCTCTATTTGGCAGAAACATAAAGAAAATTAAATAATTTCATGAAGAAGTGAGACATAGATTCTATAGTAAATGAATAGTCCATACACCAATTCCATTTAACTCTGAATTTATGGCAAGTAATAGACAAACTTACACTGCAATGACGGATTTAACATGGATGCCGTTTTGACTGGCACTTCTCTTAATGAAAACAATTCCTTCGACGTTTTCACACACACGTCGCACAATAAATCTACTGCTAGGCACTTTTAGTATTACACATTAACTTTTCACAAAAACAATATTATTTTTAACGATAATAATACGGCGGCAAGACATGCGCGTCCGACACAAGAGACAAGAGAAGAATGAGTAACTGTTCATCGAGAATATCTCGTACCTCAAAAAAAAATGTGTAAAAGTGTTCTTCTTCTGTCTGTTTTTCGCGCCGCGGTTTTCAAAGTCAATAACTCACTGCATCTCTGACGGCGCTTCGACAATAAACAAGTTACGTCACAGGTCGTTCACCTTTTACATTCTCGCAACATTATTTGCTAACTGTAGCTGTTGCCGAGCGACTGCTCGATTAGTGAATGATTTAAAATGATAAGACAATCACATAATGTTACAGGTCCTGCTATGAAATGAAACGGCACCCTAGACCATCACTCTTGACTGTGGGGTCGTCGTATGACAGGCGACAGTCCGGTTGGTATCCCATCGCAGTCTGGGGCGTCGCCAGTCCCGTCTTCGGCCTGGACTCTGTCTGACTGGAGCAGAGTTATTTTCAATGATGGGTGCCGTCTAGATCTGAGCCTCGATCACCAGCAAAGACGTGTCTGGAGACGCTCAGACAGCTTTGGGAACCCAACCTGACTGTCGCCCACCACACTACCCGATAACTATGAGTGACGACCTGGGGTGCCATTTCTTTTCATAGCAAGACCACTTTGGTTGTCATCTACGGCACCTTTGCAGCACAACGGTACGTCGACGATGGTCTACACACCGTTTTGGTACCCTTCACGGTCAGCCACCTTGACCTTACATTTCAGCAAGACAACGCCGGTTGCGTTTCTACTGCTTGTCTTCATGCTTACCAAATCCTACCTCGGCAGACGAGGTCACCGGGTCTCTCCAACCATCTCGGGATTTTGACAATCTAAAGCGCCAATTGGACAAATGTGAGACGATATCCCTGAAGACGACATCCAGCGACCCTGTCAATCAATGCCAAACCGAATAACTTCTTGCATGAAGGCCACATGTGGACCATTGCCTTATTGACTGACTCAGTCTGTGAAGCTCTTTCTCTTGAATAAATCATCAAGTTTCTCTGAAATTGTAATCATTTGTATGTATGCACACGTACAGTCGTGCTCAAAAGTATCCGAACGACCTGAATTGCATTTCGCCTGATTAGCATGCAACCAGCATAACGCAGCTGTCTAGCAGGTCCTCTAATCGCTCCTTGGTACAGTCGTTTGACTATTGAAAATGGCTCCAACAAGTCACCCCTAGAAAACTCGACTCTGTAACGCAATAACTCAAACTGTAAAGTCATACTACGATACCAAAAATATCAGGGAACATCTTATCACAGATATGACTGTCCTGAAGGCTTGTAATCTAACATTTATTGCAATAAATGAAATACCTGAAATCTTACCACTCTCATTATTACGTCAGATAGGTAATGCACCTAGTAAGTTCGTCGTATTCATGTTTTCCTCTTGAAAGTAACATACAGTACTTGTTAAATAACACAAAATGACATTAAAAATTTAAGTTATTCACGAGCAGCTAGTTGAGAATATGTATGAACTTCAAATGACACAACTAACCGTCTCGTTCTGCATATGGATTCAAAACCAGGTCATGCAGACTAAGCAAAGACTTCGTGACTGACGGAAACTAACAGTCATTCCTGACTAGTCATACAGAGAGCGATATACCTCGATTTTAGACAGTATCAGTTAGCAAATAAAAACTTCAAATTACATAACGTAAACATTTTTAACGGACGCGAATTCCTACCGAGCATCTATTGTCCCTGTTAACGAACTACGAGAGATGTTAAATATTGCTTCTTCACAGGTAACTTACTTGAAATGCCCTGAGGTACAGCTTTGTGTTGGGCAGGGATTCGAACCCAGAACCTAATCGGATTGTTATCGTAGCACAATTAACTGTGAAATATCGGATTTTTTTGGGCAGTAGCTAGATGTTTTAACTGAAATGACGTGACGAAACATTAATTTTTTCCTTCCCAGGACTCCAACCCGGAACCTATCGCTGTTATATTCTAGAGAAAACCAACGTTAAATATGGGTTTGTTACACCAGCAGTGACATGTGAGCATGTTTGAACTAGAAATAATATGACGAAGAAATCAGTGCTGACTGGGAATCGAACCCCACATATACCGTTGTTGACTACACACAAAGAGACGATAACTACCGAATTTTTCTCCACCAACTGCTCGGAATAACATCGTTGAACTTACAGTGATCTCTCAAATAGTCCTGTGTCTCACTGGGAGTCAAAACTGTCAGATATCGTTAGCGTTAACAACGAATGAAAATTCATTAAAAATTAAAATTATTATCCACCAGCAGACAGGTAATCTCATGCTAGAGCCTGATAATACATAATGAAAACTTTAGTGGCGGGCCAGCATTCGAACCCATTCACGCGCAATATGTGGAAATGTTGATGAATCTGCAGTTTTGAACAAACAACAAATTGTAGTCGAGCTGTGTTGTCACTAAGGGATCAAATTCCGCGTTAAGGGCGGTCTGAGTTGCATTCCAAGTTCAGAACCAATTTTCAGAAAAAGGTTCAAATGGCTCTGAGCACTATGGGACTTAACATCTGTCGTCGTCAGTCCCCTAGAACTACTTAAACCTAACTAACCTAATGACATCACACACATCCATGCCCGAGGCAGGATTCGAACCTGCGACCGTAGTGGTTACGCGGTTCCAAACTGAATCGCCTAGAACCGCACGGCCTCACCGTCCGGCAGAACTAATTTTATCGACATACACAAGCTCAAATAAAAGATGGAATAAGGGTCCTGTGACCCTACATAGCGTTAGTTTCGTCACTAGAAATAAATAGCTAGTATAAGAAAGGTTACTGGTGATAGAGTTCCCACATTTCGCCACTCCTGACTTTATTGTGGTTCAACCTTACGTCTACTTGGTAGAGAAGGAATATCATGTTTAATGTGAATTTCAGACCACAATGCCATTATACCTTCTTCACTTGGCGTAGCCAGAAGAGATTAGAATCTGTCTCTACCTATTAAAAATCATTGGCAGAAGCTGGAATCGAACCCAGTCGATCATCAGAGGAACCTATCACCAATCCAACAGACCGCCAATACCTCTTCTGTGTGACACATTTTCTATCATAACACCGTTGCGGCACACTCGATAAGAATTCAGACACACAGGCTCCCTGTAGTGGTTTGCAGATGTTCAGTACATTCATTTACTTGGTTGATCTAATCGCCATGAACTATCTGCCTCGGCTACCCGGTGCATACATTCGACTCTATTTTGTAATCACCGAAATAAAATCACGTAACTGCCACCTACACAGAACTTCCAACAGTGTAGGATGCAGAAATTTAAATAGGAAGTGTTTCTTTCCAGTTGAGCTACTCTATTGCGCTATCTGTTTGTTGAAAACGTCCTGCAATGCAAAAGAAAAGCTGTACCTTTCTGTCTCACAGACGTCTAGATCCGGCCATATGGATTATCTCACAGCACTGTGGAATGCGGAAGTTCTGGAGGAACTGTTCTTGAGAGCTAGTAGCGTCTCGGTAAGTATCGCGCACCGTAGATAAGATGTAGTGAGTTGTATTGCATTCGCTGCTACATTTTCTACAACGCAATTCAGCTGTCTGCTGAAGTTACCAATTTAATGGCACTTTGAACAAAATTTCCTTCACTTCTCAACCCAAAATAGCCGCATGTGGAAAAAGGGCTAATTTCTGCGACATTTTGTTTTTTTTCAGGTTTAATAGACGGCCAGGCAGCAGATGCATCTCACAGATTTTGAATTATGTATGGGAAGAGTGCATTGTGCCAAAATAGTCAGAAAAGTATTTTCTACATTAGCTGTCGACTGGAAGTGGCATTTTATTCTTCTTCAAACGTTGTTTGACAATTTTAACTCAGAACAAGTTTTCTACATGCATGTAATCAAAATGTGCATGTGCATTGTCAGACTGTCATAGATAACATCAGGGAATTCGCATATATCGTTGATGATTAATTTCTCTCTCATGTTTAGTATTATTTTAACAACACTAAAAGAACCCTTACGAAACTGCAGATGTGGCATTTCATAAATAAAGTTACGTATTCCTAGAGACCCAACATTTGCTTGTCAGCAGCGGATGAGGCGTTAATTGTTGTGCAGCACTGTAAGTTTTTCACCATTGCACTATAAGCTGAAAGTATTTTCTTGCGATTTTCTTATCGATGTTTGATCTGACTGATTGTAGCTCTTTCACAGAAGGAATAAAAACGTTACATTCAGCGAGAATGGAACCACGAACCATAACAGACGCTTTTTTATAGGTCAGCACGTCACCACAGAGCTAGCGAAGAGGTATTTGTTCTGCAGTCCTCTTACGAGGCCAATAGTGGCTAGAAGTCGTAAACGACTATTTAAAGGGCGAGTTTAGTTGCGATTTCCACGTGCAACGACTTTCCTGGGCTCAAAACCGTAAATTTACAATCTTTAGTTACACCTCAAGCGATAATAACTCAGATAATTCAATGGAAATCACAGGAAAAGTGAAGTGAACTTTGAGGCTTAATTCCGTGCACACCAGGAAGTAACTCATCGATCACAGAGTTGCCAAATATACCTTGCCTTGTTGCCACATCTCAGATACAGTACTAGCAGGAAGAAGACGAACCGATGTGACCCAACAGCGAGTGACCATAGCTGGCCTCTGAAAGAGGCGGCTGCTATGGCCTGGAATACGTAATGCGTCTGATTTGCATTGCATTTCTGTAACCAGGCTTAGGGACTGGAGCGAAGTTACAAATAGTACTCATAACTGACTGCAAACTAAGCATCATAAATCAGTAACTCTCATAGTTGTTTTTAATTTCCTTTCGTAACTGTACTCAAAACAAAGAAACTCATTCACGGACGTTTTCGTGGCTCGCCGATAGTCGAGCACACCAAACAAATAAAAATAAAAAAGTATCTGTGTGTGTGTGTGTGTGTGTGTGAGAGAGAGAGAGAGAGAGAGAGAGAGAGAGAGAGAGAGAGAGAGAGAGAGACAGACAGACAAACAGATTCATTAAAATAACGTATTCCACATCATTACGAAATGTCGTATTCATGATACATGTAACAAGTATTAATCTCATCTAATCTAATCATATCATATTGCTGACTAGCCCTGAAGATTCAAAACTTGAAAATAAAAGGCGACTGTTTTTGAAATAAACCGGGACTCCTATCAAGACCCTTTCATCCCTGTTAACTAACCACGAAAGATGTCTGATATACCTCCATTCAGAAGTAACAAAATGTGTATGCATGTAAAGATGAAGTGCACGATGTGAAGTGTTGTGACGGAGGTACGAATCTAAAATAAGGATACAAATTTTTGTGCCTGAGCGACAATCGAAGCGCACTCCTATCGTTCTTCTTTATCGTCCACGAATATAGCTTAAGTATCAATTGCTTAGTCACCCACAGTATCAGTGGTTAGCACACTGGACTCGCATTCGGGAGGACGACGGTTCAATCCCGTCTCCGGCTATCCTGATTTAGGTTTTCCGTGATTTCCCTAAATCGTTTCAGGCAAATGCCGGGATGGTTCCTTTGAAAGGGCACGGCCGATTTCCTTCCCAATCCTTCCCTAACCCGAGCTTGTGCACCGTCTCTAATGACCTCGTTGTCGACGGGATGTTAAACACTAACCACCATACCACCACCCACAGTAAGACGTGTGCGCGTTTGACCAGAAATTGTTGGCAACACATGAACAGACATTAAAAATACACATTAATTTTCACTAGCAGGCTGGCGTGCACGTGATGAATAATTTTGTACTGGATCAGGAATCGGACGCACATACTTACCTTTGGAGGAGACCTAGAGAAGATTGCAGTCTTGGAAAAAGGAACGAAATGATTGAACTATACTGTTATGACAGATTCAGATCCTCGAAGGTGGAGATACGAATTCGAATCAGTCCATTCGTCATGGTATTAAGTCGACAGAAATAGTTGGGTGTTATTGCCTGCGTCACCGGCATCCCGCTGTCGTCTTCTCTTATTGAGATTTTCATATTACCCTGAACACAAGACGCCGAGATAAATGTGTATATTCTCCGTGACGAAACATCCCATATTCCATCCATCCTGATCTATTCGTTACATGCATCGGCAGCAATGAGTGATAGGGAAGCTGTTGTGAGGTGACGAATAACAATAAAAATGGTAGTAATAACTAATCAGTAATCAAGGATGTTACTGCATTACAGACGATTAACAAAATAACCAAGAAAAGCGGAGTGTTTAATTGACCCACTGCATAGGTGTTCTTACCACTTTGTTACTGAATTCTGTTCTGGTTGTTTGCAGAGAGAAAAGAAAGAACCCTGTAGCCATACATATCGCTAGTACAACGAGATATTACCTATCAATTATCCTTGCTTTACATCACGAGACGAACACGGCGTCACCGAGCTGATATTTGAAATACATTTCTGTTTTCTCTCTCTGTCTCTCTCCTTTTATATTTATTTTTTTAAGAAAGCATGAAGAAACGCGAATAATAAGCAAGTAGATATATAACCTGTTTACTGTTATTTTCATTGGGATACATAATGCAAAAATACAACTTTTAAGTGCATTATTGCGTGATTCCAGTTACTGACAGTCTATTCGTGAGCTTGCTTGCATTCAGTGGGGTGAAACCTATCACAGAAGCAAGCAAAACACAAATATTTCTTGCACCATGCGCATCACACAAACGAAATCTCGCTCCACTGACGTGTTGTCCGATATATTGCACGGAAAACATATCTGACTCATGTTGCTAAATACAGCTCTATCAGATATCAATTTGGGTGCGTACCACGTGTATAAAAGTATATCTTGAAATACGCAGAAAGGCACATGGAGATATTCGACTGAAACATAGCCATGACCAAGATTATAACTGGGGTCGACAGCATCGTCGTCTACCACTTTGACAATTCGAACGGTGACAGTGCTCGGCCGGTTACTTACGTTTACTGGTATCAAAGCTACAGCACGAAAACACAAAAATGTTAATAACCCGAAGATCATTAACTTTGGAACCCATAGAAAGTAAACCAGTCATCAGTCGGAAGAGTGGTTTGAACACCACAGTGCTTTAATAGGCACGGTCTTGTTGGAGGTGGTATGCCGTTGCTTTCCTCCGACCTTTGAGTTGACTTACCTAACCAATTAATAGGGGAACCTACAGTTTAACGTGGCTTTCGGACCACAGTACAACTCGGCATTTTTCACATCAACAAACACTGCCTGACGGGAAATAAGTGCAAAACGGCACATATAAATCGTGGGCCTAACGAGGAATTGTGCCTGACCTTCGTATTCGTTCTCTTGCTCTTTATCACTTTGCCACTATGCAAGTACTACTATGGTCTCCGATTAGCATTAAAATTAAGGATCTCTCATCTGTGCCTGCGTTGGCACATGCGTGTCCCTTAGGAGATCTTACTTTTGGCATTACCCTCGTATAAGTGTGTGTAAACGAATTCCGATGCCCACTCAAGGAAGACAAGGATACACAGTCTAGCTTCAATGTTATAAATACACCTCACTTTGTGGATGAACTGAAACTTAGGTTGATAATCATTTTGAATATTTAGCAGTGCTGTACCCACTGGTGTCAAACTCGTTTTCAACCAATGATTCCCACAGCTACGGGAGCACTACTTGTGATACCTCTTAGACAAAATACTTATACAGTGCTATCAGACGAAAAGATCAACCTGACACAAACTGTGGGAAGTTTGTTTTACAACCTTCGTACCTGGAAAAAGAGCTTTTCCTATTTGAGATATCTGTGAACGTTGCTGCAGAAGAAGATTTAAGAAGAAACTAAATTCCTTTAGCTACGCCAATGTTGAAAGAAATCATGTTAACGGCACTAAATCGTGGTTTGTGAATCGTTTACCGGCCGTACTCTGCCGCATTTCGCTGGTTGGAAGGCAAAAAGCGTACTGACAAATTTCATACGAGGAAAAGGGGGACGAAATGTCTCCCGCTGGAAGGTCATGTTGTTTTATTTAAATGATTACAAAACCAGGCCAAACGAACAGTGAGGTTGTCAGTATAAGCACATTACTGTTGTAAGTATGATGCTGCAACGCCAAGGGCTTTTAATGATGAAGGGCCTCTTTAAGTCAGGCATATTGTATACAGAAGTGGAAGAGAGAGCACCACTAAATTCTACAATCCGTATGCATTGCATACACATAGAAATCACTGTTACAGTGTACTTATGGAGCCCAAAGAGTGAATTGCATATTTTCCGGTGAGAAAGAGCACTGGCAAACAGTCTTCGCTACATTAGGTTACTTAAATTGGTGTCACTCTGAGCTAGAATTTATGGTCAGCGACTAAGTGTAAGGTCAATGAGTCGGATGAGGGTTTTGCAACTGTGAAATACTTTCCTACATTATAGAAGCGCATATTAAATTTGAACTAATATTGCGAAAATTTTGAACTTGGATAGCTTACAATGAAAATCTTTCTGTTTACTGCAAAGGAAAACAATTGATTTTCTAAAACATTCTCTGTCATACACAACATGTAACAGGTCACGTCGACCAAATCATACGGAAGAACTGACAGGGACGTACATCAGAAGGCACTAAGATCCCTTGGCTTTTCGTTTGGCAGTATTCGGCAGCCATTTCTAGGCGCAAGTAAATGGAGAATGGCAGCGCGTTTTGGTTATCAAGTAACGTCTTCATCAATTACTTTAGTTTTAATGTAATCTATGAGTAATTGCTGGTGTTTGATATTAACATGAAAAGGATTCAGTAGACAGGGAAAGAACCTGTTCTTGGGCAACTACCTCTATAAGGACCAAAAGGCCTTAAATGATCTTCAAGCACATGTGTTCCAGCAGCGATATGAAGAAAATAATAGTAATAATGACGGTAATAATCGATTTATCCGGTAACTTTACTTTTCACAGTGGATTTTCTCGAACTAAAAAACTTCCTGAATTAGTGGAAATTTCAAAATGGCTTCACATCGAGGCTATGATGCCTAGAAGAGTTTTTACATCCTGCTGACGTGAGAATAGCATAATCCCCGCGTCAGAAGCTTGCTTCTACTTAACCATTTAATAGGCCCCCTTTTTTCCCGCCGTGACTAATTTTGTAAGCTATGAACATCATCCGTTACAGCACACTCCTGGGACTGGGAAATGTGGCCACAATGGTCTGGTGGATCGAACTATAACAAGTGCAATGCGTGGGTTCAGGCATTTACAAGACGACTTAGAAAAAATTTCTAGTTGATTTGATGAATGTCAGTTAACATTAAATGCAGAAAAATGTTAGATAGTGTAGATGAGTAGAAAAAACAAACCCCTAAGGTTCGAATAGAGCATTAATAGTATTCTGTTTGACACAGTCATGTCGATTAAACACCGTATCTGGACGTAACGTTGCAAAGCAATATGAAACTGAACAAGAGAGGAAGGGGTGTAGGTGGGAAGATGAATGGTCGGCTTTGGTTTACTGGCAATTTTAGGACGTATGGTCACCTTTGGTTTTTGGGGAGAACTTTCATCTGTAAAGGATATCGTATATACTGTAGAATAAAAGTGCAACCGATTGCTGAGTACTGCTCGAGTGTTTGCGATCCGCAATTCAGAGGCGGTAAGTTCCCATAAAAGAATGGAACAATTTATTGCGCCTTCGCAGTTGGTAAGCTTGGTTATTTCAAGGATTGTATAAACAATTTCAACAATGTACAGTGTACAGTTCATTGTTGACAACCGTCTGCATTGGTCAGTGTGTCGACTGCGATTGAAAATGGAGAAAAACGAGTTTCGTGTTGAAATTAAACATTTTCATTTGAAGACTGGACTGCCGCACAAATCAAAACAGATCTGGATGAAGTTCACATGAACTCTGCAGCATCATTGAAGGCTGCACCATCACTGAAGACCATTTGGAGTAATGAATTTCAAGGAAACCAGAAAGGAAATCACTAATAAAATGCGTGATATGGTAATGCAAGGCAGCCGAATAAAAATTCGTGAGATTGCTGCGACTGTGATGAATATTCGCTGGACGACTCACATGTACCAAAGTGGTTCATCAGTAAGGGAGACCGCTTATAGGACACTAGTGCGACACATTTTTTAGTACTGTTAGAGGGTTTGGGATCCGCACCAGGTCGGCTTAAAGGAAGACAACGAAGCAGTTCAGAGGTGGGCTGCTAGATTCGATACCGGTAGGTTCGAACAATAGGCAAGTATCATGGAGATACTTCAGGACCTGAAATGGGAATCAATGGAGAGAAGGCGACGTTCTTTGCGAGGAGCACTGTTGAGAAAATTTAGAGAACCAGCATTTGAAGCTGACTGCACAACGTACATTTAGCGTACGGACAATGAGGAATATAGTTATTTTTCGTTCGCTCTGTTTGCGAATGGAAGGAAACGAATGGTAATGGAACATGGTGCCCACCGCCACGCATCACATGGTGACTTGCGGAGTATGCATGTAGATGTAGATTGCAGACATCTCACCTGACCGAATGCATAATGAAACTTCCTGGCAGATTAAAACTGTGTGCCCGACCGAGACTCGAACTCGGGACCTTTACCTTTCGCGGGCAAGTGCTCTACCATCTGAGCTACCGAAGCACAAACTCACGCCCGGTCCTCACAGCTTTACTTCTGCCAGTGGCTGTGAGGACTGGGTGTGAGTCGTGCTTCGGTAGCTCAGACGGCAGAGCACTTGCCCGCGAAAGGCAAATGTCCCGAGTTCGAGTCTCGGTCAGGCACACAGTTTTAATCTGCCAGGAAGTTTCATATCAGCGCACACTCCGCTGCAGAGTGAAAATTTCATTATCGAATGCATAATGTCCTGCACGGAGAATTTGCTATGAAGAAGCTGTGGCTACGATTGCTGACGATCGTCCGAAAGCGCATCCGGCGCAACATTTCAACACAATGTCTGGTGATTTTTAATCGTAATCCACAAGATTTTTTACACCGATTTGTGGTTGTTAATGAAAACTGCACCCATCAATACATACCAGACGCAAAACGGCAGTCAAAAGAACGGAAAAAGGCTGCCGAAAATATTTCGAAGAAGGAAAAACTATTTTGTCAGCTGGTAAGGTGATGACCGATGGCCACTGTTTCTTGATACGCAATCCTCATAGGTTAGTTGGAAAAAGACAAAACCATATCTGGACCCTATATTCATTGTTGGGTCGTTTACATTTTGCATTAGCTGAAAAAAGGCCAAAGCTGTCAAGCAAAAGAGTGCTCTTTAACCTGGATAGCGCACCATCTCACACGTCAGAGATAACAATGGCGAAAGTGTATGAACTGGGCTTTCAATTGCATGGTGACTATGTCGAGAAGTAAGGCGACTTGTTTACGAAAGAAACGTTTTTTCCTGATTTTTTTTACCAGACTTATAGAACCACCCTCGTACATAGACGTAGATGCAGATTATCGCTGCAGTCTTCACTGCGGCGTCGGGTTCTCACTTCAAAACCAAAATGCTCCAGCACACCACGCACAGCTCGTAAGCACCTTTCTCCAGAAAGCAACAACCAACCGAAAGTAGTGGCTTGCTGTACTTACCGACATGAACTCGACTGAATGTGTTTGGGATCAGTTCAGACTTGCAGTGGGCACCGTTTCCTCCTTCCTTTATATCATCTGTATGACATGACATGTGTAATCTGATGTATAATATAGAAAAATAGCCAATACGTCTAAAACTTTGCTTCTGCCGTTTCGCAGTAGATGGCAGTACGGGAAAGTGGCGGTGCAGATGGTAGATCGTAGTGTTATATAATAAGCTTAGGCACTTGTGAACATAACGCCATCAAAATATTAGACAATGTATGATCACATCGTAAGTTATTATCGACTGAATATGTCAACTTACGAGCCCAGTTCTCGTCATTTGCGGGAAGTTTTAATTTTCTACTTCAACATGAAGAAATCTTCGGCTGAGGCTCATAAAATGCTGAGTAATACCTATGGTGAGGCACCTATTATTGAAAGAACTTACAGAGAATAGTTTCAACACTTGTAGAAGGGTGATTTTGGCGTCGAAGACGGGCGTGCCTGTTGAAGAGAGGTTTTCGAAGCTAGTGAAACTGACGAAGACAATCATAGGGGATCGGTATCGAAGCACTGAAGACAAAAGGCCACAATACAGCGATGGGCATGAAAAGGCGATTTTGCCGCTTGACAGTGCTCGACCCCACGTCGCGAAACTCGTCAAAACATACTTGGAAATACTGAACTGAGAAGTCTTACCCAACCCGCCGTATTGTCCAGACATTGCTCCCTCTGAAACCTCCTGGCAGATTAAAACTGTGTGCCCGACCGAGACTCGAACTCGGGACCTTTGCCTTTTGCGGGCAAGTGCTCTATCATCTGAGCTACCGAAGCACGACTCACGCCCGGTACTCACAGCTTTACTTCTGCCAGTATCTCGTCTCCTACCTTCCAATCTAATCTGCCAGGAAGTTTCATATCAGCGCACACTCCGCTGCAGAGTGAAAATCTCATTCTGGATTGCTCCCCCTGACCGCCACCTTTTCTCGATCAATGATGCACGGCCTGGCTGACCAGCACTTCCGGTCATACGATGAAGTGCAAGAGGGCATCGATTTACGGGTCTCCTCAAAAGCTCTTTCGCCGCGGGATTTCTGTGTTGCTCAAAAGATGGGAGAAAGTAGTGCCTGCGATAGCCAATACTAGGAATCGTAAACGTTTTGTAAATTTGTCGCAAGTGAATCGTTTCCCCACCGGGGTTCATGAAGGTTTTGACGCTCGTGATGTTTAGAGACGGTGCTCAGACCACCGTGTGATAAATATTATTTTAGAGATGTTACTGAAAATGTAGGCCGTTTGCTTTGATGCACAACTAGCATCTACTGTATGTGCTAACGGTTGTCTAACCCGCTCAAAGCAACCATGTGTTTCAAGAATTGTACCTTCAGCCAAATGGGGATCTGGTTTTTCTGGAGCTTCTATCGGTATGTCGTACATCTCACAGTTCATCTCCTTCCACAAAAAGGAATCAATAGGTCGACAACATCTCGAAAAAAACATTAAAAATGTTCAAATGTGTGTGAAATCTTACGGGACTTAACTGCTAAGGTCATCAGTCCCTAAGCTTACACACTACTTAACCTAAATCATCCTAAGGACAAAAACACACACCCATGCTCGAGGGAGGACTCGAACCTCCGCCGGGATCAAACAACATTCATCACACAGCAGTTTGAATACCGCTTGTGAACATCACTAACTTCAAAACTCTCATCGACCCTCAATCTCAATTGTGTCACTGGATTCGTAATCACAGTTCGTAGTAATTGATGAAAAATGATCAAGTAAAACACAAGCGAAATCTGACGTTCCCCAAGGAAGTATTATAAGCCCTCTGCTGTTCCTGATTTACATGTACTATTTAGGAGACAATCTGAACAGCCCTCTTAGATTGTTTGCAATTGATGCTGTCACTCACCCTCATATAAAGTTATCAGCTGATAAAAACGAATAGTAAAATTATTCAGACAAGAAGTCTGTATGGTGCGAAAAGTGGTAATTGACTCTAATTAATGAAATATGTGAATACGATGGAAATCATGGCAGCCAGTTAGTCGCACTTCAAAAGTTAATTCAAACTTTACTTACGTTTCCACAGATACAGTTGCTAACTGCTGCCGTGTTCAAAACTGAAAAGTGTGAAGTCATCCACATGAGTATTAAAAGGAATCTACTAAATTTCGGCTACACGATAAATCGCACAGATCTAGAGGCTGCAGATTCAACTAAGTATTTAGGTATACGGGGTGTTACAAAAAGGTACGGCCAAACTTTCAGGAAACATTCCTCACAGACAAAGGAAGAAAATATGTTATGTGGACATGTGTCCGGAAACGCTTACTTTCCATGTTAGAGCTCATTTTATTACTTCTCTTCAAATCACACTAATCATGGAATGGAAACACACAGCAACAGAACGTACCAGCGTGACTTCAAACACTTTGTTACAGGAAACGTTCAAAATGTCCTCCGTTAGCGAGGATACATGCATCCACCCTCCGTCGCATGGAATCCCTGATGCGCTGATGCAGCCCTGGAGAATGGCGTATTGTATCACAGCCGTCCACAATACGAGCACGAAGAGTCTCTACATTTGGTACCGGGGTTGCGTAGACAAGAGCTTTCAAATGCCCCCATAAATGAAAGTCAAGAGGGTTGAGGTCAGAAGAGCGTGGAGGCCATTGAATTGGTCCGCCTCTACCAATCCATCGGTGACCGAATCTGTTGTTGAGAAGCGTACGAACACTTCGACTGAAATGTGCAGGAGCTCCATCGTGCATGAACCACATGTTGTGTCGTACTTGTAAAGGCACATGTTCTAGCAGCACAGGTAGAGTATCCCGTATGTCCGAAAGAACAGATACCATCGGTGACCAAGCACATGAAATTACAACGAAATAAACACCCTTAGCTGCTTACAGGCGTTGACATACGTCAACAGGGACAGATGAAAATGTGTGCCCCGACCGGGACTAGAACCCGGGATCTCCTGCTTACATGGCAGACGCTCTATCCATCTTTTTTTTTTTTTTTTTTAATCGCATTTTCGCATTTTGTTCGTTGAATCTGATCGGGGCGGACGTCGTAAGACACGCTTTTGAGTTCGTTGTTGATCTATAAACTCAGTCTTTTTATTACAGAGGGCACCTAACCCTCTGACCGAACACGCTGAGCTACCGTGCCGGCTGTCCATCTGAGCCACCGAGGACACAGAGGATAGCGCGACTGCAGGGATTTATCTCTGGCACGCCTCCCGCGAAACCCACATTCTCAATGTATTGTCCCGCACTACATTCGTAGTGCCCCCGCCCATTATACTCATTACTCGCGGCGCGTTGCCGTTTCCCCGTAAGAGTTCAGCACTGTGTGTGCATTCGCAAAGAAGAAGAAGATGGTCAAGAGGCCGGTATATATATATATATATATATATATATATATATATATATATATATATATATATATATATATATACACAGGGTGTTTCAAAAATGACCGGTATATATGAAACGGCAATAAAAACTAAACGAGCAGCGATAGAAATACACCGTTTGTTGCAATATGCTTGGGACAACAGTACATTTTCAGGCAGACAAACTTTCGAAATTACAGTAGTTACAATTTTCAACAACAGATGGCGCTGCGGTCTGGGAAACTCTATAGTACGATATTTTCCACATATCCACCATGTGTAGCAATAATATGGCGTAGTCTCTGAATGAAATTACCCGAAACCTTTGACAACGTGTCTGGCGGAATGGCTTCACATGCAGATGAGATGTACTGCTTCAGCTGTTTTTGTTTCTGGATTCTGGCGTTACACCTGGTCTTTCAAGTGTCCCCACAGAAAGAAGTCACAGGGGTTCATGTCTGGCGAATAGGGAGGCCAATCCACGCCGCCTCCTGTATGTTTCGGATAGCCCAAAGCAATCACACGATCATCGAAATATTCATTCAGGAAATTAAAGACGTCGGCCGTGCGATGTGGCCGGGCACCATCTTGCATAAACCACGAGGTGTTCGCAGTGTCGTCTAAGGCAGTTTGTACCGCCACAAATTCACGAAGAATGTCCAGATAGCGTGATGCAGTAATCGTTTCGGATCTGAAAAATGGGCCAATGATTCCTTTGGAAGAAATGGCGGCCCAGACCAGTACTTTTTGAGGACGCAGGGACGATGGGACTGCAACATGGGGCTTTTCGGTTCCCCATATGCGCCAGTTCTGTTTATTGACGAAGCCGTCCAGGTAAAAATAAGCTTCGTCAGTAAACCAAATGCTGCCCACATGCATATCGCCGTCATCAATCCTGTGCACTATATCGGTAGCGAATGTCTCTCGTGCAGCAATGGTAGCGGCGCTGAGGGGTTGCCGCGTTTGAATTTTGTATGGATAGAGGTGTAAACTCTGGCGCACGAGACGATACGTGGACGTTGGCGTCATTTGGACCGCAGCTGCAACACGGCGAACGGAAACCCGAGGCCGCTGTCGGATCACCTGCTGCACTAGCTGTGCGTTGCCCTCTGTGGTTGCCGTACGCGGTCGCCCTACCTTTCCAGCACGTTCATCCGTCACGTTCCCAGTCCGTTGAAATTTTTCAAACAGATCCTTTATTGTATCGCTTTTCGGTCCTTTGGTTACATTAAACCTCCGTTGAAAACTTCGTCTTGTTGCAACAACACTGTGTTCTAGGTGGTGGAATTCCAACACCAGAAAAATCCTCTGTTCTAAGGAATAAACCATGTTGTCTACAGCACACTTGCACGTTGTGAACAGTACACGCTTACAGCAGAAAGACGACGTACAGAATGGCGCACCCACAGACTGCGTTGTCTTCTATATCTTTCACACCACTTGCAGCGCCATTTGTTGTTGAAAATTGTAACTACTGTAATTTAGAAAGTTTGTCCGCCTGAAAATGTACTGTTGTCCCAAGCATATTGCAACAAACGGTGTATTTCTATCGCTGCTCGTTTAGTTTTTATTGCCGTTTCAAATATACCGGTCATTTTTGAAACACCCTGTATATATATATATATATATATATATATATATATATATATATATATATATATATATGAAGTATAATGCTGGTTCAAATGGCACTGAGCACTATGCGACTTAACTTCTGAGGTCATCAGTCGCCTAGAACTGAGAACTAATTAAAACTATCTAACCTAAGGACATCACACACATCCATGCCCGAGGCAGGATTCGAACCTGCGAACGTAGCGGTCGCTCGGTTCCAGACTGAAGTGCCTAGAACCGCACGGCCACTCCGGCCGGCGAAGTATAATGGGCGGGGGCACTAGGAATGTAGTGCGGGACAATACGTTGAGAATGTGGGTTTCGCAGGAGGCGTGCCAGAGATAAATCCCTGCAGTCGCGCTATTCTTTGTGTTTTCGGTGGCTCAGATGGATAGAGCGTCTACCATGTAAGCAGGAGATCCCGGGTTCGAGTCCCGGTCGGGGCACACATTTTCATCTGTCCCCGTTGACGTATGTCAACGCCTGTAATCAGCTAAGGGTGTTCATTTCATTGTAATTAAGTATTTAGGGATTACAATTACAAGTATTTTAAATTGGAACGATCAGACAAAAAACTGCGGTTTATTAGCAGAACACTTTTAAAATGCAACAGGTTTACTATACATTACGCTTGTCCGCCCTCTTCTGGAGTACTGGTGTGCTGTGTGGAATCCGCTCAGATAGGATTGACAGAGGACTTCGAAAACGTTTCAAGAAGGCAGCTCGTTTTATGTGATCGCGTATTAGGGAAGAGAGTGCCATGAATATGATACAGGAATTGGGGTGGCTGTCATTAAAACATTTTTCGTTGTGGCAGTGTCTTCTCGTGGAATTTCAATCACCAACTTGCTCCTCAGAGTGTGAAAATATTTGGTTGGCGCCCACGTACATACCGGGTGTTTGGAAATTCCTGTTACAAAATTCTAGGACAGTGGTTGTCACGCTTTGTCCTTCAAGAAGCCAGACTGACGGTATGGGACCTCACCTCGGCCCGCATACGTACCGATCTTATTGATTGCTGACCTGCATAAGAGAGTATGTTATGAAACCTCAATAGACTAGCTATAATAAGGGCGCGACAAGTTGGCCGCTGGCCACCAAGTACTGCTCGTTGAAACTTGTCACTGTTCGGAGCACTTCGTGTCGAATGTTCTGTTTCATATTGCTGCCACTCTCAACTGCTCCAAAGTGATGGCATTGTAATTACTTAACGAAATGGTGTTGTGTTGTCCGTGCGAGTGAATGATTCATTGATTGACACCAAACTGCACTTATTATTAGTAATATCACCTGTGTTCGAAATTCGAGCAACTGATTCAGTGGATGATCTGTGATAAAAGATGTCATGTTTCTTAAAGTGACATACTCCATGAAAAACTGTGTCTGAAGTTTCAGCCTCGGAAGTGATCTGTAGCAAAGGCTGCATTGTAGTAGGCGGCTACGAGTATTCTTGAATGATTCCCCTTTAATTGTTCGATCAGTTGAGTAAGTCCTTGATAAAGTGCGTTGAAAAATAAATTTTGTGTTAACGGCGGAAAATTTACTTTTCCCTTATGACAACTCAGCGTGACTGCCGTCGTAATGTGCAAAGTAGACGTCAGACGCGAAATGATTTCCATTACAAAATATGCACTGTAAATTTGTCAAAATTTTATAGAATTACGTTCAGTTCACATTTAAACGTATCTTTCAAAAGAACAATAGAATTATCATTATCAGGGTCCAGATTATTCCTATTACTTTGTCTATACAACAATTATTTCTATCTAGCTCTTCGTCTTTTCAGTACGACCCTTTCGTGTTCAAAGCATAGCCTGAAACAAGTATAGTTTCTGTATAATAGGGGAAGGCATAGCTATTCAAAATGAAGAAACTGAAAATTAGGATCACTTCAAATTTTATGGTGATGGCGGAACAGGAATACAAAGTTAGTTCCGCTATCTCTTCGACAAAAGTTAAGTAAAAAGCGACGCTAAAAACAATGTTTGTTGCTCTCTATTGCTTTGTTACTACGTTTCGTTTTCCACTGCTGACATCAACGACGTAGCATTTGTGGCATTGTAGCTGCCCGGTAAGCGTGTTTTACTGCAAATGAACGGTCTGTAACAATTAAACACGAACGTTGCTAGAAAGCGTTACTTTCATACCATTTTTACGATAGCTCTTGATCGGTACACAGGGCTGAAGATGATAGCTCTTTAATTTTAGATCTTCACGTACTGGAGATTTTAATGATGCATGATAAAGGATTATGAATATGAAAGTAACTACTTCCTTTTACCACTCGTAACGGCTACGTAGACACATGATTTTTTTCTTTGTGCACACATATGGCGAAGTACCTTACGCACTATCTAAGTTTCATTGGTGTCCTTGGACAATTGATCCTGAAAATTGGTACTTCAATTTTCATTTTCAATTATTAATATTTTAATGCAAGATCAGACACTATCATAGATGTTTATTAAACGCTATGAGAACCATTTTTCTTCTGCTTATTGCGTTTTATTACAAGTTCCCTAATTTGACTCTCACTTGCACCAAATGCGTACCACGTTTGAAGATGACCGTCTCTGTAATGCGTAATCACGGATCCATGTTACTTGCGTGTCAAAATTAATACCGTAGTAGCTACCTTGTTCGAGTCGCACACGCCCATCAGTAGAGATCAGAAACGGTGCGGGAACGAATCTAGCGTTGCGGGTTGCATACTTCACAAATCATGGCGCCGCTGTTACGTATTGCTAAGGCTGGTATTAAACTATCATATTTCTTTGTCACAGTTGATACGTCAAATATTTATGTCGAAGAAATTTGATAGTGTAATAGGGAATTTTGTCAAATCTCGCCATCCGTCAAATAAATATCATCAAATCTGGGGCCTCGTAGTACATTTGATCATAAAAGTCGTTCGACTTCTGTTCAGCGCAGTGTAAAATGTAACCGCTTGTAGCGCTGGAATCGCTAGAGCTATTTGACGTCTGTAGTGCGTTTTTTAACAAGGGTCCAAAGTTTAGCTGGAATGTTCCTTTGACTCTTTCTAATGTCCTCGCTTCGACAGGGTTGGGAAGTGAGCAAAGGGCAGAATGCATGTTATAAATCGTGTGTTGGTGGGACATGCTGCAGGTGACTTCAAACCCACAGTAAACCGGAAAAGAGGACGACACACCCTAAAATAAAAATTGTTTCTTAGCTCTCTATTTAGTTTTTCTGTTTTGAAATCTGGATACTACAAGTTAAAAAGTGCTTAATCTGTTTCGCAGTTTTTATTAATTTTGTAGTTGTTGAAACACTAATTCTATTACTTAAATTATAAAAAATTAAAACTACTTCTTAATGCCCATGTAGTGCACTAAACTTCTATTTATCTTCAGATATTCCTCCTTCAGTGTTTTATAAATCAATTCACACATTTCTGAAATTATTTTGGTGAATGTGCACTGTTGTATTAGAATACTGTATTCTAAGTTAGAGTATCTCTCTCCTGTAGCAAGAAATCACAGTGATATAGTGAACATGTCTTCTGTACATATAGCAGTACTCAAGTGAGTATTCTGCTTTGCAGTATTGCGACCCACTTTACTGAGCAAATACTGAAATGCACTCTTTTCCGCTCGTGAGTAATTTATACAAGACTTGACGTCCACCAGTTGCAGCTCTCATAACACATTTTGCTTAATGCTTTTATTATCTTGACATAAGATCCAGGCGGGGACTACTCAGGAGGACGACGTTATCAGGAGAAAGAAAACTGGCGTTCTACGGTTCCGAGCGTAGCGGGCAAGTAGATTAGAAAATTTAAAAAGTGAAATGGATATGTTAAAGTTAGATATAGTGGGAATCACTGAAGTTCGGTGGCAGGAGGAACAAGACTTCTGATTAACTGAATACAGGGTTATAAATACAAAATCAAATAGGGGTAATGCAGGAGTAGGTTTAATAATGAATAAAAAAAATAGGAGTGTGGGTAAGCTACTACGAACAGCATAGTGAATGCGTTATTGTAGCCAATATAGACACAAAGCCCACATCTACCACAGTATGCCAACTACCTCCGCAGATGACGAAGACATTGATGAAATGTATGATGAGATAAAAGAAATTATCCAGATATTGAAGGGAGACGAAAATTTAATGGTCATGGGGTCCTGAAATTCGATAGTAGAAAAGACAGGGAAGGAAAAGGTGTAGGTGAATACTGATGAAAGAAGGTTGTGTTCGTGGAAGAGGCCTAGAGACACTGGAAGGTTTCAGACAGATTATATAATGATAAGACAGAGATTTAGGAATCAGGTTTTAAATCGTAAGACATTTCCAGGGACAGATGTGGACTCTGACCACAATCTATTAGTTATGAATTGTAGATTAAAACTGAAGGAACTGCAAAAAGGTGGGAATTTAAGGGCATGGGACCTGGAGAAACTGAAAGAACCAGAGGTTGTAGAGAGTTTCAGAGAGAGCATTAGGGAACGATTGACAATAACAGGGGGAAAGAAATACAGTAGAAGAAGAGTGGGTAACTTTGAGATATGAAATAGCGAAGGCAGCAGAGGATCACGTAGGTAAAAAGAAGAGGGCTAGTAGAAATCCTTGAGTAACAGAAGAAATACTGAATTTAATTGATGAATCGTGAAAATACAAAAATGCAATAAATGAAGCAGCCAAAATACAAACGTCTCAAAAATGAGATCGACAGGAAGTGCAAAATGGCTAAGCAGGGATAGCTAGAGGACAAATGTAAGGATGTAGAGGCATATATCACTAGGGGGTAACACACATATTGCCTATAGGAAAATTAAAGAGACCTTTGGAGAAAAGACAACCGCTTGTATGAATATCAAGAACTCAGAGGGAATACCAATTCTAAGCCCAGAAGGGAAAGCAGAAAGGTGGAAGGAGTATGTGGAGGGTCTATACAAGGACGATGTGCTTCAGGACAATGTTGTGGAAATGGAAGAGGACGTAAATGAAGATAAAATGGGAGCTATGATACTGGATGAAGAATTTGACAGAGCACTGAAAGACCTAAGTCGAAACATGGCCGCAGGAGTATACAACATTCCATTAGAACTACTGACAGCCTTGGGAGAGGCAGCCCTGACAAAACTCTACCATCTGGTGAGCGAGACCAAGAATATAATAATTCCAATTCCAGAGAAATCAGGTGTTGACAGGTGTGAAAAACTGTCAGTGAATAAGTCACAGCTGCAAAATACTTACACGAATTCTTTACAGACGAATGGAAAAACTTGTAGAAGCAGAGCTCGGGGACGCTCAGTTTGGATTCAGGAGAAATGTTGGAACACATGAGGCAATACCGACACTACGACATGTTTTAGAAGATAGATTAAGCAAAGGCAAACCTACGTTTCTAGCATTTGTAGGCTTAGAGGAAGCTTTTGACAGTTGTGACTGGAATACTCTCTTTCAAATTCTGAAGGTGGTAAGGGTCAAATACAGGGAGCGAAAGGCTGTTTACAATTTGTACAGGGATCAGATGGCAGTTATAAGAGTCGAGGGGCATGAAAGGGAAGCAGTGGTTGGGAAGGGAGTGAGACAGGGTTGTAGCCTCTCTCCGATGTTAATCAATCTGTATACTGAGCAAGCAGTAAAGAAAACAAAGAAAAATTCGGAGTAGGAATTAAGATCCATGGAGAAGAAATAAAAACTTCGAGGTTCGCCGATGACATTGTAATTCTGTCAGACACAGCAAAGGATCTGGAAGAGCAGTTGAATGGAATGGACAGTGTCTTGAAAGGAGGATGTAAGATGAACGTTAACAAAAGCAAAACGAGGATAATGGAATGTAGTCGAATTAAGTCGGGTGATGCTAAGGGAATTAGATTAGGAAATGAGACACTTAAGTGGTAGATGAGTTTTAAAGATTGGGGGAGCAATATAACTGATGATGGTCGAAGTAGGGAGGACATAAAATGTAGACTGGCAATGGCAAGGAAATCGGTTCTGAAGAAGAGAAATTTGTTAACATCGAGTATAGATTTAAGTGTCAGGAAGTCGTTTCTGAAAGTATTTGTATGTAGTGTAGCCATGTATGGAAGTGAACCATTGACGATAAATAGTTTACACAAGAAGAGAATAGAAGCTTTCGATATGCGGTACTACAGAAGAATGTTGAAGATTAGATGGGTAGATCACGTAACTAATGAGGAGGTACTGAATAGAATTGGGGAGAAGAGAAATTTGTGACACAACTGGACTAGAAGATGGGATCGGTTGGTAAGGCACGTTCTGAGGCATCAAGGGATTGGAGGGCAGCGTAGAGGGTATAAATCATAGAGGGAGACCAAGAGGTGGACGCACTAAGCAGATTCTGAAGGATGTAGGTTGCAGTAGGTACTGGGAGGTGAAAAAGCTTGAACAGGATAGAGTAGCATGGAGAGCTGCATCAAACCAGTCTCTGGACTGAAGTCCACAACAACAACAATAACAACACAACAACAAAGATCCATTGCTTCATCCTACTATGTTTCCTTTTTTTGACGCTTCTCTTCCAAATGTACACACAATGAAATTGTGGTACAAGCAACTGCAGCGAGTAATAACCAGTTATTGTTGTCCGCCATCTTGAACTTTGACGAAAAATATGATGACAATGTAATACCCCTTTTTAGCGCCACGTCAAAGAACTTTGTCAAAAAAATTTGACCAATATTTCATCATATTTCTTTGTCTAAGATATGATAGTGTATACCAGCCTAACGAACTTACTCAGTTGCCTCTGTAGTTTCGCAAGTGTGACGAGTCTGAGCACTGTGGCTCGGCGGTTGTGTCGCATTCCTAGGCTCGTTGTCTCCCACTGAAGCTTGCAGGAGAGTAAGGCTAATCGCGACTTACTGTTGGTACGGAAGATGAGCACATGATATTGCTGCTGTAATGTAACACGGTCAAGGCGAAATGATCGATTGTCGGGATCAGATGACCTTTCAACGGAGCTGTGTTTTGCGAGACTAAAATTAATCAAGTAATGCAAAGTACACGATTGCAAAAGTGTTCCTTTAGAACAAGAGTGATATCTGGAATAAGTTTCACGGTATAGTCCACGCTTCAGACGAAAAACACACAAATTTCATCCAATGCGAACAAAATGGTTACATTCCTGTTTATTCCACCGCTACAAGGAGAAAACATATATGATGCGTTAACGAAAACCGAGCAGAGATTAGCGTCACCCTTATGTCCCTGTGACAAAAAGTGCGTTACAGTATTTCTGTATTGATTTGGTCACGGCAACTTGGGTTTATGGGCCAACAGCGAGTTGTGTAGCTTATCATTCATTTCCGTTATCTGTTTCAATAACTAATCACCATTTAGAGATTGCACTTCAGCTCATGCCATGTCTCCCGGTACTGCTCTGACAACTCGGTGACTTGTCAAAAGTGTGTATATGTCAACATAATTGCTAGACATTCTCTGAATATATATTAAATATCAAAATAAATTTACAGCAGTCTTCAAAAAAGTTTTATCTATACAGATACAAGTACAGGGCTATTACGAATGATTGAAGCGATTTCATAAATTTACTGTAGCTCCATTCATTGACATATGGTCACGACACACTACAGATACGTAGAAAAACTCATAAAGTTTTGTTCGGCTGAAGCCGCACTTCAGGTTTCTGCCGTCAGAGCGCCCGAGAGCGCAGTGACACAAAATGGCGACAGGAGCCGAGAAAGCGTATGTCGTGCTTGAAATGCACTCACATCAGTCAGTCCTAACAGTGCAACGACACTTCAGGACGAAGTTCAACAAAGATCCACCAACTGCTAACTCCATTCGGCGATGGTATACGCAGTTTAAAGCTTCTGGATGCCTCTGTAAGGGGAAATCAACGGGTCGGCCTACAGTGAGCGAAGAAACGGTTGAACGCGTGCGGGCAAGTTTCACGCGTAGCCCGCGGAAAATTGGCTCATGCCACAACTGGAGACCGACAGCGCCGACTTCATCTTTCAACAGGATGGTGCTCCACCGCACTTCCATCATGATGTTCGGCATTTCTTAAACAGGAGATTGGAAAACCTATGGATCGGTCGTGGTGGAGATCATGATCAGCAATTCATGTCATGGCTTTCACGCTCTCCCGACTTAACCCCATGCGAGCTCTTTCTGTGGGGTTATGTGAAAGATTCAGTGTTTAAACCTGCTCTACCAAGAAACGTGCCAGAACTACGAGCTCGCATCAACGATGCTTTCGAACTCATTGATGGTGACATGCTGCGCCGAGTGTGGGAGGAACTTGATTATCGGCTTGATGTTTGCCGAATCACTAAAGGGGCACATATCGAACGTTTGTGAATGCCTAAAAAAACTTTTTGAGTTTTTGTATGTGTGTGCAAAGCATTTTGATAATATCTCAAATGATAAAGTTATTGTAGAGCTGTGAAATCGCTTCAATCATTTGTAATAACCCTGTATAAACAGACCATTACTCACTGCTAACCGTTCAGTAGTAACTAGCATCTGTCAGTTAGGCAGATCGGACATTTTGTGGTATTTCAACTTGAACTTGAGAATGGCTATAAAGCCGCAATCTCGAGATTGTCAAGTAAATGAATAGTAATTTACAGCTTAATGCCGGAAATTTCTTTCAAAACGGTTGCGTATGTACGGGGAATGCCGCTTTAGTTTCTAGATACATGTTATCATAAAATGCGGTCGATAACCGTTGGCCGCATTAATACTTCATTCGTTTTAGTACTTTTAGAGGACAGTAAGTACATAATATTTTGAATAGGAATCCAATTCCGGAAACATACCATTTACGACGGTTTCAGTTCAGAAATGTAGCGCGTCCATGTCTGCTGAGAAAGAGAAAAGTCTCAGCGTTTCTTGTCCCGGTATGCGACAGAGTAGACAGGATGACGTGTAGTACGTCAGACGGCCACCTGATGTCACTTAACGTCCGCCTTGCAAAGTTTAATTTACGAGACTCCTGTAGAGACAGTGGAAGATCTGCTGGTACGAGTTCTGGCCACTGCACTAGAAACTGAAGAGACACCATGCAATAATTGTTACTGCGTCACGCCTAATTAAATTACTCAAGCAGACGTGGATGAGTTAAACATCTGAATTGAAACCGACGTAGAACGGAAACGGTACGTTTCCGGACATGGGTTCGCTGTCAAAATATTATGTACTTACTCCCTTCTGCAAGTCCTAGAAGTTTGTCACGGGAACTTCGAACACCATGTAGGAAGAAACGATCATCATAATAAAATAAGAAAAATCGAGGCTCTCACCCAAAAATTTATGTGTTCTTTGTTCCAGCGCTCTGTGAGTGGAACGTTAGAGAAGTAGCTTGAAGATGGTTCGATGAACACTCTGCCAGGCACTTAATTGTAAATTGAAGAGTAATCATGCAGCTGTACATAGGGGTAGACACCTACGTGCATCTGTAGCATTTTTATCACATAAAACAGTTTTCCTATTCATCACCTCTAACAACTCTAATATCTTGTATTCATGGTTTTATCCACCATGTATATAAAATACTGTATATATACATGTTTTATAACCGAGCGACGTGGCGCAGCAGTTAGCACACTGGACTCGCATTCGGGCAGAAGACGGTTCAGACCCGCGTCCGGCCATCCTGATTTAGGTTTTTCGTGATTTCCCTAAATCGCTTCAGGCGAATGCCGGGATGGTTCCTTTGAGAGGGCACAGTCAACTTCCTTCCTCCTTCGCTAATCCGACGGGACCGATGACATGGCTGTTTGGTCTGCTCCCCAAAGTCTACCCCACCAACCAAAATGTTTTTATTGTGTGTTTATTATACCTATAGAAATTAAAACGAGTGTAAAATCAGAAAAAATAGAAAGGAAGCAGTTGAAGGACAGCTGAGTAGAGAGGCAAGGAATGGCATTTGTTAGACTAGCTGGCGACACGATGTGCGACAAGCAGAGAAAGTTACTTTAAAGGGCACTAATTTGTAAGAAATCATCGGTGGGGAAAGTGGTGTAAAGGGAAAGCAGACTATGGGAGGTAGAGCTGTAATGCTTATAAGGAACTGGCGTGTCGCTTTTGTTCAGAGAAAGGATGTTTTGATCTGAAAGGTCCTCTGTACAAATAGTGCTGACAAGGGAACCTCCCCATCGCACCCCCCTCAGATTTAATTAAAAGTTGGCACAGTGGATAGGTCTTGAAAAACTGAAGACAGAACAATTGAGAAAACAGGAAGAAGTTGTGTGGAGCTATGAAAAAAAATAAGCAAAATATACAAACTGAGTAGTCCATAGCGAAGATAGGCAAATTCAAGGATAGCTTTAGCTCAGGAGCGCCGTGGTCCTGTGGTTAGCGTGAGGAGTGGTGGAACGAGAGGTCCTTGGTTCATGTCTGCCGTCGAGTGAAAAATTTAATTTTTTGGGAGTGATTATCACATCCACAAGAAAACCAAAATCGGGCAAGGTAGAAGAATGTTTTTACCCATTCGCCAAGTATACAAGTTAGGTGGGTCGACAACATATTCCTGTCATGTGACGCACATGCTGTCACCAGTGTCGTATAGAATATATCAGACGTGTTTTCCCGTGGAGGAATCGGTTGACCTATAACCTTGCGATCAAATTTTTTCGATTCCCATTGGAGAGGCACGTCCTTTCGTTTACTAATCGCACAGTTTTTCAGTGCGGTCGCAAAACACAGACACTAAACTTATAACAATGAACAGAGACGTCAGTGAACGAACGGACAGATCATAACTTTGCGAAAATAAAATTTTCACTCGAAGGAAGACTCGAACCAAGTACCTCTCGTTTCTCAGCTGCTCACGCTAACCACGGGACCACGGCGCACCTGAGCTGACGTGGTCCTTGATGTTGCTTATCTTGCCCATGGACTACTCTGTTTGTATATTTTGCTTATTTTTTTCATAATTCCACACAACTTCTTCCTGCTTTCTCAATTGATCTGTGTTCAGTTTTTCAAGGCCTATCCACTGTGCCAACTTATATCTAAATCTGAGGGGGGTGCGATGGGGAGGTTCCCTTGTGAGAAGGGAAGCACATACAAGTGACGACAGTGTGGAGGCATTGTACGCCCATTGCCTAATGCTTAATAATCAGTAAACGGTCGCCCTTTAGCTTAACTGTGAACTGAGTGTGCTATCTTACATGACTAAAAACAGTGTATGTGAGCTTTCAATGCCCATCTCGTCCTAACATCCCACGATAAACTGATCTACATACATTTGATTTTCGGAGTTGCTATGTTACAGCGATTCATCAGTCACTTTCCTTCATCAATAATTTTAATGACGAATTATGTAAGAAATTCACACTGGATGCAGCTTCAAAGATTGTAGCATCACTTGATATCTTCATAAACCACGAGGTAGTCGCAACTTATATGCATACACACACAGATTACCCACAACATTATGACCAACGACCTGCTATCGATATAAACACATCCACCAGATAGCAGCGTCACGTGGCGAGGAATGACTGCTAGGCAGACACAGGCACGGTGCATATAGCATCAGTGGGCATGCTGTCCGCGTATAGAATGGGGATCTACCTGAGTTTGACCGAGGGCAGATTGTGATGGCCCGGAGGCTCCGCAAGAGCATTTCGGGAACTGCACGACTTGTCGTGTGTTGGGGATCGCTGTGTTGAAGGTCTTCAACACGTGGCGAAACCGAGGTGAAACCACGTCCAGAAATCGTGGATTTGGGCAGCCACCTCCTCATTGCAGATATCGAACGTCGTAGGCTAGGCAGACTGGTCAAACAGGACAGGCGGCGAACTGTGGCGGATCTAGCACCGTACTGTAATGCATACTGACAAACGTGTCTGAAAACACACTAACCGAACACTCCTAACGATGGGTTTTGCAGCCAACGACCCATGCATATGCCATTCTTAAAACTACGATATCGGTAACTGCGACCGAAATCGGCAGTTGTTCATGGGCGCTGGACGTTGGCACAGTGGCAAAGCGTTGCGTGGTCTGATGAATCCCGATACCTTCGTCAACATGATGACGGGAGGGCGTGAATCCGTCGTCTTCCAGGGTAACAGCTCCTTGACACCTGTACTGCGGACGGAAGCAAGCTGGCGGGGGTCTCCATTATGAACTGGGAACCTGGGAACATTCGCGTGGGCATCCAAGGGTCCAGATGAGCTCGTGCAAGGCACCATGACGTGCAAGGAGTATCGTACACCGATTGCATATCACGTACACCCATTCATAACGATCATATTTCCTGAAGGCAGTGGAATTTTTCAGCAAGATAATGCGCCATGACACAAGACCAAGAGTGTGATGTGATGGAGTGGTATCGAGGAACGCAGTGGTGAGTTACAATTGATGTGTTGGTACTCCAACTCAGCAGATCTGAACCCGATCCAACACATCTGGGAAGTGGTTGAACGTGTCGTCAGAGCTCATCGCCCTCCTCCCAGGAATTTACGGGAATTAGGTGACTTGTGTGTGCAGATGTGGGGCCAACTCCCTTCAGCGACCCAGCAAGGCCTCATTGCTTCCATTCAACGACGCGTCGCCTCCGTTATCCGTGTCAAAGGTGGACAAACCGGCTTTTAGACAGGTGATCATATTGTTCAAACAAATTTCGGGCTTGCAGCCGGTCGTCGTTCAATACTCCGCACGATATTTCAACTGGGCACCTGCCGGTCATCTTCAGGTGAGCCGTCGCAGTCTGCGACGGCTCACCAGGTGCCCAGTTGAAATATCGTGCGAAGTATTGAACGACGACCGGCTGCAAGCCCGAAATTTGTTTGAACAGTCAATTCGCCGGAAAATTTTAAAATTCACAGGTGATCATATTGTTCTCATTGATCAGTGTGTTTGATCACGGAAAGCATAAACAGCAGAAGACAACCAAAATAAAATGAATCACATGTACAATCAGAGTATAGCAAGCGGTAATATTTTGAACCAATATACGGATTAAAGACTGCCTTCTCACATTATTATTAGGCGCGATTGGATCCTATCTGATCACGCAAAGCTGTTACGTTTCAGTCTCTGGCGTTTCCCAAGCAGCTTTCACTTTTTATCTGTGGGTCCTTTTTTTCCTTCAGTCCACTTTGTCCCTGGTATGGCGGGGACTTCATTCTCTGACAGTTCTTCCAATTAGCTAACATTTTGGCTGTATGTGCTTCTGTTGAAAATGCCTGATGGACCAATATGCAGCTATTCTAAATGTTTTTAACCTGCTGGATCTAGGGCATGGTTTTGAGTTGTTCTGTGAACGTCAGAATTTTTTGAGTCTTGTTCGGAGTCTGTGGATACGCCCATAAAATTTCAGCCTTCTTTTCCTGATATCCGTCGGGATATTTGATAGTTTTCGGTTGTTTTTAGGGATTGTAGTCTAGCCATTTTCTTTATCTCTGTAGCTGAGTATCTTTCTTAGAATTTTGCTTTCTTCTTTTCGGATCAACATTTCTGTTGAGCGTAAGCGTTTCTATGTTGTACAAAATTTCAGGCATGATATCTGCATTTTAGTGCCTGATTTTCGTAACTATGGACATACATACCTACAACATCTGCAACAAAAACAGCATGGACGTACAGTTTTTGTTGCAGACGTAGATTTTACAGTAAGCTCTCCTAAGTTTTTGCATGGTATTTTCTGTGACTTGTCGATTCAAGGATTTCACCTAAATACTTAAAGTACGGATATCTCTCCATTTGTCCGTATTTTTGCGCATTTTTTGAGTAGGCTGTTTTCAGCAGATGCACTTGGTTGGTTTCTTAGAAGAATATTTGGAGGCCAACTATGTCAGCTCATTCTTTTATACTTGTAGTTTCTGCCTGTTTGATTGCTGTTTTTTCGTGGTCTGCTAGTATTGTCAGATCGTATGCGAAAGCGAGGCAAGAAATATGAATATTATTTTTAGTTCTTCTTAGTAGTATGGGTTTTCGAGGGTTCTTATGTTTTTTCCCCACTCTCGGATGATTTGGCCCAAAACTAGATTAAAGAGCATAAGAAAAGGATCTTTGCCCTGCATTTGGAAGCTTTCTCGCAGATGGAATTGCTTGTGAAGCTGTATTTAGGTAGTGGTTTGATAGCGCCCGTGTTATACGATGATCTTTCAGGTTAAAGCTCAGACTGTATACTTATTACTGATAGTTCGTTAAAGTCGCACTTAATATTGTACACTTATTCCTGATAGTTTGTTAAAGTCGCACTTAATATTTATTTGTGTACTGATTGCGCTCTTCAAGTGAAGAACTGCATCTTCGGAGTATACACTTAAAAGGAACAAATTGGGAAAATGTGGTAAACCTACACTGGCGTTACCTAAAGTACATTTTCTTTTTTGTATGGTGCCGGCCGGGGTGGTCGAACGGTTCTAGGCACTACAGTCTGGAACCGCGTGACCTCTACGGTCGCAGGTTCGAATCCTGCCTCGGGCATGGATGTGTGTAATGTCCTTAGGTTAGGTAGGTTTAAGTAGTTCTAAGTTCTAGGGGACTGATGACTCTGAAGTTAAGTCTCATAGTGCTCAGAGCCATTTTTTTCCTATGGTGACTTACATTTCAAGTTGGTTGACAGCTCTAAAGATTCGTCTGTCTGTTCTACAGTACTTAAACTTACGTTTAAAGTATAGTAGTAAATGATGATATTGACAGCGCCAAAGATTAAACTGACTGTCCAACAGTACTTGTGACGTCGATGGTATAGTGTAAGCAAAGGTAATTTATAACACAAAACGAAATTTACCTATTAATGGCCTCTCCTATGAACGTACGGAACACATATTTGCTTATCTTAAAAAAAAAAAAACTTGTATACCTGTGCAAATTTAAATATCCTTCAATATACATTATACAAAATACGTGTTTAAAAATGTCTTTGCAAATAGGCATTCAAAACTACTTTTTCTAAAAACATTTCTGTTAGTTAACACGGCAGGTGAACTTTGGTTGCTATATCCACAGCACTTCATCAAATAACTGGAAGAACCAAAGAAGTAAAATTCGTTTTGTTCATTTATTAAATTTCGCTGATTTTTCTTCTTTTCTACGAAAACTTCCAATTCTCCTAAAATATTTAACACATGGCCTTTATCTGCATTGTGCATACTTTTCATACTGTCTTGAACCTCACCAAATATATATTATTTGTTCTCAAACGGTCACCAAGTGCTGTGCGATTTGACTCTCAATTCCAGTGTTTCTTATAGTGTATTCTAGATGCTCTTCCAGTCTGACCAATGTACGTACTCTGACAATTTTTGCAGCTCGTTTTATATACTCCTCAATTATTGTATTTGTCTTTACGTGCATTCTCTTTGTGTACTAGCGCGTGTTCAAGGGAGTTGCGACTTCGAAATTCTTATTCCCCTTTAACCGAAAACAACATTTCGCAGTTACGCATGTGATGAGAAACTTTTTTGAGCACGTTATATTTAGGTGTGTGCCTAAAAGTCGCGTCTGATGTGGTCAGAAACGACACTAGCTGATGTTACGCTGTAGAATTACTAAAAGGAAACACAAAAGTTGTCACTGGTCCCAGCATTGCTACCCACTGGCAAGGGAAACTCAGGTTTAGCGGTAAGATGGCCCAGTGGATAGCGCGTCAAAAACTGAACACAGACCAAGCACGAAAATACGAAGAAGGCGTACTGAGCTGTGAAAAAAGATACAAAAATCTAAACAGTGAACGGTCCGAGCTCAGCATATGCAACATCGAGCGAGTGTAATTAGCCACGGTGTCGTGGTTATGTGCTCACGGTGTTGGATTGCGAAAGAGGCGATCCGCGTTCAAACCTCTCTCGGTCTTCTTTCTTTATTCTTTTTTTCTAAGAGTTGTGAACTGTCCGTCCTCTCACTGACGTGTCTGTTCGCTGTATTTAAATTTGTGTCTGTGTCTTGGTGTAACGTCAGTTTGCAACAAGGACCTCCAGACGTATGTACCTCGTATTTGTTCTACACCAGTGGCACATGTTATGACTCTTACTTTCCGTCTTGGATGTTTTGACTGTTGAATTCCTTTCTTATAACATAGTCCAAACCCGTTTACGCGCTGTTTTCATTTCTGTGAGGAGTGTATGCAGCATCTCGTCTGCTCTCACTATTCGTCACATTTACTTTCGATGGTAACATATTTTTACGACATGATTGATATGCTGTAAGCAATGTGTAGTATGACAATTACCAAGGCTACAGAACGAGAAGCGACATGCCAATGACCGGACGGCAAGTTCATAATTCTTCTGAAAAAGAAAGCGGCACGAAGGAGATTTGAAAACGGATCTGCCGCTTCGCAGTCCAACACCTTAACCACACAACCACGACGGCGTGATTGTTTTGTTCCACTCGATGTTACATATCTTGAGCTTGGACCGTTCACTGTTTCTATTTTGCTTCAAAAGGCTCCGGGCACTATGGCACTTAACATCTGAGGTCATCAGTCCCCTAGAACTTAGAACTACTTAAACCTAATTAACCTAAGAACATCACACACATCCACACCCGAGGCAGAATTCGAACCTGCGACCGTAGCGGTCGCGCGGTTCCAGACTGAAGCGCTTAGAACCGCTCGGTCACACCGGCCGGCTCTATTTTGCTTCTTTTTCCACAGTTCAGTACACCTTCTTCCTGTGTTCACGCTTGATCTGTGTTTAGTTTTTGAGGGTGTGACCTCCCAACAGATTAATCCCGTAACCTCCCAATAAAAATCTGACTAACCTCCCAATGAAAATATAACCTTTCAATAATTAACTGACTGTGAATCTAAACTGGAAAATCTAGACGTCAGCAGTGCTGCGTCATGGCCCTGAAAAGTCATTATGAATAAACGGAAGATTCTTACCTCCATTATGTCGCCGGAAAATGCGTATATATCTGCTCCTATAAGAAATTTTTCTGGCACAGCACAGTGCAATGCTGGCCACTAGACATTGTTATGTATAAAAAAACTGATTTTTCATTACGATAATTGGCATGACTATTGATAGGAGAAATTAGTAAAATTAAATTCATATGAATGATTGTCAAAAGTTACGTTTGTAAGAAAGATTATTATTGAAAAATTATTGAAAGTTATTTACATGTGACTTGGATATGACAATAGTACAAAATGAGTTGTTGCAAATTACATATGCGCGCGGCAATAAATAATAATAATTTTTGCTTTTACCTTATACTACATCTCTCAGGCACCGCCATTGTTCTCCACGACCGGCCTTGGTAATTCCATATAGGATATAAGTGCTCTGTATGAGCTGTACAACTCAACAACTGCCCTCTAAGAGCGACCTGACCCAACCACCCGACTGCGAGGTACTACCACTACTGCTTCCGACACAGCTCTCTGGTCTGCGATTCTATTGTAGCTTACATATCACAGGCAGCGCGTGAGCAATCCATCGAAGTTACATCTTCCCGAGTGCGCTAGCAGTAAATTCCTTAGTCATGGACCTCTTACAAGGGGCTATTCACTGGGTCGTTTTACCACTAAATCTGAAGGGATGGGTATGGTATGGGGAGTTTCCCTTGTGAGTATACAATTAGAGTGGTTCAAAAGTCGCGAAAACATCGCACAGATATAAGCGGCGCTAGTAAAAGCCAGCTGACCAGGGATCAGCGTCAGTGCTTTAGTGCACTGCTTAAAGACCGTTCTGCAGGATGCGTGACACTGCTTTACAGCTCCAACAATGGCCGCCAGCTGTCAGGCTGTTTGTAGGTGTACGGCGTCGATAGCGCGGCAGAGATTCCGGCGCAAAGTTGGAGACGCGCAGCTGTTTTATTTGAGTTGCAGAGCCGGCGGACCGCTGCGGGCAGCCGCTGCCGCTTGCGCGCTCTACCTGCGCCGCATCGACTGCGGCCACTGTCGTAATTCACACTAGAGGCACTGCCACGACACG
This sequence comes from Schistocerca cancellata, assembly GCF_023864275.1. Taxonomy (NCBI): domain Eukaryota; kingdom Metazoa; phylum Arthropoda; class Insecta; order Orthoptera; family Acrididae; genus Schistocerca; species Schistocerca cancellata. Next base: position 295,280,157 of record NC_064632.1, read on the forward strand.
GTCCCCAGCGCACCTTACGCGTCGGCTAGTGGCAGTTGTAATAAGCTCAGCGTTGTGACACATTTTACACTATATCTACCTACCTCTGCATCCACATACGTATTCTGAAACCCACTGCACTGAGGATGGGCGGATTGTACCCTTTACCAGTCATAGCCGTTTCGATTCCTGTTCCACTCGCAAATAAAGCGAGGAGGAAACGACTATCAGCTTCCATTGCGCGGTGCTTACGCAAAATGTACGCTGGCGGCAGTAGGATCGTTCTGCAGTTAGCTTCGAATGCCGGTCTTCTAAATTTTCTCAATACTGTTTCTCGAAAAGAACGTCGCCTTCCCCCCCCCCCCCCCCCCCAAACTCTTTCAGTTCCCGAAACATCTCTTGTAACATTCACTTGTTGTTCGAACCTACCGGTAAAAAATCTAGCAGCCCACCTGCAGCGCGGCATGTTACTTTTTACCGCTCTGCCAGTGTCCAGCAATGTTCATTTGTCTAGCTAAAAGCTGTGGTAGAAAATACTAGACCAATACTGTCTATTGCAGGTCGCAACATACATAGAATTGTCCGGTAAACGGGATGTGGCTAGCTACTGAAATAAAAGTTTTAACCTGGCAATGTAAATTTTCAGGTGTATTTTTACGATAAAGATCACAGTTAATACTGCCAAGTCCGTACTAAGTGGCAACACAATGTAAATTTCACACGCACACCACAATCTCACACGTAGCCTGTTTACGGTATTTACACCCCTTTTACCGAAGTTAATAGAGTTCACCGGATCGTTTGGTTATGAAAATGCTCGCTCAAATGTTGTGCACTCTGCTCTACAAGTAATACCTTTTCCAGTCTTAGATAGCACAACACGCCACGCGGTTTTAACTAACAGTCAAAAGCAATAATTTCGATATTCCGTCCCGAAATTCCACACGACTTCCACTATACCGTTCACTTAAATACACTTTGTACTACTTCGCGAACTCGTAATTAGCATTTTTTCGCGATTTTACAGTACTTTCGTCGGAACTGCTTTCAATGAGATGTTACTCGTTCGAACCCTCAGCCCTGAGCCCCCTAGATCACACCAAAGGCTTTGTTCCCAGCATAGACTGGCGCGAGCCTGCATTTTTCTGATTGTCTGATATCACAAACAGCAAATCAGGTTGCAGTATTACCCCGTGCTAACCCGCGCTTTACTTCAATGACCAATCATAGTAAAACATTTCTTTCTATGGCAATTGCTAAATAAATAAATTTAGAAAAGTATCGAATATAAAATTATTCCTTCTGAAATTACCGATTAATTTGTGTTCTACTCACGATTTATTAGTACCATAAACTGACTGCACATTTAATTATAGTAAATCCCCTGTGTAGTTTAACTGGTACTTCGTGAATAAACAAAACGATTTTCATTTACTTTTGTTCTTCTTCACTCATACAACACTCACACTGCTAATTACTACACATATAAAACAATTATAGTTGTGCAAATACATTAAATATTAATCAAACATAACTTTACAACATTGTTTTGACTACGACTGCTAGCACTGTCCGTCAACTGCTGACCTCTGCCGCCTACTAGTACAACTACGTGCAGCTCTGTAACTCAGGTCCATGTCAGCTGGTGACATCTGTCGATGACTCATGCCTATAACGATATCGTCCTAACAAGTGACAGGAGCGATGCGAAGGTGCTACGCCTCACACCTCTGAAATGCTTCAATGTCTTGCTTTAAGCCAACCTGGTATGGATCCCAAACACTCGAGCAGTACTCAAGAACAGGTCGCACTAGCGTCCTACATGCGGTCTCCTTTACAAATGAGTAACACTTTCCCAAAATTTTCCCAATAAACTGAAGTCAACCATTCTCCTTCCCCACCAGAATCCTCACATCGTCTTGCAACGTTATGCCCAGACGTTTAAAAGACGTGACTGTGTCAAGCACTACACTAATAATAATGTATTCGAACACTGTGGGTTCGTTTCCCCTATTCATCGGCATGTTACCTTACAGTCTTTTATATTAGAGCTAGCTGCCGTTCATCACACCAACTAGAAATTTTGTCTAAGTCTTCTTGTATTCCCCGTACAGTCACTCAACTCCGACAACTTCCCATACCTCGTGGCATCATCAGCAAACAACAGCACATTGCTGCTCACACTGTCCGCCAAATCATTTATGTATATAGAAGATAATAACGGTCCTATCAGACTTCCTGAGCTACGCCTGACGATATCCTTGTTTCCGATGAACGCTCGCTGTCAAGGACAACATACTGGGTTCTATTAGTTAAGAAGTCTTCGAGCCACTCACATGTCTGCGAACCTATTCTGTATGTACGTACCTTCGTTAAGTCCGCACTGAGGCACTGTGTTAAATGCTTTTCGATAATCCATTAGCTTAGTTAGCTTAGCTCTTTGTGTTACATTAAAGTGTATGATGCACGTTAGTGTTTGATACTAACCGAGGTAGTTTTACTCTGTCCTGTGTGAATATGCTAATGCTAAAATAGGGAATCTGCCTGTCACCTGTTATCATAGTTCGCAGTATATCTTGTAAGAAAAGGACAAGCTGAATTTCACAAGAGCAATGCTTTCTATAACCATGCTGATTCGTGGATATAAGCTTTTCGATCTCTAGAAAATTTATTCTGTACAGACTGAGATTTTGTTCTAGAATTCTGTGCTGTTGCCAGATTAATGTTAAGGATATTGAATAAATTTCCTTTACTTTACGTCTATGGTCACAAACTTTTTGTAGACAGGTTACCGGTTTCGGCCTATAATGACCATCTTCAGATCTGTTTTATAAAAGCAATATCCTAATATACTGCAGCCATAGTGGCATCGTCAAATGTTAAATGCAAAATCAGCACCAGCATCGTCAAATATATATAAATAACAGCATATGTACGAGTCATCTTGTCAACAGCACTACTGTTCAAAACAAACTTGGTTTGTAATTTTACGCGTCCATTCTTTAGCTCTTGTTATACACAGGGGTCACCTGCGCTTTCTTCCAGTCGTTTGGGACTTTGCGCTGGTCGAGAGATTCCCGATGAATAAAAGCTAAGTAAGGGGCCAGTGCCGCATAATACTGTTTGTCAAACCGAATAGGGATTCCATCTGGACTTCGCGACAAATTTGTTTTCAACACTTTGAGTTGTTTCTCTACGCCAGGGATACTTATTGCTATGTCGTCCATATGGGAGTCTGTGCGGTGGTAAACCGACGGCATGTTTTTATAATTATACCACGTGAACCATTTCTTAAACGTGGAATTCAAAACTACGGGTTTTCCTTTCTTCACCTGCCATTGTAGACTGGCGAACAAGTTCAAATGTTCAAATGTGTGTGAATTTCTAAGGGACCAAACCGCTAAGGTCATCTGTCCCTAGACTTACACACTACTTATACTAACTTACGCTAAAGACAGCACACACACTCAAGCCAGAGGGAGGACTTGAACATCCGGCGGGAGGGGCCGCCCAATTAGTGACATGGCGCCTCTAACCGCGCTGCCACTCCGCGCGGCTGGTGTACAAGTGACTGGATGGAAGCCTTAGATTTTCTAAGGTTCTCTGCCAGGTCTTTTGCGAAGATATGACGGTGGTGGTTCTACGCTTTGCCCATAGATCTTTTCACAGACTGACGAATCTCTATTAACCTTTGCATGTCGTTGTTTACGGGGTCTCTTTTGAACCGAGAGTGCAACATCCTCTGCTTCCTTACTATTTTTCGAATTTTATTGTTACCGGAGCTGAATGATTTCACTTCATTTTCTAAGTGTGATGCTAACAACTGCTTATCTGCTTTTTCTAGCAGGAACGTACTCCTAGCCTTATTAACGGATTTGTTAACTTTCGTAGCCGTAGGTACTACTCGTATGATAACACCATGATCACTAATCCCCGTCTCTATGCTGACGCTACCCAGTCGATCATATTTGTAGCTACAAGGTCTAAGGTGTTTCCATTTCGTTTGGGGTGCTCAAGACAGTTTTCGGATAACGTGTTCAAAAGTACTTCACAATGCTGTCTGTACCTCCTGCAATGAATCCATAGATTTACCAGACTACTCTTAGATCCAGTAAGTTAGTCTTCACCTAGTATTGCATGATATAGGTATTTACGCGCTACTGATCACAGATTTTGATTGACTGTCTCTAAAACTGTCACCTCGGAATTCCCTGGCCGGAAAAACATCTAACAATTAACTTGCTTTCACTTAGACCTGTTATGCGCGACTGTTATTCTCGAGTGATACTCAGTTTCAACATCAATAGAAACAATATTTTTGTCAATCGCAATGAACACTCCCCCTCCTATAGCGTCTAATCTGTCCTACAGACGGACGTTCCATGATACTCTAAATATATCAGAGCGTTCTATTTCGGATTTTAGCCAGCTTTCGACCCTAAGAACAATCTGAGCGTGAGACCTTCCATAGAGGGTAGTAAATAAGGGAACTTTGTTACGGATACTTTGACAATTTACTGATAAAATTTTGACATTCGAAGTGTCTTTACTCTGAACGCGGTGTGATTTCCGTGTCTGCTTATCGACTGGCGAGTGTTCATTAGAGTACCTCAGAGTACTCTATTTGCATGAGACAGCTACTAAACTATTACAATTTCTACTTATATATATCGTATTAAACCACCTACTCTTCTTCTTTGATCCATCAGTCTTCTGATTGGTTTGATGCGGCCCGTCACGAATTCGCTTCTGTGCCAACTTCTTCATCTCAGAGCAGTACTTGCAACCTACGTCCTGAATTATTTGCTGGATGTATTCCATACTCTGTCTTCCTCTACAGTTTTTACCCTCTACAGCTCCCTCTAGTACCATGCAAGTTATTCCCTGATGTCTTAAGAGATGGCCTTCTTTTTGGCAGTGTTTCCACATATTTTTTTCCCCTCAGATTCTGCACAGAACTTCCTCATTCCTTACCTTAAGTCCCTCTAATTTCCGTTATTATTCTGTAGTATGACATCTCAAATGATTCGATTCTATTCTGTTCTGGTTTTCCCATAGTCCATGTTTCACTACCATATAATGCCATGTTCCAAACGTACATTGGTAGTAATTCCTTCCTCAAATTAAAGCCTATGTGTGATATTTGCAGACTTATCTTGGCTAGGAATGCTCTTTTGTCAGTGCTAATCTGCTTTTTGTATCCTCCTTACTGTGTTTGTTATGGGTTATTTTGCTGCATAGGTACCAGAAAACTTCATCTACTCCGTGATCACCGATCCTGATGTTAACTTTCTCGCTGTCCTTATTTTGCTATTTCTCATCACTTTCGTCTTTCTTAGATGTACTCTCAGTCCATATTCTGTACTCATAAGATCTGTAATTCTTCTTCACTTCCGCTGAAGGTAGTAATGTCATCAGTGACTCTTTCACCTTGAATTTTAATTTCACTATTGAATGTTTCTTATATTTTCATTATTGCTTCTTCGATATGTAGGTTGAGTGGTACGGGCGAAAGACTATAGCCCTGTCTTGCACCATTTTTAATCCGAGTTCTTCATTCCTGGTCTTCCAATCTTATTGGTATTTCTCTGTTCTTGTGCATGTCCTATGTTACCCGTCTTTCCCTACTGATTTCCCCTATTTTTCTCAGAACTTCGAACGTCTTGCTGCATTTGAGACTGTCGATCGTTTTCTCCAAGTCGACGAATCCCATGAACGTGTCTAGAATTTTCTTCAGTCTTGCTTCCTTTTCCAAGACCAAAGTCTGTATTGCCTCTCTGGTGCCTTTAGCTTTCCAAAAGGCAAACTGATCGTCATATAACACATCCTCAATTTCCTTTTCCATTCTTCTGTATATTATTGTTGTTAGTACTTTGGATGCATAAGCTATTAAACTGATCGCGCGATACTTCTCGCACTTTTCAGCTATGCAGTCTTTGGAACTGTGTGGACGATATTTTTCGGAAAATCAAATGGTACATCGCCTGACTCACACATTCTATAACCAAACGTGAATAGTCGTTTTGTCGCCACTTCTCCCAATGATTTGAGAAATTCTGATGGGATGTTATCCATCCCTTCTGCCTAATTTGATCTTTAAGTCTTCCGAAGCTCTTTTAAATTCTGATTCTCATACTGGAACCCCCATTTATTCTACATCGACTGCTGTTCCTTCTTCTATCACATCATGCAAATCTTCCCCGTCACAAAAGTCTTCGTGTGCTCTTGCAACCCATCTGATCTATCCTCTGCATTTAACACTGGAATTCACATTTCACTCTTAATGTTATCACCCACGCTTTCAGTTTCACCGAAGGTTTTATTGACTTTCCTACTGTATAAGACTTTGCTACTCTGTAATACTTTCCTACTCGATAAGACTTTCCTACTCTGTAAGACTTACCGGTTCTATAAGATAGCAAACGTTCCAGCAGTAAAACTGCTGTACTCCAGCGAGGTCGTTCAAGAGGAAAAACACACGCAACTGGTAGTGTCGTAATTCAGGGCAATCGCACACCAGCTACCATTGTCACTCATTCCAGAATCAGTTTGAGAGTCCCGAAAGCATGGGGTCGAAATAAGCTCCATGACCAAACAGTAGTTAGTCTTAAAAGAGCACACTGCTGTCTTTGGACCATTGGAGATGGTGCAGAACTGGTAGCAGTCTCTGACAGCCATGGTATGGTAGTGACTAAAAACCCTCTGTTACCATTTGTTACAATTAAATGGCAGTTAATAACATATCTGCGATTAAAACCTTCACAAGTCAGTATTACAGAAGTTCAGCATTGGGTGATGAATGGAGACGCAGAGTGACAAAAGAAATTGTGATGTATAAGAGCTGGTTCGCGTTTCGATGGGTAGAATTTTTTACGTAACGTCACGTTTTCTAATAGGTTCTGCTACTTTCTTATTAATTTCATAGAAGCATATGCTATAATATTAGGTGTTATTTAAATATTAAGGCACTCTTTCAGAAATGTTCGTTCAGCTTTATCTACAAGGCAGCTAGCACAACTGTCAGTAAGATAATTTGCACTTTATTGTTTAAATCCTTCTATTTTACATGTCCTAACGATTATACTACTGAATAGAAAACCTTAGGGTTTTACTAAAAAGTGACAATGATGAAATAACTTATGTGGAAGACTATTGTAAATTTTATCGCACCATTTGTAAAGGAATTTTTATAAACTGATATATTCACTGTCTGGACATGGTACGAGGGTGAGTCAATGAAAACCTCAAATCTGTAATAACAAATCGAAATTTCGCGCCGTTATCCTGTAAGTTAGAAAGCGTGTTACAAACAGCGTGCAAAATGGCCTGTAGGTAGTAGCATAGTGCTGATGCACACATACCGTCGCAGTGTCAGTATAAAGATGGCCGCCCCACTTACGACTTACACGAGGGAAGAACAGCGTTCTGTTATTCGGTTTTCGCGTAGTGAAGGTGTGAAACCTACTGAAATTCATTGAAGAATGAAGGTTCAGTACGGTGGTGCATGTTTGTCACAGCAGCAAGTCTACGAATGGAGTAGGAAGTTCGCAAATGGTGTGACTTCAGTGGAAGATGCTCCTCGTCAAGATCAGGCACAAGGAGTTGTGACTCCACAGAACATTTCAGCAGTTGAAGCCATAGTGAAGGAAAATCGCCGAGTGACACTGAATGACATTGCAGTATGCTTAAAGATTAATCATGGGTCAGCATACCGCATTGTGCATGATGTGCTCCAGTTTCACAAAGTGTCTGCAAGATGGGTGCCACGGCAGCTGACTCCTCAAGTGAGAGAACGACATGTTGATGCTTGTGAAGAACTTCTTCGGCGCTTTGAACGAGAAGGTGATGGCTTTCTTGCAAGAATCGTTACTGGGGACGAAACCTGAGTTCACTTCCGCCAACCGGAAACGAAGAGAGCGAGCAAGGAATGGCGCCATTCCTCATCACCAGAACCAAAGAAGTTTCTAACAGAACCATCAGCAGGGAAGGTTATGTTGACTCTCTTTTGTGACGAAAAAGGCGTCATTTTGGAGCATTGCATGCCTAGAGGGACCACTGTCACCAGTGCATCATGCACAGATCTCCTAAAAAATCATCCGCGGCCTGCAATCAAATCAAAGCGACGTGGATTGCTGTCAGCAGGTGTCCTTTTGCAATATGACAATGCAAGGCCCCACACTGCCCGTACAGCAGTTGCAACAATCACAGACCTTTTTTTTTGAGTGTCTTCCTCATCCACCATACTCACCAGACCTTGCCCCAAGTGATTTCCATATGTTTGGACCACTCAAAGACTCAAAGGAAGGAAAGAGGTTCCGTCCTGATGAAGAGGTACGCCAAGTGGTGCGTGAGTGGTAGCACGGACTACCAAAAGAATTTTTTTCTAAAGGAATTTATGCACTTTTTAAGCGCTGGAGGACTTGCATTGACTGTGGGGGAGATTATGTTGAAAAGTGATACAGCTTTGTACCACTTCTGCACAATAAATAATATTTTAAAAATATTTAAGGTTTTCATTTGACTCACCCTCGTACTTTTCTGTTTGCCTTTTAACATGTTCATGCATATTGAAATTTTTATTTATGTTTACTACAGACAGAACAACATGACCCGCATGTAGACGAGGCAGGATATGTTGCATATTAATAGAGTTAAAGTAGGAACTTTATGCCAGTACATTTCGTAAATAAGCTGCGTGATTTGCGAGCCAGATACAACCGACAACTGCCGGAGCGCGCTGCAATCGCGTATACCACATTGAGGCACACGACCCGTATGCACAAATCACAGCATTTCTGAGCGATCAGCTGCACAGCTGAGATCAAGTCGCGTGTTGCACACTGGATGCCACGGCATGTGTGACGACAGCTTGATGGTTACGGTAACGGCTCACACACATAAAAAAAATTATTTGGCACGACATATACCTCACATGTATGTGTTAATGTAGCAATACGCTGGCACAGCATTACTACAACATACACAGTATCCACTGGGTGCTGCCCGCCGCCTGCCGGACAGTGGCTGGCTTGCTTCGGAAACCAATGACACTTCGGCACACAGCGCACGTGACATTTGCAGCAGCAGCCCCGCAACAACCCACTGCGGCGAGTAGAAATACTAGCCATCCGGCTAGGCAGGTCATCGAGTCACCAACCGTCGTAGTATCGACGTCCGCATGAGGTCATCGTCACTCTACTATCGTCCTGACTGGTCCGGCTATAAGGAGTTCCGGTTCGAGAGTCAAACTGAGGCCCTGCTACCCACCGACCCAATGGGACACTCGCCAGGGAAAGCTGACTCCACGGACAGCTGCCAGACCGGGGTTCGCTCCCAGGGCGTCTGTGACCGTTACTCCTCGCAGCTGGGCGGGTCTCACCAACTTGACCTCATAATTTAAGGAGGAAAAAGCATGCTTGCAACATATCAGCCACACCAATCGACCCAATGTGAAAATTTTGGCCCTAATTCTGATAGTATGCATTTACGACCTTCCTCAAGTACAGCATTCATACATGCACTAATTTTTTATTGCTCGCGCCACCCCACATCAGCCGCCTAACGGCCGAAAGCGAAGTACTATACAGTGGAGTGATAATGAGATACTCTCCCCTCCCTCCTCCTCTCACTGAACCTTGCGCCATGACGGTGGTGGAATGGTTTGTGTGCCTCAGCGATCCAGATAAGAACACCGCAAGTGGTGCAACCGCAACGGTGGGGTATCTGTTAAGAGACCAGACAAACGTGTGGTTCCTGAAGGGGAGCAGCAGACTTTCCAAGAGTTGCAGGGGCAGCAGTCTGAATGATTGACTGATCTGGCCTTGTAACATCAACCAAAACGGGCTTGCTGTGCAGGTACTGCAAACGGCTAAAAGCGAGGGAGAACTATAGCTGTAGTTTTCTCCGAGGGCATGTAGCTCTGCTGTATGGCTAAACGATGGCGATGTCCTCTTGATTTAAATATCCCAGAGGTAAAACGGTCCCCATTCGGATCTCCACGCGGGGACAACTTAGGATACTGTCATCAAGAGAAACAAAACTGACATTTCACGGGTCGGAGCGTGGAATGTTAGATCTTTTAATCGGGCAGGTAGGTTAGAACATTTAAAAAGGTAAATCAATACGTTAAAGTTAGATATAGTGAGAATTAGTGAAGTTCGATGGAAGGAGGAACAGGACTTCTGGTCAGGTGAAAACAGGTTTATAAATACGAAATCAAATAGGGTAATGCAGCAGCAGGTTTAATAATGTATAACAAAACAGAAATGGGAGTGAACGCATTATTGTAGTCAAGACTAACCACAAACCCACTATTGCAAGTTTATATGCTAAGTAGCTCCGCAGATGAAGAGATTGAAGAAGAATGTGATGAGGTAAAAGAAATTATTCAGGTAGTTATAAGAGACGAAAATCTGACTGTGATGGGACTGGAATGGATAGTAGGAAAAGGAAGAGAAGGAAAAGTTGTAGGTCAACATAGACTGGGAGAATGGAACGAAAGAGTAAGCCACCTGGCAGAATTTTGTAGAGAGCATGATAAGTCATCCTTCACACTTAGTTTAAGAATCATGAAAGAATATTGTACTCGTGGAAGAGACTAGGAGACACAGGAAGGTTTCAGTTTGATTGTATAATGGTAAGAGCGATAACACATGACGTACTGAATTTAACTGACGAAAGGAGAAAATATAAAAATGCAGTAAATGAAGCAGGCGAAAGGGATTAAAAACGTCTAACAAACGAGATCGACAGGAAGAGCAAAATGGTTAAGCAGGAATGACTGGAGGGCAAAAGTAAGGATTTATAAACATATATCACTAGGGGAAAGACAGATGCCGCCTACAGGAAAATTAAAGAGAAAATTAAAGAGAACCACATATGTGAATGTCAAGAGCTCTGATAGAAAACCAGTTCCAAGAAAGAAGGGAAAGCTGAAAAGTGGAAGAAATACGTAGAGGGCCTATATAAGAGAGACGAACATGTCAGTAGTATTAATGAAAATGACGGTGATGAAGATGAGATAAGAGATATGGAACTGCGAGATTAATTTAACAGAACACTGAAAGACCTAAGTCGAAACAAGACCCCGGGAGTAGACGACATCCCGTTCTCCATTTTAACCTCAATAGTTTCTACTAATTTCGTATGCGTGCTGATAAACTCATATTTGAGCGTCCCTAACCCACAAACACCCTACATAAGCAATAAAAGGTGACATGTTCATTCTAATCTCTTAGTCCACCCAAACCAATATTTAGTGTAACTTTCTAGAATAAACAAGTTAATTATGGGGAAACACACTCTGTACAGTCTACTGGTAGAAGATGTCAAGTGAGTGCGCAGAAATATTTCATATTTTATCACGGTTGGAATCAATAAATTTTAATAAATCAGCCACGCAACGCAAATCTTATACACTAGCTTTAACGTTCTCAGAGTAGACATTGTTTTATACAAAAAACTGAAATAATAAAATTAATAAAATGTTTCAGAAAGAACTTATTTTTTATGTACTGGTGCATATAAATACAAAATGGGGCAGGTAGGCTAGAAAATTTAAAACGAGAAATGGATAGGTTAAAGTTAGATATAATGGGAGTTAGTGAAGTTCGGTGGCAGGAGGAACAAGACTTCTGGTCAGGTGAATACAGGATTATGAATACAAAATCAAATAATGGTAATGCAGGAGTAGGTTTAATAATGAGCAAAAAAATAGGAACACGGACAAGCTACTACGAACAGCATAGTGAACGCATTATTGTAGCCAAGATAGACACGAAGACCCCGCTTACCACAGTAGTACAAGTTTATATGCCAACTAGCTCCGGAGGTCATGAAGAGATTGAAAAATGTATGATGTGATATAAGAAATTATTCACATAGTTAAGGGAGACGAAAATTTGATGGTCATGAGGAATTTGAATTCGATGGTAGGAAAAGGAAGAGAAGGAAAAGTAAAAGGTGAATACGGACTGGGAGTAAGAAATGAAAGAGGAAGCCACCTGATAGAATTTTGCACAGACTATAACTTAATCACAGCTAACACTTTGTTTAAGAATCATGAAGGAAGGTTGTATACGTGGAAGAGACCTGAAGACACTGGAAGATTTCAGATAGATTATATAATGGTAAAACAGAGATTTAGAAACCCGGGTTGATGAGGACTCTGACCACAATTTATTGGTTATGAACTGTAGACTAAATCTGAAGAAACTATAAACAGGTAAGACTTTAAGGAAATGGGACCTGGATAAACTGTAAGAACCAGAGACTGTAGAGAGTTTCAGGGAGAGCATTAGGGAACGATTGACAATGACAGGAGAGAAAGAGATACAGTAGAAGGAGAATGTGTAGCTATGAAATAGTGAAGGCAGCAGAAGATCAAGTAGGTAAAATGACGAGGGATAGTAGAAATCCTTGGGTAACAGACGAGATATTAAATTTAACTGATGAAAGGAGAAAATATAAAAATGCAGTAAATGAAGCAGGCGAAAAGGAAAGATCTCAACAATAAGATCGACAGGAAGAGCAAAATGGCTAAGCAGGGATTTCTAGAGAGGACAAATGTAAGGATGTAGAATCATGTGTCACTAGCGGTATGATAGATACTGACTACAGGAAAATTAAAGAGACTTTTCGAGAAAGAAAACCACCTGTATGAATATCAAGAGCTCAGATGGAAAACCAGTCCTAAGCAAAGAAGGGAAAGCAGGAACGCGGAAGGAGTATATATAGGGTCTACACAAGGACTAGGTATTTGAGGGCAATATTATGGAAATGGAAGAGAATGTAATGAAGATGAAATGGGAGATGTGATACTGCGTGAAGAATCTGACAGAGCACTGAAAGACCTAAGTCGAAACAAGGCCCTGGGAGTAGACAAAATTCCAGAAGAACTACTGACAGCCATGGGAGAACCAGCCATGACAAAACTCTTCTATCTGACGAAGCAAGATGTGTGAGACCGGCGAAATACCCTCAGACTTCAAGAAAATATAATAATTCCAATCCCAAAGAAAGCAGGTGTAGCCAGGAGTGAAAATTACCAAACTATCAGTTTAATAAGTCTCGGTCGCAAAATGCTAACACGAATTCTTTACAAACGAATGGAAAAACTAATAGAAGCCGACCTCGGGGAAGATCAGTTTGGATTCCGTAGAAATGTTGAAACACGCCAGGCAATATTGACCCTATGACTTATCTTAGAAGATAGGTTAAGGAAAGGCAAACCTACGTTTCTAGCATTTGTAGACTTAGACAAAGCTTTTGACAATATTGAATGGAATACTGTCTTCCAAATTCTGAAAGTGGGAGTGAAAGTCTATTTACAATTTGTACAGGAATCAGATGGCAGTTGTAAGGGTCGAGGGGCACGAAAGGGAAGCAGTGGTTGAGAAGGGAGTGAGACAGGGTTGTAGCCTATCTCCGATGTTATTCAATCTGTATATTGAGCAAGCAGTAAATGAAACAAAGGTTTGGAGTAGGAATTAAAATCCATGTAGAAGAAATAAAAACTTTAAGGTTTGCCGACGACATTGCAATTCTGACAGAGGCAGGAAGGGACGTGGATGAGCAGCAGAACGGAATGTACAGTGCCTTGAAAGGAGAATATAAAATGGAGATCAACAAAAGCAAAACGAGGATAATGGAATTTAGTCGAATTAAAACAAGTGATGCTGAGGGAATTAAATTAGGAAATCAGACACTTAAAGTAGTAGATGAGTTCTGCTGTTTGGGGAACGAAATAAATTATGATGGTAGAAGTAGAGAGGATATAAAATGTAGACTGCAATGGCGAGGAAAGAGTTTCTGAAGAAGAGAAATTTGTTAACTTCGAGTATAGATGTAAGTGTTAAGAATGCTTTTCTAAAAGTATTTGTGTGGAGTGTAGCCATGAATGGAAGTTAAGAATGGACGATAAATAGTTTAGGCAGGAATAGAATAGAAGCTTTCGAAATGTGGTGCTACAGAAGAAGCTGAAGATTAGATGGATAGAACTTGTAACTAATGAGGAGGTACCGAATAGAACTGGGGAGAAGAGGAATTTGTGACACAACTTGACTAGAAGAAGGGATCGGCTGGTAGGACACTTTCCGATGCTTCATGAGATCACTAATTTAGTATTGGAGGGCAACGTGCCGGATAAAAATCGTAGGAGGAGACCAAGAGATGAAAACAGTAAGCAGATTCAGAAGGATGTAGGGTGCAGTAGTTATTCGGAGATGAAGAGGCTTGCACAGGATAGAGTAGCATGGAGAGCTTCATCAAACCAGTCTTTGGACTGAAGACCACAACAACAATATACAAAATATTTGCTATAGCAATCTATCTCAGGCCGTTACATAACACTACGTGATCCAACAAAACGCTTAGTAAACTAAGACATAAATCACTTTGATGTAAAATTTAGAGAGTGTGTCCCATACCGTGTGGGTTGTGGTTACAGACTGAACAGTGTCCTAAACTAAGCAACTTCAGATAAAGAACCAATAATTGGGTATGAGTATTTGAGGTGCCTCGAGGTTTTGAGTGTTTCGTAACAAAGTACGTGCGGCGTCGACATCTCGACAGGCAATACATAATTCTCTGTGATGTGCCCACAGACGTGTTCACCACACGGGTCATGACTGTTAAGGCAGACCGTTACCCATAACAGGCAGTTGCTGACAAGTGTTTAATGTATGGCACAGTGACCGGAAGGCGTTATTAACGTACCTGAAACGTTACAGACCTGTTATTGTGCCTCTCTAGTCTATCAGATGTTCATAAAAATTCTCGCTATGTGGATTGGGGGAGAGAAACGAAAGAGGAAGCCGTCTGGTAGAATTTTGCACAGAGCACAACTTAATCATACCTAACACTTGGTCTAAGAATCATAAAAGAAGGTTGTATACATGGAAGAATACTGGAGATACTAGTAGGTATCAGATAGATTATATAATGCTAAGACAGAGATTTAGGAACCAGGGGCAGATGTAGACTCTGACCACAATCTATTGGTTATGAACTGTAGATTAAAACTGAAGAAACTGCAAAAAGGTGGGAATTTATGAGATGGGAGCTGGATAAACGGACTAAACCAGAGGTTGTACAGAGTTTCAGGGAGAGCATAAGGGAGCAATTGACAGGAATGGGGGAAAGAAATACAGTAGAAGTAGAATGGGTAGCTCTGAGGGATGAAGTAGTGAAGGCAGCAGAGGATCAAGTAGCTAAAAAGACGAGGGCTAGTAGAAATCCTTGGGTAACAGAAGTAATACTGAATTTAATTGATTAAAGGAGAAAATACAAAAATGAAGTAAATGAAGCAGGCAAAAGGGAATACAAACGTCTCAAAAATGAGATCGACAGGAAGTGCAAAATGGCTAAACAGGGAGGGCTAGAGGACAAATGTAAGGATGTAGAGGCTTATCTCACTAGGGTTAAGACAGATACTGCCTAAAGGAAAATTAAAGAGACTTTTGGAGAAAACAGAGCTACTTGTATGAATATCAAGAGCTCAGATGGGAACCCAGTTGTAAGCAAAGAAGGGGAAGCAGAAAGGTGGAAGGAGTATATAGAGGGTCTATACAAGGACGATGTACTTGAGGACAACATTATGGAAATGTAAGAGGATGTAGATGAAGATGAAATGGGAGATACGATACTGCGCGAAGAGTTCGACAGAGCACTGAAAGACCTGAGTCGAAACAAGGCCCCGGGAGTAGACTACATTCCATTGGAACTACTGACGGCCTTGGGAGAGCCAGTCCTGACAAAACTCTACCATCTGATGAGCAAGATGTATGAGACAGGCGAAATTCCCTCAGACTTCAAGAAGAATATAATAATTCCAATCCTAAAGAAAGCAGGCGTTGACAGATGCGAAAATTACCGAACTATCAGTTTAATAAGTCACAGCTGCAAAATACTAACACGAATTCTTTACAGACGAATGGAAAAACTGGTAGAAGCCGACCTCAGCGAAGATCAGTTTGGATTCCGCAGAAATGTTGGAACACGTGAGGCAATACTGACCCTACGACTTATCTTAGAAAATAGATTAAGGAAAGGCAAACCTACGTTTCTAGCATTTGTGGACTTAGAGAAAGCTTTTGACAATGTTGACTGGAATACTCTCTTTCAAATTCTAAAGGTGGCAGGAGTAAAATACAGGGAGCGAAAGGCTATTTACAATTTGTACAGAAGCCAGATGGCAGTTATAAGAGTCGAGGGACATGAAAGGGAAGCAGTGGTTGGGAAGGGAGTGAGACAGGTTTGTAGCCTGTCCCTGAAGTTATTCAATCTGTATATTGAGCAAGCAGTAAAGGAAACAAAAGAAAAATTCCGATAGGTATTAAAGTCCATGGAGAAGAAATAAAAACGTTGAGGTTCGCCGATGAAATTGTAATTCTGTCGGAGACAGTAAAGGACTTGGAAGAGCAGTTGAACGGAATGGACAGTGTCTTGAAAGGAAGACATAGGATGAACATCAACAAAAGCAAAACGAGGATAATGGAATGCAGTCGAATTAAATCGGGTGATGCTGAGGGAATTAGATTAGGAAATGAGACACTTAAAGTAGGAATGGAGTTTTGCTATTTGGGGAGCAAAATAACTGATGATGGTCGAAGTAGAGAGGATATGAAATGTAGACTGGCAATGGCAAGGAAAGCGTTTCTGAAGAAGAGAAATTTGTTAACATCGAGTATAGATTTAAGTGTCAGGAAGTCGTTTCTGAATGTATTTGTATGGAGTGTAGGTAGCCATGTATGGAACTGAAACATCGACAATAACTAGTTGGGACAAGAAGAGAATAGAAGCTTTCGAAAAGTGGTGCTACAGAAGAATGCTGAAGATTAGATGGGTAGATCACATAACTAATGAGGAGGTATTGAATAGAATTGGGGAGAAGAGGAGTTTGTGGCACAACTTGACAAGAAGAAGGGACAGGTTGGTAGGACATGTTCTGAGACATCAAGCGATCACAAATTTAGCATTGTAGGGCAGCGTGGAGGGTAAAAATCGTAAAGGGAGACCAAGAGATGAAGATACTATGCAGATTCAAAAGGATGTAGGTTGTAGTAAGTACTGGGAGATGAAGAAGCTTGCACAGGATAGAGTAGTATGGAGAGCTGCATCAAACCAGTCTCAGGACTGAAGACAACAACAACATGATTATCTGATGTAAATAATTATTTAATTAATATACAAAATAGTTTCGAATTTATTTTTTCACGCTCTTCATATTTATTGATACTAAAATGTGACATAATGCTTAGTTTTCCTGTAACATATTGATGTAAGTTTGGTAACACACGGCAAGCTACACAGGCAATGACGTTCCACAAAACTTTATAAGTGACAAAGACCAACTATACACCACTACTGACTGACACAGATGTTCGCGCTTTGAATGATATGCGATGGCTGACTGCTGGTTTGCGAGTGCTGCCAGTACAAAGAAGCCCGTAGCACGGAAACTACAAACTGATAAAATACAAAGCTATTACATTTGAGATATTATCAAAGAGTCAGGAAAAGTGAAAGATACACAGTGAAGTAAATATGGTTAACCACAAGTTGCATCTTCTTAAGTAGATATAAATGATTATAATTATTTTGTGAGACAGAGGCTGTAACACGAATCGGGAATTCTAAACAACGCCAGAAATTTTTCGGAAAGTTAAATTTTCTAATTAAGGTTTTCCACAAACTAACATATTATTCTAAGTAAGTTACATATTTTTGTATCCAGAAAAATTGGGACTATAAAACTATAAAGGCGCAACTTTGACGGGATTAAAATTTAAGATTAGAAAGTTCCAGAAAACTATAATTTTAAAGATGAATACATTTTGAACAGGAATTTGAATGAACAGATATCTTTCGGAAATCGATAAAATAGAATTTAAAGGACTTCAGGAGCCCTTAAAAAGCTGTAAAAAACGTTAAGCTCCTGGAATGGACAATCTAAATTAATTACTGTTTAAATATCTACCAGAAGAAACTAAATATAGGCTTCCAGATTTTTTAAATCAATGCTGGTAACAAAGAAAAATATCAGTGGAATTGAAAAAAGCGAAAGTAACACCCATCTTTAAGAGAGGATCAAGGACAGACTGTGGAGGTTACAGAGTATAAGTCTATTAAATAAGACATACAAAATATATACGAAGATAGTTGTAAATAGAATGAGAAAGATGGCAGACAGTTTATTACTCGAAAAGCAAAAAGGTTTCCAGAAAGAAAGGCCCAGTTCACATAACATTTTCTCATTAAAATAAAAAATAGAAAACGATGAGAGTGCGGTTTAGAAACCTACATAGTCTTTATAGACTTAAGCTTTTGATAACGGGCACTGAGGAAATCTACGGAATGTTATGGAAAGCAACGGAATAGCATAGAAAGCTACGAAATATTATGGAGTATTCCTTTTTTCCATGGCTTTCCTCCATGCGCATTATCAAAAGCTTAACTCAATCATATATATATATATATATATATATATATACACTCCTGGAAATTGAAATAAGAACTCCGTGAATTCATTGTCCCAGGAAGGGGAAACTTTATTGACACATTCCTGGGGTCAGATACATCACATGATCACACTGACAGAACCACAGGCACATAGACAGAGGCAACAGAGCATGCACAATGTCGGCACTAGTACAGTGTATATCCACCTTTCGCAGCAATGCAGGCTGCTATTCTCCCATGGAGACGATCGTAGAGATGCTGGATGTAGTCCTGTGGAACGGCTTGCCATGCCATTTCCACCTGGCGCCTCAGTTGGACCAGCGTTCGTGCTGGACGTGCAGACCGCGTGAGACGACGCTTCATCCAGTCCCAAACATGCTCAATGGGGGACAGATCCAGAGATCTTGCTGGCCAGGGTAGTTGACTTACACCTTCTAGAGCACGTTGGGTGGCACGGGATACATGCGGACGTGCATTGTCCTGTTGGAACAGCAAGTTCCCTTGCCGGTCTAGGAATGGTCGAACGATGGGTTCGATGACGGTTTGGATGTACCGTGCACTATTCAGTGTCCCCTCGACGATCACCAGTGGTGTACGGCCAGTGTAGGAGATCGCTCCCCACACCATGATGCCGGGTGTTGGCCCTGAGTGCCTCGGTCGTATGCAGTCCTGATTGTGGCGCTCACCTGCACGGCGCCAAACACGCATACGACCATCATTGGCACCAAGGCAGAAGCGACTCTCATCGCTGAAGACGACACGTCTCCATTCGTCCCTCCATTCACGCCTGTCGCGACACCACTGGAGGCGGGCTGCACGATGTTGGGGCGTGAGCGGAAGACGGCCTAACGGTGTGCGGGACCGTAGCCCAGCTTCATGGAGACGGTTGCGAATGGTCCTCGCCGATACCCCAGGAGAACAGTGTCCCTAATTTGCTGGGAAGTGGCGGTGCGGTCCCATACGGCACTGCGTAGGATCCTACGGTCTTGGCGTGCATCCGTGCGTCGCTGCGGTCCGGTCCCAGGTCGACGGGCACGTGCACCTTCCGCCGACCACTGGCGACAACATCGATGTACTGTGAAGACCTCACGCCCCACGTGTTGAGCAATTCGGCGGTACGTCCACCCGGCCTCCCGCATGCCCACTATACGCCCTCGCTCAAAGTCCGTCAACTGCACATACGGTTCACGTCCACGCTGTCGCGGCATGCTACCAGTGTTAAAGACTGCGATGGAGCTCCGTATGCCACGGCAAACTGGCTGACACTGACGGCGGCGGTGCACAAATGCTGCGCAGCTAGCGCCATTCGACGGCCAACACCGCGGTTCCTGGTGTGTCCGCTGTGCCGTGCGTGTGATCATTGCTTGTACAGCCCTCTCGCAGTGTCCGGAGCAAGTATGGTGGGTCTGACACACCGGTGTCAATGTGTTCTTTTTTCCATTTCCAGGAGTGTATATATATATCTGAACGAAGATAATTGTTAAGCTAGAATCTTGAAATATCGCAAAACGAAATATTAATAAGGGGGTCAGACAAGGATGTATTTCGCCGATACTTTATAATACGTATGACAATGCTGTGAGGGAACGAATTTTGAAACTTTTTTCAGAGGACTTCTTGAAAGAAAGTAATTTTATCAAGACTGCAGTGAAGAAGAAAAACTGAAACAAAGTCTGAAATGCCATATTTTCGAAAAAGTAAGAGACGAGAATTAGTGTTTTTTAAAGGTTTGTCAATTTTAAAGTAAATAACTGTCAGTGAGATTGAATTTCGAGGAGCACATGGTAACAGAAAAGGGAAAATTTAGAAAATTTCATGAAAGAAAATGTTTCAACATAAACTATTTCTAGTCATCATCAGTCTGCGAACTATACCGTGAATAATACAGTTTGGAAAGACATTGCGTAAATAAGGACTTAGCTATTTTATACAGTCATGGTATATGCATTACAAATAAAAAGCAGAAAAAGAAAAAAAATTAAGGAGTAGAATTTTTGCTAGTGTAGCTATTTCATCATTTTGCTACGAGTCACAGTGACAGTGGTCTCGCAATATGTGCCATCTTAATCGAAGGAAATTGGTCGCCATGTTTAGAAATTAACGAGAAACAGGACGCTCTAGGCACAGAGAGCTCGTCAAGGTCCTCGACAAAGAATTTTCCCCACTTTGCAGGTTGAGTGGATGTTACTGACTCGTGTGAGAGAAGATTCATCGACAAACATCCGACAATTTGCCTGTGAAAGGCGCATATCGAAGGGTAGATTGTGAACAGTGCTGATGGTGCGGGAATCACACCCCTATCATGAATAGCGCAGCCAAGAACTGGGAGAAAATGATTTTGAAGCCAGATTTCAGATATATCAAATTAATATGTAGCACAGAACTACAGCGTGAAGGTATCGGCGACTTCTATTGTTCAAGGAAGAGGCGTCTCTCAACCGTGGTGATTGTTTTCAGTAGCCATTATAGCTTTATGTGGAATGATGAAAATTCATACGCCACGCTCGACTCATTTCAAGAGCTGTATGTATGTAAGTTTTCGTGGCTGTACAAAAATCGTATTGTCCATCTAGACCGCATATACTTCTGATGTTATTACTCTGTTTCTCTGTTCCATATTCAGATCTGATTGACTGGTTACTCTTGTAGCCGACGTACTCAGATCTGAGGATGGTTCTATGGGCGCGCAACTTGTATAACATAGATGGACCATAAAATTTATAATATCACATTCGAATAGTGGACACTACCTGGTGTTGATTCAACTTGCGCTGAGACAGCTTGGGATGACTGTATCTTTTGTTGCAAGCGGGAGGATGCGATTTCAGTATGACGGCGCACCATTCACTTAGATATTAACGTACATGAGCGTCTAAATACAGATACCTTCATCGTTGTATCGGAAGGGGAATAACACTATCGCCGGATTTCACTAACATGGTCTGTTTGCTATGGAATTACATGAACGCGTTGGTGTATGAAACTATAGTAGAAACTGAAGAGCACCAACATGGAAGATTCTAACGGTCTGTCTCATTGTGCGACAGACAAAGATATTTGAGAAAATGCGAGAGAATGTCAACGAATTTGTTTCTGAAGTTAGCGACTCTCTAACAATCGGTAATTCGAATTGCGTGTTCAGTTGCTTCAGTACTTACTAACTCTTACCTACACTCCTTTATTTACTGAATTACGCATAATCTGCTACAGTTCAAAAATCAGTCGTAAAAATAGTCGAGCCTAGTAGACCAGCTGTAGATCACGTGCGTGGAAACAGGTTTCCGTACTGGTCGCTCCACGGAAATTTTCAGCATGACGTTAATCCAGCTTTCACATCTCAAAGGCCTGACGATTTGCGAGGAATGACACGTGGTTCGGATTCCACGTTAAAGTTTGGGTCCCATTTTTCCGATAGAATAACTGGTCCAGAATTGGAACACGCAAGTAGCCGACGGGGTGTCCAGTGGAAAGACTTCCTCTCCACTATTGAGTCACAAGAAATTATTATTATTAGATGTAAAAATCAGTTTAAAAAAGTATATATTTTTAATTTCTACAGAAAAAAGCAGGTTATTGAGGTCGTGGAGTGACGAAAATAATGTAACGAAAAGAGGATGTAGCTGTCGTGAATTCGAACAGAAAAATTGGATTTGGTGAAAACGATCATGCTGAGGGGTGAAACGGACCCGCAGGATGAGTTCGTGCGTCTTTAAGATGCTAACTGAAATGATTTACCTAACGTAGAGGCGGTTATAATTATGTTAAAAGGGAAGCTAAGTCATTATCTGTTAGTCTGAGCACTGAAAAGTTCGCATCTAGTGAAGGGTGTCTCACTAGCCCTTTACTTAAAAAATGGAAGAACATAGTTTTCAGAAGATCTGTGGAGAAAGGGAGGGCGTTGATGTCACAGCTGGTTCGGCATGGAAAAATAAGCAAGGAAACCTGCTGGCAAATGACTATCCACGCGACGTGTTGTAACGTAGCAACTACGTTACGTAGTACTATATAAACATACCCTATTTTGCAATTTTATTTAAAGGCTTCAATAGTAATTTTAATAATAATAATAATAATAATAATGTAAGTACTTGACCCAAATTTAAACCATAGTAATTCACGCCACCCGTAAAGTGACATGAATTAATATATTTTCTTTATCAATCCAAGTAAATGTAAATGAGAGAATGCAGAAGGCAGTGGACAGGCATACGTCGAACGATCGGTGTAGAGGGCTCTGAGTCAACTCGAGCGGAAGGCGAACTGGTTGAAGTGGTCGGATGTCGATGGGAGTGCCAGTTGCGCGGAAAAGCGGTAGGTTTCTAACACCTTCTAGAACAATTTCAGCGTAGTAATCCAGTTCTGGTATTAGAAAGCGCGCGGGATTGTGAATGCTGAGGGGAACCCCCCCCCCCTCTCTCCCCCCGTAGAACTTCTATGGCGATATTGCGAGATATCGGCGTCGAGAGAAAATAGTGCAATTTGTTCTTAAACCTTCAGGTTAAGAAAAATACATTTTTAATGTAAAGCACGTAACTGAGGACAGGGCTTAACAAAACGATCTTTTCTCTTACATGCTATGTTTTTTCATTAGTTTATAAAACGAGCACCGGCGTGATTACTCATCGGCGTGGAGGTAAGAATAAAGTGGAGGGGAGCGCTAGTTGCGGCATTGGTGCCTTAGCTCTAAAAAGTCGCTCTGGGTCCTTCAGGATGGATAAACCCGTATCTGACTGCTCCGATGAAATGCTGACTTTATTCGGTCAGTAAGTACTTTTACAGTAAAAATGACTTTCCAGACACTGCTCCGTGTGTGGAACAGCAGTTGAGTGGCGATAGGTTATTCTGTAATTTAATACGCCAATAAAAGCGTACGCGAGGCAGTGAATTTAAATGTGTGATACGAAATCACATTGGAACTGTGACGAACTTTAGAACGACGGTAGAACCGCGTATCGCAATCGAGAAGCAGCTTCATCGTCATGGGTAAGTCAATTCTTGCATGGATCGGCGCTGGTGTGAATTTCCGATAAGTCTTCAAGGTTTTACTGTTCGCAAGATGGCGTAGTGTCGAGTGCAGTTAAACGAATCTAAATTCGCTCCGTAATGTGGTAATGTTTAGGCGAGCGAGTGTTTGTTGTAGTTGAATCATTAGAAGTCCCGCGTGACAGTGCAAAATTAATTGTTTAATTCTGAGTGAAACCGGTATCTAAATTCTAGGTACGTAAAGAGAAGACAGATTGTTCTAGAAGGGGCTAACGTATATTGCATTGTTCTGAAGGACAGAGCCTGATTCATTGTGAAAATAAATTATGAACATAAATGAGATGTGTCATCATAAGGCGCGTAAGGGAAGACGTTAGCCTGATACTCTGTCATTCCAATACTGTAAAAGCAATCCCTTGCAGTTGTAACATGTGCTTTATTGGGGGGCACTGTGCCTCTAAATTGCTACCACACTCTTTTTCATTACAATATTACGTGGTTGATTTGTTGCTTCCCAAGATTGCTTACAGCGAGTAGCATCGAGAGCGGGAGAGCGAGACTATCTTTGAGAGCCAAACATTTTCGAGAAATATAAAGGTCGTAGTTTGTGGTGCTTACTACACGTAACAAACATTAGGTGGACGTTGGCTCACTACGCGCCCGATTTAATACAATGTATGTGGCACGAAGGCTCGCAAGTGACTAACCACTGGCACCGATATATTAATAGTAGTATACAGCTCATGTTGTATCACATTCCAGCATTTGTTTTAGTCATAGTATAATAAATCTTAGAGCAATAAACTGCCCCACCGACCCGCAATAAACTGCCCCACTGACCCTGCTAACTTCCAGTGTCAAGTACTGCCGAAATGGAACTTTTTTCGAAGTGTCACCCGATCATACATTTACCTTTAAAGGCAAAAAATGTCACTGTGGAAAATGTAGCAAAGAGCGAATAACGATGTTTCTTCCATTGAACATGGTCGGCTCTCAATAACTAAAACCTCTTTTGGAACTTACTGTCAGATTGAAATTGTGTGCCTGTTATTTTAGACATTTCAAATGTATCACACGGGATAGTTCCGTGATGATGTTGCCAACTTTCAGGTGTGATGGAGAGGGATAAATGTATCAATTTGAAATAAAAGATCCAGTCCGGAAATGAGCGCATCGAAAGTTCGAAAATCGTTCTGAAACCTCTGATAGTGGAAAAATCTGGCCAGCTTCGAGTCAGACTGGCGCACTCAGGGTTCCGTACAAACTTAAGTGATCCTATAAGGGATCCGTTTGATGACAAACAGCTGGAGACAGCGTCTGCCGTAAAATATCTAGGCGTAACCATCCAGAGCGACCTTAAGTGTAATGACCACATAAAACAGATAAACTGCATGATTTCGCGTGTCTTAGCTTCTTCTTGTTCCTTTGGCTTTATCCCATATCGATACGGGGTCGTGCAGCTTTCCCCGTCAAAGGTTCGAGTCCTCCCTAGGGCATGGGTCTGTGTGTTGTCCTTAGCGTAAGTTAAGTTAGATTAAGTAGTGTGTAAGCCTAGGGACCGATGACCTCAGCAGTTTGGTCCCATGGGAATTCACCACAAATTTCCAAATTTTCCTCAGGGGCAGGGGAGGGTGTGGGGGGGGGGGGGGGCGGCAGGGCCGAAGTTGTGTACTCCAGCTGTCTGCGTTTACTGTTATCCATGGGATGGGAACTGTGCGAACGTTTTCTGAATGTTTGTAAGTAGTGTAACTCAGGCGGATTCCATGCGGGGCGGTGCATCTTCGTGAATCCCGGAAGCGGCGTGCAAACACTTGCAGCTATCCGGGCGGGCTTTCCTACGTCTTACCGCTCCAACAAAACCGTGTGGATAACTACAAAATTTTTCAGCTAGTGGCCTTTGGGCCTGTACAAATACATGAAACAACAGAAGAGAAAAATACTGTTTTTTTTCCCTTTTTTTTTTGACAGCTACACAATTCACAATATGCCACCACCTCTGGATAAATTGGAACTTCATTTTTTCCCTGAGAGTGTCACTTCAAAAGTAGAGCCGTTAGACAAAACTATAATTTAAAAATTTAAAACCTTGTACCATAAAAAAGTTTTGACGATGGTGTTAGATACCAATGAAGTGGCTCGAGGCCCTACATAACAGTATTGACGGCGATTACTGTTTCTGATAAAACATCGAAGAATGTCGCCCTGAAGACGATTTCGAACTGTTTAGAGAAATGCAGATTCATCAAGGAGTCACGGAATTAACAGTGAAGCGGAGAAATTTACTGAAGTTTCCATGATATCTTCCTGACGCAAGAGAAAATGTGATATTTTATGATATCGTACATTTTGACGACCGTATGGAAATCTGCGGCGCCCTGACTGACGCTGAAAACTTGGCTATTCTTGGTGACAAGCTCGAAGATGATGACGGAGTAGAAATCAGAGGCAGAGCCGATTCCACCTGCGACACCAAATGAAGGCAATGTCGTCACTGGAAATGTTGCACTTTGAACGAATGTATAGCATGACAGGTTTTGGTTACGACACAAAATACGCCTGACCAAGCATCACTGGAGATCATATAAGCTGAAAAAGATCATTGATTTCTCTGCAAAATACAACTGAAAACTTCGTATATTTTCTATGATACGAGCAACCCTTATCCAGAAAGTAAGTTCCGATCGGTCGCGAAATGGAAACCACTGCGAAAATCCGGTATAGCTTTGCGCAGATGTGTTGGGCAGTGTCTCTAGTATGCCCGTCCATAGTGTCGCGTCGCTCTTTTAAGTTTTGAGTGAACAGTGAGAACGTAAAAATGCGTAGGAAATAGCATCTCCCGCCAAGTATGAGGGCCTGGTTAGAGATTTCGCCTGTGTAATGCGGCCCACATAACACAACTGTCGAGCAGTTCCTTCTCCATGCCAATTCTCGACCGCACACTGCATGGGCAATGAAGATGCTACCGCAGCGTTAAGAGAAGTGTTTGATTACCCACAATACAGTCCGTAATTGTCTACCCCTGAGTCTCATCTCTGCTCACAAGAACCGCTGGCTATGAAGACAACATTTTTCCACAGACAGCGAGGTGCAGACCAGTGCAGACAACTGGCCGAAAGCACAGGCGGCTGCTTTCTATGACGAGGATGTTGGAAAGTTGACACAACGCTACAACAAAAGCGAAGTTGTAGCGGTGACTATGTAGAGAAGTAGGTGGAAGGTGTACGTAACTGTTGCAAATAAAACGTCTCTGGTTTGTAGGAATCATTATATTTATTGTAATCATATGAGAAAGAATAATTAAAAACCGAGCAATCATATTTATATTCACTGTGGTTTCCAATTCGCGACCGATCGGAACTTACTTTATGGACAACCCTCGTATTTGTACATTGCCGGAAAAAAAAAAATACACCAAGCAGGAGTTGTACGACATAAACGAAAGTTGGTAGGCGTGTTTCTACATCTGAGAGATGATATCTATTCAAACGTCGCGGTAGTCGCATAAGAGAGCGCTAGTATTGCCACTACGAGCATGCAAATTAGGTTTGCTTTTAACATAGGCTGTAACGGCCGTTATAAATGAGATTGGACGTGGTGAGCTGATGATAGTCAAGAATGTGTTTAAGGCGACAAAGACGCCATCATCGCTGAGTTTGAACGAGGTCGTATAATAGGGCTACGAGAAGCTGGATGTTCCTTCTGTGATATTGAAAGTCGCGAGCTCTATCTTCTTATCTCGTGTTTTCTACTGAAAATCTCGTGCTTGTACTCTTGTTAACTTTACTATTACAGAGATCACCTGAACTTTATTTTTTTTAATTGGTCCTGTGCACAACAAATAACTTACTTGATTGATATTATTCATGCTGAGTGCAATGCATGTTCTGTACGACGGCTCCTGCTGTTGCTACGGCTGCTGCTGCTTACTACAACTACATATAATTCATGAGAAAGGGTTTGGTCAAATCTAAACTCGATAAATGATAACCCAAACAAGTAAGTCCTTTTTTCAAAAACTATATTCTGAAAGCGATTCTTTCTCATTCAATTAACAAAACGCTATAAGTTCTTTGAACAATCGCTTCGTATGTAAATCTGCCTCCAGTGGCATTAAAGCAATATTACAAATTAATCAAACTCTTGAGACAGACTGAAATACTTCTCAATTAAATACATAGTGAAACAATTCCTTGACAATTACAAAAGAAATTAATGACAAAAATCAATACTTAATCTATTCGCCTAACAATGGTTTCCCTTAAGAATTCAACTACTATCATTATCGAAATTACCGTCTGCTGCTACGCACATACACAAACCCTTTTCTTTAAATTAGTAAGCGCGCTGCAAATTATAAAAAATATCACCTCAAAACCGAATCCTGTGTCGCTGCTGGCGGACACGGCAGTACGGCAGCTCGGCGACGACCCCTCGCCCAACACACGTGCGCACCAGAGCAGCCGGGCTCCTACCCAGGCTTCAAAACTGCCACTGCTTAATCCGTGCGCTGCGAGGCGCGACAACAATATCTTAGATTACAGAGCTTATGTATGCGCGCTGTAGCCAACCTTTAAATCCTAAGAGAGTATTGCCAACTCTCAATATTATAGAAAGACTTGGCAGGAATCTAGCAACAGTACATGACTGCTGGCATCGGTGGTCACGAGAAAGTACAGTCGCAAGATTACCGGCCTCCTGACGGCCACGTGGCCCTACCATGGGGGAAGACCATTGTGTTCAGGTTATGGCTCTGGCGCATCGTACTGCATCTGCAGCAGCAATTTGAGCAGCAGGTGGCATTACAGTGACACAACGAACTGTTAACAAATCTGTTACTTCAAGGACAACTTCGAACCAGACGCTCTGTAACGTTCATTCCACTGACCCAAAACCACCACCATATGCGACTTCAGCGGTGTCGATCGACAGCTTACTGGAGGGCAGGGCGCAGGTTTGTTGTGTTTTTTTTATGAAAGCTGGTTCTGCTTCGGTGCCATAGATGACCGTGTGGTGGTTGGAAGAAGGCCAGCTAAGGACGTGCACCCAGTTTGAGCACTAGACACGCTAGAACTACTTCAGGAGCTACGATCTGGGGTGATAGGACATATGACAGCCGGAACACTGTCATGGTTATCCCACGCACACAGGGCTGCAAATGACTCCGTTAGCTCTGGTGATTCGATATGTTCTGCTGCCTTCATGAACAGCATTCCACGGAGTGTTTTCCAAGAGGATAACGCTCTCCCACATATCGCTGTGGTAACTCAATAAACTATGCATGGTGTTGACATGTTGTCTTGGCCTGCTCGATCACCAGATCTGTCTCCAGTGGAGCACATATGGGAAGTTGCTGGACGACAGTTCCAGCGTCTTCCACGAACAGAACTAACTGTCCACGTATTGACGGACTAAGTGCAGCCTGCATGGAACTCCATCACACGAACGGACTTTAGGCACGTGTACAACACAATGCACGCATATTTGCACGCCTTCATGCAACATTCTGTTGGTTATACCGGTTAATAATGTACCGGCATGTCACATTTGCAATGGTTTATCTCGCCCTTACATTTATCTGTAATATTGTACTGTTAATCGCTGAAATACGTTACCTAGCTCATATAATTCGAAATTTCATTACTGTACATCAATTATTTTTGGTGTTGCGATTTTTTCTGTCAGTGTATTTGCCCTTCGTTTGAAATGTTAGAATAATAAAAGTGATAGGAAAATAATATCCCCCTGGAATTATAGCTGGATTTAGGAAAGAAATGAGTGTTATTGACATTAAAGTAATATTTTTTAACTTTATATCTGGAGTGAATACGCATATTTTGAATTTTTCTCGATTCGTCCCCGATTAGTCAAACTTCCGCTAAATCGAACTCACAATAATTATTCGTACTTTTTATAAGGCTAACTGAATACCGAATTATCGAAGGTCAGCGGTATTTATATCTAAACATTACTTCCATATATCGCGGTTCTCAGTTTCTGCTCCTGTGCCATCCGTAAAATTTTGGCTCTAAATTTTTAAGACACCTTGTGCATAGAATTCAGCCGAAGGATTAGAGTTAGCATTATCAATACATTCAGTAACCACCACGTCAAATTGTGGGT
This sequence comes from Schistocerca cancellata, assembly GCF_023864275.1. Classification (NCBI taxonomy): domain Eukaryota; kingdom Metazoa; phylum Arthropoda; class Insecta; order Orthoptera; family Acrididae; genus Schistocerca; species Schistocerca cancellata. The sequence goes on from NC_064632.1 coordinate 295,309,698, forward strand.
ATAAAATCCCTACATCCCCCCATAAAATGTGAAAGAATCAATACAATTTAATCTCATGATAATGTTTATGACACTACCATAGTCAATAAAGTCCCCACAAAATAAAGGCAGTGACTGCAAGTATTAAAACTCCCAACCACATACGTGGTGAACTGATGGCAATCAAACATGTCGACAGTAGGTTGGTATTCTTGTGGGGGAAGACGAGTTTTAATAGCAGTAATGAGACAAAGCTCGCGATCTCCCATCGCCATATTATGCGTCACTGCTCAGGATTAAATCCCACAATTCCCCGCAGTGATTTATGACGTGGAGAGTGCGAGACACTGATGACGGCAATCCTTCCGTCGGACGAGAACGGCAAGTCTGGCGGACGCAGTCTGGCCGCTGTTTTATTCATGGCTTAGAGCTTCCGGCGCTCAAGTTACGCATGCGCGCTGAGTTTCCGATTCCATGCTCACTCACTCGAAAGCACAGCTCTTTTCTACAAACTGCAAATCTACGTCTCAACTGTTACTCTGAAATCCACGATAAGGCACACGGCAAAGTGTTTCATTGCAGAATACGTCAATATATGGCGTTCCAAAAAGACTATCTGATTTCAAAAGACCATATCCTCCATATAAATGAAAATAGAAATTTGGAGTAAATTTTTACTGTCTCACTGCAACTGACAGTTTACCTTGGCCCCAGCTGTAAGGTGCTGGATCATGTGGTTGTTGGTAGAGGTCTCCCTGGGGCACCGAGCCAGTTCCCTCGCTTCAGTAAACAATGAACCTTGAGTCGAGAAGGCGATAATATAGAAACAAAATGCATAATTCTGAATGTGTTGTCCGAAAATTACTGCGAGCAAATAATTAGGTAACCAAGTCGTGAAGGTAGAGTCTTAGACGTCCTAGCGAAACAGACCTGAACTTATCGAAATGCTTAACGAAGAGGAATGTGTCAGTGATCATAAGGCTGCGTGATAGCCACCATTATTACAGTTTTTGCAAGGAATGTTAAGAAAGGCAGGGAAATATTTTTGATTCACACGAGAGACAGGATACTAATCGCAGAGTATCTGAGCAGTCGGCATCAAATACTCAGTGCTGAGGACGAAAATGTAGAGCGCAAATGGAAAAAATTTAAAAGCATCTTTCAATATACCTTAGACAAATATGCTCCGAACAATGTATTAAGGGATGGGAAAGACCGACAGTGATTTACTAATCCTGTTAGGAACTGCCACCTAAAACAAAAGGAGCGTTATCACAGATAAAAAAAACTAGCTGAGAAACACAAACTGAAAGAGGCGAAAATGAGAGTAAGGAGAGAAATGACACTGACATTCGATGATTTTGAAAGTAAAATTTTGTCAACCGCTCTGAGTATAAACCATAAGAGGTTCTGGTCTTACATAAAATCAGTAAGCGATTCGAGATCATATGTTTGGTTACTCAGTCACTATATTGGAATCGAGTTAGGTTTTCCGAAATTGTTTCGCCGTGGAAAATCGTAACGCGGTCCCTCCTTTCAGTCATCGCATGAAAGCTGAAATGGCCAATATTGGGATAACCGATTGCGGAACAGAAGAGCAACTACAACCGTTCAGTAGTGGAAAGGCGTAAGGACCAAATGAGATACCTGTAAGGTTCTAGAAAGATTATGCGAAAGAACTTGCTCCCCTTGTAACGCTACTGCCCGCTCGGGCGTACGTTAGCTCTTTAAAGCCTGTACTGTAATAAGTTCACGGGCTTCACCTTACAAACAAGTATTTTAGTACATAAGTTGACCGCGTGTACCTAATTGGAAGCAATTCGGACTTATATCCAGTCAGTAACTACAGTGATGCGTCAAGTAAATGTAAAGTATAATTACTCGTTCGCATGGACAAGAAGTACACACAGTAGATACTACCAATGATTAACAATTCGGTCGCCAGCCTGATTAGGCATTGAGTGAGTTTTTCCTTGTACAAGTGGATGCATGTACAAGCATAATAACACGTAGTAATGTTGCGTTTTATGGCAAAGTTTGGAACCGGAAAAATCCACTGAACTAAAGTTTTCTCCTTTTGTACTAATTTGGACGAGCTATAAATACACAACACCACACTGCAATGATTACTACGAACTGCATTTTGTATATTGATCAGACTGAAATCGGGCATAGATTACCCTAGAATTAGCAATCTTGAAAGTACACATACAATGTCACTATTAAGGATGGATAAACACTAATACACTTAAGTTTAATATGGAACTTAACTTTGCCGGTCAAATCTGATCAGTACATTTCAAGGTTTGAAAGAATGGGCAAGAGAAGGGGGGGCCCTGAAACTGTTATGGTCGTTATACTGAAATTATTAAGTACTGAAGGTAAATTAACACTCAGAATTATTAACCTATGGATTACTACTCTTTTGTCTCACTTCTGGATTATTTAACTATCATTCTTTCTGTCTCAAATTAATTAAGTGTCATTGCTAGCTCAATTCAAAAAATTATCTTCCAATTTAATCAAACTGTTGTTCTTTACTAACATTTGCATTAACACACAGAACTTTAAACTTCTTTATAGCATAGATTTGTCTGCTGATAATTCTCATTAAAACTAACTTTAAACTTTCAGTTCGGGATACTCGGGTTGCACAATATGTGGTAAGGACCCTGTCTAGGTCAGTGATAAGGATGATTAATTGTTAGGGCAATTCTGGTAAAAGTCACATTATTATTGAACAGTTAGAAACATTTTCGACACTGGTCCACACAGATACAATTCTAAAGATGAATTAAATGTTTGACCTGTGCAAGTCGGTGCGGCAGATGGCGGGCAGCGAGATAGCGAGAAGCACAGCACACATACAAGCACGGCTAAGGCTCTCACTGCATCGGCACTTTCCTTCTTCTTAGCGTCGTAATCTTTCCAATTTTGTGCCTAAGAATATAGCCATGCCATGTAGTCGTCGGGATCGGCACATCCGAGGCTCAATGGAATCCGCTTTTCCTGGATAGCCTCCTCGATACGGTACGTGTTCCTTTGACCGATGCCCAACTCCGACTGTAATACTGAGCCCGTTGTGCCGAACCGCGCCAGTGTGCGTTTTCCCGCACTCGCCTGCCTCCACCTTTTCCCACTCCCCTACAGGTAGAGTATTCACCACAGGTTTTCTACTCAACATATATTAATACCTTTCCTACGTATGGACCAGGTGTATAAAATACAATTTTCACATCTTACAAGAGTTTCAACATTAAGTAAACTTCCCTTTGATTACCACATTACTTGAAATCTAACATAATAATAATATTCATTTCAAAAGTTGCTTACAGTTTCTTTAACATAACGATACAAAAAGAAAAAGAAATTCAAAACATTGCTTACATTAATCTCTCGAAATTCAGAAAGAAAAAAATTTATAATATGTGCAGTTGTTGTTGTTACACATGCTCCTGTTTCCAAAAAATTTTCTTAAGTCTAAATTTAATGGGAACACTAAATCTTACAATTATACAGTGGTTCTGAATCTTTACTTAAATGTCCAAAAAGATTTACTACATATTTCCTTTTACTCACTGTATATAGGTTTACACTTTTTTAACATATCAAGAATAATTACTTGTCATTTACTCAAGTGCCTTTTGCACAGTCCAACTTCCCATCATAACATTATTAAAATAGTAATTTAATCATTTTTTCTAAATTTCTCAAAGAAATAATTTCAGATTATGGAATACAAACATTTAACTACAAAAACAAATGCATATTTCGTATACACTATAAGATAATTTGTTGCTGCTAGCTTTGAATAGCAGTCCATTTCCTTACTTACTAAACAAAACACACACATATATTCAGAAAATTAACTACACATATTTGCTGCCTATTATGCGGATTTGAGCAGTCCTTTTCACTTCATATTGTCACATCCCCTGGATTACATTTACAATTTTCCATCGACTATTTATCTGCCCTCATTGGTATTTGGCAGTCCTTCATATTATGGTTCATACACTGCCCATTTTCATTTTTGACAGTCCCATCTTTTATCTGGCTGATAGCATTTATCCTTTCTTTTCAGTCCTTTTCTCCATACATTTTTACAGTTACAGTACAATTCGTAATCTGAAACTCACATAACTACATTAGCACACTTTCAAGGGTATACAGACATTTACAAAGATAAGTTACATTTAGAATAACTTGGGTTCAGTATAAGATACAGCACAATTACTCGTTCCTAGGAACATACAGTTTCAGGTCCACAATATTTCTTACACCTAAAGGTCTTTTGGATTTTGGGTAGATCAGGTAGTAAGCATTATCGTGTGGAATGTTCTGTATTATATATGGTCCATTATAAATACATTTAAATTTTGAAATTTCATGGTTTAGTTCACTAGACTTTTCGTGGGTTTTTAAAAGAACATAATCTCCAATTTTAAATTTTGAAACTTTTAGATTTTTATTGTGTCTTTTAGATCTAGATTCAGCTTTTTGCTTTGCCCTTTTTATCACCAATTCTTTCTTTTGATCCAATCCCAAACTTGTACAAGGTGGAAACTCTAGTTTTTCTTCAATTAAACTTTTAGTACTTCTGCCTAACAAAATTTCTTCCGGTGGGAATCCTGTAGTTTCATGATGTAATGTGTTCATGGCATTCTCAAAATCCGATATAAATCTGCCCCAGGCTCTATGATTGTGACTGCAGTATGTTCTACACAACCTCTCGACTTCTCGCATGTACCTTTCAACCGGGTTGCTTGCAGGATGGTAGGCTGCAATATATTTAACCTCCACACCATTTTTCTCCATTCCTTCTTTCCAAATTTTGGATATGAATTGGGGTCCATTGTCAGATAGTACTGCCTTGGGTTTCCCGATGGTCCTGAAGTATTTGACCATCCTACTAAATACAGCTTTTGCTGTTGCTTTTTTCAAGGGGTATAATTTCACAAATTTTGAAAATACTTCCAAAATCACCAAAATATATGCGCAATTTCCCGAAGTTTTTGGGAGGGGACCATATAAATCTACCGATAATAAGTCTAGGGTGTCTTCAGGCAATGTACTTTGCATTGGTCCCCTACTAGTTCTGTTCGGTACTTTGGTCTTTTGACAGACATCACATGACTTAATCCGTTCCTTTACCTTCTTACTTATACTGCCAGTAATCACTATTACATTATTCAATTTATCCAAACATTTCTTCGGCCCACTATGCCCCAATGCTAAATGAAAATAATCTATGACATCAGTATCTAACTGGTTTGGCCAACATACCCTCCATTCCTCAGTAACTAAATCTTTCCTCCTATATAAAATGCCTTTATAAATTTTGTAATATTTCTTAATTTGAGGATACTGCACACTGTCAAAATTTACCTTCACTGATTTCCAGGTTGAATCCTCATTCTGATGGTATCTCATATTTTTACATATCTGCTCAATTTTCCTTTTTCCTGAAACTTCTTTCATATACCTTATCTGAAAAGTACCCTCTTCACCATTTTCATTGGGCGCTTCACTCATACCATTAGGCAGTCGAGATAATACATCGACCACATAATTCTCAGTACCCTTAACATAGCAAATATCGTAATCAAATTGTTGCAGATACAAAGCCCAACGAGTTAGCCTACCATTAAATAAATGGCAATCTTTAAGAAAAGTCAAAGCTTTGTGGTCGGTATGTATAATGAGCTTATGGCCCCACAGATAATTTCTAAATTTCTTTAGCCCCCCATATAATGGCTAAAGCTTCCTTTTCCGAAATAGTGTAGTTTCTCTTGTATTTTGTTAGGGTTCTACTTGCAAATGCGATAGTCCGGTGTTCGATTTCTTTGCCCTCACAGATTTCTTGGAAAACTTCTATGCCAATTCCATAAGCACTGCTGTCAGTACTCATATGGAAAGGTTTTGACAGTATGGGGTGATGCAAAATATTGTCATTCAAAAGTTCCCCTTTTCAAAATCTCTTATGCACCCTTCAGTCCGCACAAAAGCACTGTTTTTCTTAAGTAGATTATTCAAATTAGGACTATTAAAAACTTGCCCCTTGACGAATTTTCTATAGAACCCACATAAACCTAAAAAGGCCTTCAACTGTTTTCTATTTCTAGGAGCTGGACACCCTGCTATTGCATTTAACTTTTCCGGATCCTTGCCAATACCGTTCTTAGTAGTAATGTGCCCCAGAAACTTTATTTCCGATTTCACAAATTCACATTTCTTCCACTTAAGTGTCATGCCCCCTGCTTGTAGAGCAACAAAAACTTTCTGCAATAACTCACAATGCTCTTGCCATTCTTCTGTAGCAATCAGTAAATCGTCTACATAAATGGTTAGCCAGGAACTCAGTTCTCTACCTAACACAAAGTCCAGTGCCCTAATAAATACTGCCACAGATGTGCTAAGCCCAAATGGCACTACTTTATACTGATAGCATTTCCCGGCGAATAGAAAAGCGGTATATTTGCGGGATTCTTTACTCAATGGGATTTGCCAGTATCCGGCGGTCATATCCAGACTGGTTAAATATTTCACGTTATAAAATTTTTGGAGCATTTCGTCCAGATTTTCAGGTCTATCTATTTCCTTCTTTACAATTTTGTTCAAAGTCCTGGCGTCGATAACTACTCTCACTCCCCCATCCCTTTTGTTCACTATGATAAGGGGACTATTATACTCACTGCTACTTCGTTCGGTTACCCCCCATTCTATCATTTTATCTATTTCCACTCGAACAGCCTGCCTCTTTGATATGGGTATCGAAAACGGTCTTATGAAGAAAGGTTTATGCTCTATGGTCTCAATCTGGTATTCAAAATTCTTAACTAGGCCAGGTTTGTCCGAAAATACGGGGCTGTTACTATCTAAAATTTCAAGCAATTTTGCTTTCTGTTCGGGAGATATTCCCTCTAAATTTTCCACCATTCCCTTAAATTCATGCCCCTGCTCATCACTCTCATTTAATAATCTCTGGACATGGTACACCTCATACTTGTTTGTCAATCCATCATTCCCTTGGTCGATCTCCAACAACAAAGAATCAATTTCTGAATCAAACACTTTCCCAATTTCCTCAAAATTTAATTCCAAATTCCTAAATGTACTATTAATTTTGATCACTCCCTGGCTACAATCAATAATAACCTTTTCTTTATCCAACCAATCTATCCCCAAAATCATTTCAGTACTCAAGTCTGGCACAATCAAAAAATCGTGTTCAAAGTTTTGTCCTTTTATAATAAATTCAACCAAAATCTGGTTCTTTACCGGCTTGCTAGCCTTGCCAGTTGCACCAACAATTTTTACACCTGTTACTGACATAATTACTAGCCCAGGCTTATCACAAATGTGTTCGAAAAATGACTGGGAAATTGCACTTATCTGAGACCCAGTATCAAGTAGTACTTGCAATTTCACGTTATAAATTTCAACTGGTATTATAGTTTGTTTAACCGTCGAATGTTTTTCATTACCGTGGTCTTCCTTGAGCAAATCCGGGTCGACAATAACATCGTCCCAAGATATGCTTTTAACATTCACTTCACATATATCTGGCGGTTTCTTTGGTTCCGGGAGTTCAAAGTCATTAATTACCTGAACTCTTTGCGAAATAAACCCTGAGTCGTCTGGTGGTTCTTTCTTTCTTTGTTCTGTTTCAACGTCTGGATTTTGTTTTGATACGTCGTCATCGTTAGGTACAATATCGCAATTAACTGCATCCCCTTTATTTTCACTGATTTTCTCATACCCTCTTTCAGTAAAAGTATATTCACTTTCTTTTACACCTGAAAATTCATCTACACTAGAGTCATCACTACTCTCTTCCTCACCATCAGATTCACTTAAGTACGCTACTTTTGCACAATAGGTAAAGTTAGAATATTCAATTTTGTTTGTATTTGCGTACCTTTCATCATCTGAACTATTGTCGGAATCCGACCATTCTGGATCGCTTTCAGGTTCTAACTTAAAAGCTTTTCTGAGACAGGCACTAAGTTCTTCCTCAGTATTGTCGTCAGGCTTGGATTTTAATTCAATCTCCTCTTTTGGTAAAACGGCCTCATCATCAGTTTTATTTACATCTACTGTGGCTTCATATTCAGTGTAATCGTCATGGACTTTAATTACTTTCAGGTAATCATCTGCCCCTTCTCCACGGTGCCTCTCGGTAGCAGCTTGTACTATTGGCGGATTGTTAGCAGAAGTTATTTCTTCGTCAATGCTGAGGATTTCATCCTCCAAATCCTTCCTATCATTAACCTTCCTCCTATCGGCAGCACACATACCTTGCGCGGCGCTATTTATTCTCCCCTCTTCAAATTTGGGCCACGTCACTTTATTGACGTCCCTACTATCTCTCTTTCCACCAACTAATTTCCTCGCCTCATACTCCTTCTTAAAATCCTCCCACTCACCTTGCTTTAGGCCCTTGTACAGATCGTCGATCTGCACACGCCAATCAGTTACTTCTGCTAATTCATTATCGCCTTTTACCTCATTGCAAACACTGCTAACCGCACCTTTCTGTGTACTCACAGTCTCATTTATTGTTTCCTTTGCCACGGAATTATCACTCGTAAAATTTTCCTCAGCTCTTACGGCTATGTTCGTACCTACTGCTGCCGTATTGCTAGCGGCGTCTCTCTGAACAGATGTTCTGCTAGGCTGGGTCGTTGCCCTCTGATGCTCCACTCGCCTGTTAACATGTAGCGCTCTGTGCGGCAGAGATGACTCATTCTGGCTCGCACCTGACGCTTGTTTCGCTACAACACGTTGCGTCGTTCCATGTCTGTCCCTAGCCTGTCTCATTACATTACGGTCGGTCCGGTATCTTTTCTTAAATCGGGGCCGGTATGTATTGTCCGCTTCCGTTTGGCCCGCAACGTTCGCGGAAATTAGTTTCCCGCGTCGTTATTATTTTGCACGGTGTACCCTCTACCGCGACCTGGATTATTTCCTCTGCCTCTTCCTCTCTGTATTACATTGACGCGAAATCCATCGCCGTCATTTCTATCGTCATTGTGTCGGTTATTATGGTTACCAAAGTTTTGATAATTGGCACGACTTGCGCGCCAATGGTCTTCGTCTTCGACCCTTTCTAGAAATGCTTGGAAGCTACGATGATTGCTTCCTACATACCTCTTTGAATCCTCCGGAAGCTTTTTATATAGCTCCCAGATAATTTCTGATTCTGATCTTCTACCCCTTAAATGCGTCAATTTCCTGTACCAATACTCACAGAAATCTTTCAAAGAATTCCTGCCCCTGTTATCATGCTGTTTGGCCATGATAAACTCGCGCCATAAATGGTCCTGCTTTTGTTCAGACCAATATTCTTCCGTAAATCTTTGCCTGAATTCTTCGAACGTCATTCGTTCGGTATTTAAATTGATTCCCCAGCGCTTAGCGTCACCTGCTAAGGCGCTAATTACTACATTTATCTTTTCCTGATCAGACAAGTGCTCAGGAAATACTCTCTCGCAATTTTTGATGAAATCTAACGGATGCCACCCGTTATGTTTCTTGGCTGGATCGAAGCGTTCCTCACCTTCTAATAGCTTCGTAATTGGTGTGCCATTACAGACAACACCAGGCCTATCTTTAATTTTACTCTCCAGATCGAAAATTTTGCCTTGAATTTTCCTACAATTTTGAACACCTCCGGTTACATTTTCACCTAAATCTCTTTCAGTGTCCGAAACTACCTTTTTCAATTGTGATATCCCGTGTTGACATTCGTTTACGATCGCAGTTTTAAGACCGAAAACTTTTTCGTCTACCTTAGTTTCAACCAGAGGTTCTACTTTCTCTTGGATGTTGAGAATTTCAACATCAAATCTACTATTAATGTTACCAATTTCCACTTGCATAGTATCCAAATTTTTGTTAATGGTATCAGTTTCAAATTTCAGAGTATTTACCACAGAACTTAAATTACCCACTTTTTGTTCTACTTGTTCTATTTGTTTACTAATTTTAATTCCCTGTCCTTCGACCTGTGCTTTAATCTAATCACTTTGGGTTTTGAGCTGCTCGACAACGTATGTTTTAAGCTGATTAACCTGATTACCGACTTGTTTTTGAAGCTGATTACTCTGTGTTTTTAGTTGCTCAGTCTGTCCTGCAATTTGTTTGGTTAATTGTTCAAACAAATCGTTCATGCTTAAAATTTTCATACTATTTTGTTCTACGGAATCTGTGTTTTCTGATCCTACTTCAAAAGTTTCTTTCGGTTCTTTCTTTATCTGTGGTGAATCAAACATGTCAGTGGATTCGTTCACGTACCCACTGTCATCTACAAAGTCACCCTCTTCTTCCTGTTTTGTCCCTTGCTGTGTTCGAGACGATCTCGACATTTCAATCTGTTCGTTGACGTGTTCATGGTATTGTATGTACGCCAATTTTCTTCCGCTAACGCCATCTGTTATCTGGCCGCGTAAACTCCTGCTACTGCCAGCCGCATTCTCCATTTCGCTTGGCACATAAACGTCTACGTTTCTGTCCATACTAAATGCCAATTACACCACACTATTATACTTGAGTCACACTGCAGTTTATTTTACTGAACTTTATTGCTATTCGTGCCACTGAACATCCACTGTTCGGTCTTTACGTTAATTTGTAACCGACAACAACTGGATATCCTGTCACCGGGAAGCCACTTGTAACGCTACTGCCCGCTCGGGCATACGTTAGCTCTTTAAAGCCTGTACTGTAATAAGTTCACGGGCTTCACCTTATAAACAAGGATTTTAGCACATAAGTTGACCGCGTGTACCTAATTGGAAGCAATTCGGACTTATATCCAGTCAGTAACTACAGTGATGCATCAAGCAAATGTAAAGTATAATTACTCGTTCGCATGGACAAGAAGTACACACAGTAGATACTACCAATGATTAACAATTCGGTCGCCAGCCTGATTAGGCATTGAGTGAGTTTTTCCTTGTACAAGTGGATGCATGTACAAGCATAATAACACGTAGTAATGTTGCGTTTTATGGCAAAGTTTGGAACCGGAAAAATCCACTGAACTAAAGTTTTCTCCTTTTGTACTAATTTGGACGAGCTATAAATACACAACACCACACTGCAATGATTACTACGAACTGCATTTTGTATATTGATCAGACTGAAATCGGGCATAGATTACCCTAGAATTAGCAATCTTGAAAGTACACATACAATGTCACTATTAAGGATGGATAAACACTAATACACTTAAGTTTAATATGGAACTTAACTTTGCCGGTCAAATCTGATCAGTACATTTCAAGGTTTGAAAGAATGGGCAAGAGAAGGGGGGGCCCTGAAACTGTTATGGTCGTTATACTGAAATTATTAAGTACTGAAGGTAAATTAACACTCAGAATTATTAACCTATGGATTACTACTCTTTTGTCTCACTTCTGGATTATTTAACTATCATTCTTTCTGTCTCAAATTAATTAAGTGTCATTGCTAGCTCAATTCAAAAAATTATCTTCCAATTTAATCAAACTGTTGTTCTTTACTAACATTTGCATTAACACACAGAACTTTAAACTTCTTTATAGCATAGATTTGTCTGCTGATAATTCTCATTAAAACTAACCTTAAACTTTCAGTTCGGGATACTCGGGTTGCACAATATGTGGTAAGGACCCTGTCTAGGTCAGTGATAAGGATGATTAATTGTTAGGGCAATTCTGGTAAAAGTCACATTATTATTGAACAGTTAGAAACATTTTCGACACTGGTCCACACAGATACAATTCTAAAGATGAATTAAATGTTTGACCTGTGCAAGTCGGTGCGGCAGATGGCGGGCAGCGAGATAGCGAGAAGCACAGCACACATACAAGCACGGCTAAGGCTCTCACTGCATCGGCACTTTCCTTCTTCTTAGCATCGTAATCTTTCCAATTTTGTGCCTAAGAATATAGCCATGCCATGTAGTCGTCGGGATCGGCACATCCGAGGCTCAATGGAATCCGATTTTCCTGGATAGCCTCCTCGATACGGTACGTGTTCCTCTGACCGATGCCCAACTCCGACTGTAATACTGAGCCCGTTGTGCCGAACCGCGCCAGTGTGCGTTTTCCCGCACTCGCCTGCCTCCACCTTTTCCCGCTCCCCTACAGGTAGGGTATTCACCACAGGTTTTCTACTCAACATATATTAATACCTTTCCTATGTATGGACCAGGCGTATAAAATACAATTTTCACATCTTACAAGAGTTTCAACATTAAGTAAACTTCCCTTTGATTACCACATTACTTGAAATCTAACATAATAATAATATTCATTTCAAAAGTTGCTTACAGTTTCTTTAACATAACGATACGAAAAGAAAAAGAAATTCAAAACATTGCTTACATTAATCTCTCGAAATTCAGAAAGAAAAAAATTTAGAATATGTACAGTTGTTGTTACACCCTTCTAGCTGCAGTTTATGGTAGTTCGCTGGAGCAACGAAGGGCATCTAGGGACTGGAAGAAAGCGCCCATCACTCTCGTTTTCAAGAAGAGTCGTAGGAAAGATGCACATAATCATAGATCTATGTCAATGGCTTCAATCTGTTGTAGTATTATGGAACATGTCTTACGCCCAGGAATTATGAAGTTTTTGAAGAACGAAAATCTCCTCTATAAAAATCGACATGGATTCCGCAAACACAGATCTTGCGGAACTCAGCTCGCTCTGTTCCTCATTGAGATCCATTGCTCTGCAGACAACGGCGCTCTAGTTGAAGCCGTGTTGCTCGACTTCAGGAAAGCATTTGACACAGTCTCGCTCTGCCGTTTAGTGAAAAACGTACGAGCTTAACGAGTATCAGACCAGATTTGCGACTTTATTCAAGATTTCCTTGCAGTCAGAACTCAACACGTCGCTCTTAACGGAATAAAATCTACAGTTGTAAATGTAATTTCCGGAGTACTGCAAGGAAATGTGGTAGGACAGCTGTTGTTTAGAATGTACAGGCTGCGGCAGAACCGACTAAGCAGTTTCTATCGATTACCGGCGACGCTGTGGTGAGGGCAGGCAGTTGCACATGGTCTGCCTTTGTTCAGTCGTTGACCCCATTTCTCTAGACAGCTTGGTCTGGACCGGTGCACATCGTGGTTTTGCCGTTCGCGCTTATTATGAAAACAATAGATCTCTGATCGCTACACGAGTTTTTCCACGACAGTTCAACGTTACACGCTACAATACCGTTCCTAATGCAAACAAAATTCGGTCCTGGGTTCGTCAGTTGGAGGAAACTGGTAGCAGGCTAAGAGTAGATACACATGGCCGACGCAGATCCATCAGAACTCCAGAAAATGTGCAGCGGTTGAGAAGAGCAATTCAACAATCGTCGGAACGTTGTTCTCGACGACATGCTGTTGCGTTGGGGATTTCAGACCGCAGTTTGTGAAGGATTGTGCTTGCGATTTGAAGTTCCATCCTTTCAAAATAATGACTGCTCAAGAATTACGCCCAGCAGACTACGCCAACCATCAAAAACTGTGTGAGCAAATGCTTGCTCAGATCCCTCCGAATGCAGCTTTCTTCAGTAGTGACGAGGCACTTTTTCATCTTAGTGGGTGCGTGAATAAGCAAAACTTTCGCTACTGGGCTGAAAATAACCCCCGAATTATTCATGAAAAACCGCAACATTCTCTTAAAGTGACTGTGTGGTGCGCCATATCACTATTTGGCGTGCTAGGCCATTACTTTTTTGAGGAGGAAGGAGTGACCGGGACAGTGAATTCCACACGTTATGTTTCAATGCCGCAAAATATTTTGCAATCCAGAATGGACGCGGTCGCAGGTCGCAGGTCCTGCTTGCCTCGGGTATGGATGTTTGTGATGTCCTTAGGTTAGTTAGGTTTAACTAGTTCTAAGTTCTAGGGGACTAATGACCTCAGAAGTTGAGTCCCATAGTGCTTAGAGCCATTTGAACCATTTTGCACCAGAATGGACGAGATTGTTGGAGAACATGGACTAGGGGACTTTTGGTTCCAACAGGATGGAGCTACTGCTCACACAGCTCGAATTTCACTTGATGTTCCGAGAGAAATGTTTCCGGGACGGCTCATCTCTTTGAGGGGTGATGGCGGGTGACCTGTGCGGTCGGCAGATTTGAGCAGTTGAGACTACTTTCTTTGGGGATATCTGAAGGAAAAGGTTTTCAAAAGCCGCCCTCACACCCTATCAGAGTTAAAAGAGCGGATTATTGACGAATTGAATGCCATAAACCGCGTTATGTGTGCAAGAACTGTTCGAAACTTCAGGGATCATCTACAACAATGTATTGATGCTAACGGCCGCCATTTGAAATGCAGGAGGATCTGCAACGAACTGACGCATGGTGCAGGGAATGGCAATTGAATCTCAATGTAGAGAAGTGTAATGTGCTACGAATACATAGAACGAAAGATCCTCTATCATTTAGCTAAAATATAGCAGGTCAGCAACTGGATGCAGTTAATTCCATAATTTATCTGGGAGTAGGCATTAGGAGTGATTCAAAATGGAACGACCAAATAAAACCAGTCGTCGGTAAAGCAGATGCCAGACTGAGATTCATTGGAAGAATCCTAAGGAAATGCAGTCCTAAAACAAAGGAAGTAGGTTACAGTACACTTGCTCACCAACTGCTTGAATACTGCTCACCGGTGTGGGATCCGTACCAGATAGGGTTGATAGAAGAGATAGAGAAGATCCAACGGAGAGCAGCGCCATTCCTTACAGGATCATTTAGTAATCGCGAAAACGTTACGGAGATGATAGATAAACTCAAGTGCAAGACTCTGCAAGAGAGACGCTCAGTAGCTCGGTACGGGCTTTTTTGAAGTTTCGAGAACATACCTTCAACGAGGAGTCAAGCAGTATATTGCTCCCTCCTTCGTATATCTCGCGAAGAGACCATGAGGATAAAATCAGAGAGATTAGAGCCCACACAGAGGCATACCGACAATCTTTCTTTCCACGAACAATAGTATACTGGAATAGAAGGGAGAACCGACAGAGGTTCTCAAGGTACCCTCCGCCACACACCATCAGGTGGCTTGCGGAGTATGGATGTAGATGTAGATGTAGATCTGGAAGACATTGTTTGCAGTACTAAATGAATGTAAAATGGTACAGTCGTGCTCAAAAGTATCCGAACGACCTGAATTGCATTTCGCCTGATTTGAATGCAAGCCACATAGCGCAGCTGTCTAGCAGGGCCTCTAACCGCCCCTCGGTACAGTCGTTTGACTATTGAAAATGGTTCCAACAAGTCACCACTAGAAAACACTGCTCTGTATCGCAATAACTCAAGATGTAAAGTAATACCAAGGTACTACAAATATCAGAGAAAATCTTATCACAGATACGACGGTTCTTCAGGCTTGTAAGTTCACATTTATTACAATAAATGACATACATGAAATGTTACCACTCTCATTATTACGTCAGATAGGTAATTCACGTAGTAAGTTCGTCGTATTCATGATTTCCTCTTCAAAATAACATACCGTACTTATTATTTAACACAAAATGACATTAAAAATTTAAGTTATTCACGAGCAGCTAGGTGAGAATATGTATGAACTTCAAATGACACGACGAACCGTCTCGTTCTGCATATGGATTCAAACCCAGGTCATGCAGACTAAGCAAAGACTTCGTGACTGACGGAAACTAACAGTCATTCCTGACTAGACATGCAGAGAGTGATATACCTCGATTTTAGACAGTATCAGTTAGCAAATATCAACTTTAAATTACATAACGTAAACATTGTTAACGGACGCGAATTCCTACCCAGCATCTGTTGTCCTTGTTAAATATTGCTTCTTGACAAGTAACTTACTTGAAATGCCGTGAGGTAAAGCTTTGTGTTGGACAGGGATTCGAACCCAGAACCTAATTGGATTGTCATCGAAGCATAATCAACTGTGACATTTCGGATGTTCTCGGCAGTAACTAGATGTTTTAACTGAAATGACGAGACGAAACATTAATTTTTTCTTTCCCAGGACTCCAACCTAGCACCTATCGCTGTTGTATTCTAGAGAAAACGAACGTTAAAAATGGGTTTGTTACACCAGCAGCGACATGTGAGCATGTTTGAACTAGAAATAATATGACGAAGAGTTCAGTGCTGACTGGGAATAGAGCCCCACACATCTCGTTGTTGACTGCACACAAAGAGACGTCAGCTACCGAATTTTTCTCCACCAGCAGCTCGGAATAACATCCTTGAATTTACAATGATTTCTCAAACAGTTCTGTGTCTCACTGGGACACCACCGGCAGATAGGTGTTCTCATGCTAGAGCTTCATGATACATAATGAAAGCTTTAGTGCCGGGAGAGGATTCGAAACCTTTCACGCGCAATATGTGGAGATGTTGAGGAATCTACAGTTTTGAACAAACAACAAATTGCAGTCGAGTTGTTTTGTCACGAAGGGATCAAATTCCGCGTTAAGGGCGGTCTGAGTTGCATTTCCAGACCAAAACCAATTTTATCGACATACAGAAGCTCAAATAAAAGATGGAATACGTGTCCTGTGACCCTACATTGCGTTTGTTTCGTCACTAGAAATAAATAACTAGTATAAGAAAGGTTACTGCTGATAGAGTTTCTACGTGACGCGACTCCTGACTTGATTGTGGTTCAACCTAACGTCTACTTGGTAGAGAAGGAATATCATGTTTAACGTGAATTTCAGACCACAATGCCATTATACCTTCTCCACTTGTCGTAGCCAGAAGAGAACAAAATCTGTCTCTCCTTATCAAAAATCATCAGCAGAGGTTGGAATCGAACCCAGACCGTAAGTATATGAACCTAGCATCAATCCAAGAGACCACCAAATTCTCTTCTCTATCACTCGTTATTCTATCATAACCTTGTTGCGCCACACTGGATGAGAATTCTGACACACAGACTCCCTGTAGTGGTTTGCAGCATGTTCAGTACATTCATTTACTTGGTTTACCGAATCACCATGAACTAGCTGCCTCGGCTAGCCAGTGCATACATTCGACTCTTTTTGTAATCACCGAAATAAAATCACATAACTGACACCTACACAGAACTGCCAACAGTGTAGGATGCATAAATTTAAACATGAAGTGTTCCTTTCGACTTGAGCTACTCTATTGCGCTATCTGTTAGTTAAAAACGTCGTGCAGTGCAAAAGAAAAGCTGTGACTGTCTGTCTCTCAGAAGTATAGATCCGGCCATATGCATTATCTCACAGCACTGTGCAATGCGCAAGTTCTGGAGGAATTGTTGTTGAGTTCTGGAGGTGCTGCAGCTATGTGTCAGCTAGTAGCGTAACGGTAAGCGTCGCGCAGTGTTGGTAAGACGTCGTGACTGTGGGTACATTCACTGCTACATTTTTTAAAACGCCATACTGCTGTCTGCTGAAGTTATCGATCTAATGGAACTTTGAACATAATTCCCTTCACTTCTCCACCCAAAATAGTCGCATGTGGAAAAAGGGCTAACTTCTGCGACATTTTGTTCTTTTCAGGTTTAACAGATGGCCAGGCTGCAGATGCATCTCGAAACTTTTGTATTATGTATGGGGAGAGCGCATCGTGCCAAAATACGTCAGAAAAATATTTTCTACATTAGCTGTCGTGTGGCAGTGGCATTTTATTCTTCATAAAACCTTGTTTGACAGCTTTAACTCAGAACAAGTTTTCTACAGTCCAGCGGACTCTCACTTACTTCATAGACAGTGAATTAATTGTGAACTATCTCTTATGTTGTAATTACTTTGCCGTTGTAGGGGTAGGAGTAGAAAAACAGGTGGTGGGAGAACGTGAGCTTGGTAATAGGAAAGAGAGAGGAGGAAGAATAACTGAGTTCTGTAATAAATTTCAGATGGTGACAGCGGGTACTCTCTTAAAGAATATCGAGAGGAGGAGGTGCACTTGGAAAAGACCGGTAGATAGTGGAAGATTTCAGAGTACATCATGGTAAGGCAGAGATTCCGAAATCAGACATTGGTCTGTAAGGTGTACCCGGGGGCAGACACAGACTCAGATCACAATTTGTTAACGGTGAACTGTAGGTTGAACTTTAAGAGACTAGTCACTAAGAATAAATGAGCTAAGAAGTTGGATACGGAAGAAGTAAGGAATGAAGTAATAGACTTGAAGTTCTTTGAGGCTGTAGATATTGGGTAACGGATAGTTCGTTAGGCAGTTCAGTTGAAGAGGAACATCTCTAAAAAGGGCAACTAAGGAATGAAAAACACAGGAGAAAGGAAGGTAACTCCGAAGAAACCATGGGTAACAGAAAAAATACTTCAGGTGATAGATGAAAGAAGAAAGTGCAAAAACGTTCAGGGAAATACAGAAACATAAGTAATTTAAGAACGAAACAATATGAACTGCAGAGTAGCTAAGGCTAAATAGATATATGAAAAATGTGAAGCAATCGAGAAAAAATGATAGTCCGAAGGACTGACTTAGCATACAGAAAAGTGAAAATAACCTTCCTTTAAACTAAAAGCAGAGGCGGTAACATTAAGAGTGCAATGGGAATTCCACTGGCAAATGCAAGGGACAGAGTGGATAGACGTAAAGTACACTGAAGGCCTCTAAAAGGGACAGTACTTGTCTTTTGACGTGATGGAGGGAGAAATAGGGCTCGACACGGAAGAGGTAGGGAATCCAGTATTAGGATCATAATTTATAAGAGCTTCGGAAGACTTGAGATCGAGTAAGGCAGAAGGGGCAGATGATATTCCATCAGAATTTCTAAAATCATTGAGGGCCAGGGGTGACAACAAAACTTTTCAGATCGGTGTGTAGATTTTATAGGACTGGTGATATACCATCAGACTTTCGGAAGAACATCATCCACACAATTCCTAAGATTGCAAGAATTGACAAGTGCCAGAATTATCGCATAGTCAGCTTAAGAGGCCATGTATCCAAAGTGCTGACAGGAAACATATGCAGAAGAATGGAAAAGAAAACTGAGGATGTCTTGAACGACGATCAGTTTGGCTTTAGAAAATGTGAAGGCACTAGATAGGCAGTTCTGACGTTGCGGTTGCAAGCAAGATTCAAGAAAAATCAAGACAAGGATCCGTCGACCTCGAAAAAGCGCTCGACTATGTAAAATAGGCAAGACGTCCGAAATCCTGACTAAAGCTTCGGAAATCTACAATATGAAAGCCAAGATGGAACCATAGGAGTGGAAGATCAAGAACTAAGTGCAGGGTTTGGAAAAGGTGTAAGACAAGGATGTAATCTTGCTCCCTTACTGTTCAGTCTATATGTCAAAGAAGCAATGAGGGATATAAAAGAAAGGTTGAAGAGTAGAATTAAAATTGTAGGTAACGTATATCAGTTTTAAGATCTCCTGATGACATTTCTATCCTATGAGAAAGAGTCACAGAATCTGTTGAATATCTAATGAGATTGGTATATGGATCGAGAATAAGACGAAAGAGAGAAAGAAGAAAGTAATGAGAAGTAGCAGAAATAAGAAGAGCGAGAAACTTAACGTCAGGATTGATGACCACGAAGTGGATGAAATAAAGGAATTCTACTACTTAGGCAGCAAAATAACCAATGACGATCGGAGCAAGGAGGAGGGAAAAGGCAGACTAACACTGGCGAAAAAGGTATTCCTCGCCAAGAGAAGTCTCTTGGTATCAAACATAGGTCTCAATTTGAGGAAGAAATTTCTGAGAACATACGTTTGGAGCAAAGTATTATAGGGCAGTGAGACATGGACGTTGGGAAAACCAGAAGAGTCTAGAAGCTTTTGAGATGTAGTGCTACAGTAGAATGACCAAAATTGGGATTACTGATAAGTAAGGAATGAGGTTCCCCGCAGAATAGGCGAGGAAAGGAGTATATGGGAAAAACTGACAAGAAGGGATAGGATAACAGAACATCTGTTAAAACATTAGGCAATACATTCCATGGCAGTAGAGTGAGCTGTAGAGGGTAAAAACTGTAGAAGAGAACAGAGATTGGAATACATCCAGCAAATAATTGAGGTTGTAGGTTGCAACTTTTACTCTGAGATGAAAAATTGTACCAGGTAAGGAATTCGTGGCGGACCGCTTCAAACCAGTCAGGAGAAAGAAAGAGAAAGAATGCGTTCCGAAGATGGAGGACTGAAATTTTATTTTCGTTAAAAAAAACGACCTTCTCATTGTGTAGCTGGGCTTTAGTTTCTCTCGGTCGAACCCGGCATGGGCCGCTACACAAAAGGTGCAGTTCAGTTGAAACTGTGTGGCATGATGTTCATCGCGAGAATGGCCCTGCACCTCCTACAGCTTATAGACTTGGACAGCGCTATCAACAGTTTCAAGGCATTGGTTGTCAGATAACGAAAAATCCAAAGATCACGGCCGTGCGATCGGCAAACAGTAGAGTGCATTACCAGAGATTTGCACGTAGTCCACGCAAGTCTACTCGGCATGCCAGTCGAAAGTTAGCCATCGCCTATGTATCTACCTGGCCTGTTTTGCGGTGACGTTTGAGTTTCAAGCGTTGCAGGTTTGAATTACTACTAGTCCTTCACGATGGCGATGAACTACAATCTGCAGAGTTTCTTAAACTCATTCTGGGCGTGGGGATAAGCGATAACAATTTCCTTTAACGTTTAGTGTTCAGTGATAAGCTCACATTCCACTTAAGTGGAAAGAGTATGAGGAGCATATCAACCACAAGAAAAGGGCGACCATGTTAAATACATTTCTAGAGAAACAACGTGAAGTACCCATAAGTGAAGTAGGAAACGAAACGAAAATTCGAGGGGTGAGGGAGCAGGGGAACGTGACGTTATTTCAGTGATTACAAAATCTTATCAAATTTGCGATGAACTTGGCAGTATGAGGCCACTTATCAACATGACGTTCCACTACCACTGGCCTGCACGTACGTAAGCTGACCCATACTGCTGTAGCTCGTAAAGCCACCACTACTAGTCCTTCACGATGGCGATGAACTACAATCTGCAGAGTTTCTTAAACTCATTCTGGGCGTGGGGATTAGCGATAACAATTTCCTGGTATCCTGGTTACTGACACTGAGACAGAGTTGATGTCAGAGGTGGTTCTCTGCATGTTTTACTGTGGACGTATCTGTGGATCTTCCTGGTCACACAGGTACATTAACTTCACACAGATAGCTCATAGAGACACGTGCTACGGGTCGACATACATTGTCCTGTTGGAAAACTACGCCACGACACTGTAGCATGAGTGGTAACACATGAGGACCCAAGATGTCGGTGACGTAACGTTGTACTATCAGAGTTCCTTCAACCAATACCAGCCACAACCTCAAGTCAAATCTAATAGCTTCATGCACCAAGAGGCCAGGAGTAACAACGCTGTCCCTCTTCAAAACATTGTAAAAATGGGACCTCTCCGCAGAAGGAAGAAAGACTGGTGTTGAACGTCTTGTCGACAAAGACGCCATTGGAGATGAACAACAAGGTAGGGTTAAGGAAACACGGGGAAGGAAAACAGAAAATCTCAGTCCAGATGGCCAGGCGTGGATTTGAACTCTCATCTTCCTGAATGCTAACCACTGCGCTACCTTCTGTCTCGGGTAGTGCAGAACCCCGGTTTATCACTAAACACAGTGCGACACGATTCATTATGCTTCGCGGCAACGGCACCGCTCTGAACGCAGCAGTTACGGTAATTCCGTAGTTCGACCGTTGATAGTCTCCGACCAAAGGTGCCAGATGACACAGTATATTGCATGGAGTCCAGTACTTTTTATCGGATGGCAGTAGAAGATGCGAAGGGATTATTGGTCTATTGGACCAGCCAGCCAAATGAAGACCGCAAAGAGGTCTGTTTAAAACTGTCAAGTGCTGTTACAGCTGTTTCACACGTCTTCAAGGACCGTGTTCAGTGGCATTGACGTATAATATGTGCCTACTGAGGGACTGTAGTGTTGTCATTCATTTGTCATGGTCATCGGCGATCAGATGGCACTCAGGAAGGCTGTGGGTGCGCCCTTTGCTTTGGCTGTGCTGAGTTTAGAGGTGAAAAGTTCAAAAATGGCTCTGAGCACTATCGGACTTAACATCTGATGTCATCAGTCCCCTAGAACTTAGAACTACTTAAACCTAACGAATCTAAGGACATCACACACATCCATGCCCGAGGCAGGGTTCGAACCTGCGACCGTAGCAGTCGCGCGGTTCCGGACTACAGCGCCTAGAGCCGCATGGTCACCGCGGCCGGCAGGTGAAAAGTGTTTGCAACATTCATTCTAGGGTAAAGCCATGCCCAGCTACGGATACGTACTCCTGGTGAACAGTTTCAACCATTTCAACGGGGTCGCATTGTGGGTCCCCACGAAGCTAGATGAGCATATGGATGGAATGCTGCACATGTTGATCACAATGAATATCGGTGATATGTCGCTGCTTTCAACAGTGGTCTATGGAATATGCCCAGACCTGTAGACCAAGTTCAGGATGTTAACGTAGTGCAGATGCACGTCAAGATCGACGCATTGTGCTACCAGTGGTGGCTTTACGAGCATCATCCAGCAAGGAAATCCGGACACATTTTGCATCTACTGCCATCACGAACCATTGGGAACCGTCTGCTTGCAGCAGGACTACGATAACGGATGCCTCTGGCCAGGTTACCATTGACACCAACACACCACCAAGCGAGGCTAGTCTGGTGTGGTGTAGTGAAAGAGTTGGCTGGACAGTGGCGACTGTCTTCAGTGATGAGAGTAAGTTATGGCTGTATGCCAGTGATGGACATCCAAGTGTATAGGGTACATCTGGTGGGCTACCTATTCCAGAGCTCTTTCGCCGGGGCTCAATCCCAGACTTCACGGTGCGTGTGTAAGGGTGGGGGAGGGGGGGAAGGTGGCATCAGTTACAACCCGCGGTCACATCTGTGGTTTCTACAAGGTCAAGTACCCAGTGCCCGCTACACTTCACAGGCATTCTTAGACAGGGAGATGAAGAGCTTTTTCAACAGGACATCGCACGTCCACATAGGGCTGCTGCGAAACATCGTGCTCTTCGTCATGTAAGACAGCTACCGTGGCCAGCAAGATCGCCAGAAATCTCACCAAATGAACGTATGTGGGACACGACGAAGCGAGAACTTAGTCGTTCTCCAGGGCCTGAGAGAACAATGGCTCAGCTGAGACAAAAGACACAAGATGCATGGTAGAATTCATCGCAGGATACCATTCGGCACTTTTATGATGGTTTGCATTATGAGAATACATGCCTGTGTTGCCATCAGATTGAGCTACACTATGCACTGATGCGACTATTTGGGCACACTTTACCGTGACGTGTGTGGTACATTTGGTCTTATTTTGTTACTATGTACTCCTAGAATGATGAACCAGCTATGGTGTTTCCGTATGTAAGGCCTTTTCCGTGTTACGTTAGGTGGCACAACACAAACGCCTCAGGTGTTACGAGGCTTGTTATGCTGCATCATTTCGTATAACAAATGTAATCTTTTACGTTTATAATGCTGCAGTTCGTTTGCTAGTTTTGTTTCGTATGTCTAGTTCACAGATCTGAGGATGACAGTAGTTTAAAATCGAACCGATCACTGAATGAGTAGAAACAACCACTCTTGTACGGAGAAATAAAAGAAAAAAAATGGAGTTGATGTCCTGGCGCACACCCATCTTAGCTACTTTTGTCCTATTAGATTCCATTATTTGACGGATAGGACGATTATTCGTATGCTGAACCACGCTCTCACCAAGCAGTGCCATCTATGGATGCTAGTAATAATGGCCTAACAAGCTGAAAACCAGTTGGTAATAAACAAATATCAACAGAACAAAACTCTATCTGCTTGCTTTTCGACGTTGAATTTGAACTTGTTCTGCTAAGAAGTGGTGCAAGAATCCGTAACATTATGTTTATATATTTATTGTGAGGATGGCTAATGATAATAATAATAATAATAGTAATAATAAGTATAATAATAGGAACATGTGTTGGAATTTGCACAATGCACGACGCACTACATGTTGTCTTCATTGACTATTTCCAAATCGTTGGACTATATTAAGTGGATCTGTATTCTGGCCTCCAGCCGGAGTGGCCGTGCGGTTCTAGGCGCTACAGTCTGGAACCGCGAGACCGCTACGGTCGCAGGTTCGAATCCTGCCTCGGGCATGGATGTGTGTGATGTCTTTAGGTTAGTTAGGTTTAAGTAGTTCTAAGTTCTAGGGCATTGATGACCTCAGCAGTTAAGTCCCATAGTGCTCAGAGCCATTTGAACCATTTTTGTATTCTGGCCGATCCGTTCACCACACCTGACCCGCTAGCTTTTATTTTCTCAAGGAAAAGCTAAAAGACACTGTTCACAGGGACATACCAATTAGCCAAGATGATATAAAACAAGGTATTACTTTTGCCTTTGCTAAGATTTGTGACTAAATGCTAGAAAATGTACATAGATATTTAAATGTCAAACTAGAAGCTTGTGATGAAGCTAGTGGTGGCATTTTGAACACCAAATTTGAAGGCCAGTGCTCTGTCTTCCACAGAATTCAAAGCATTTTTTTCCACTTTTTTCCCTTAAGTTAGTCCTGAGGATGGGGATAACTGCCGGTATTTACAGTTGAAAAACTGCGGGTTTCATATGAGCTATCTGTATTAGAATCCTGAAAAAAGAAAGAGAACACGTCATTGACATTCTAATTTACTCAACTTCCGTTTGTTAATGCCAGTGGGTAAAGTTCCATTTAAAATGTGTGAAATTCTAAAATAAATGCACATTTTAGTGATTCTTAAAATCTGTCTGCGGGCGGCAGCTGTGGGCTCTTTGTTACAATACATTTCTGTGAAAACACATCAACAGCACATTTCATTTCAGAAGTGTTTGGGGTGAAAGTTTTATTTGATTCGTCCAGTACAAACAGCCACGCACAACAAAGGCAAAATTCCACTCATACCACTTTACACTGACACAGTTATTGCTGTCTTCACCAGACTCACTTCAACAGCATGAAACAATAAACACAAAAAGCAGCAGCAGCAGAAACATTGTCTTTATGAAAGACGTAGTAAAACACACCACACGTTTTTGAAGGATGTGGGAGGCCAGTATCAGTCTGAATAAGTTACGAATTCCGTAATGCAACAGAAACTATAGATGCTAGCATCTTTTTCAACGCTTTCTTAAAAGAAAGCTTGGAATGAAAGCTTGGCAGCAGCAAGCAGAATTATTTTTGTAATTTTTTATTGCAGTCTACTGTCGCATTTCTCTTTACAATGATTACTGGTTTCGTTCAAGAACTGAACATCTTCTTATATTACAAAACAATAAAAGGAATGCAAAATTTTATCTTATATAACTAACCTGGAGCACACATCTGATAAAAAAACAACTGCACTTATTGTTTTATTTTCCTTATTTCTACAGGAAATCCATCGAATGTTGTTTTAGGTTTATGTAGCATAGGGCCTTGCTGTATATTTCTCTAGGAAAATCATTCCTATTTCTTCTTTCATAATTATGAACCTGAATGTTTAATTCTGAAAATTCAAGAAGTACATAAGGTAACACATACATTCATACACTCATACACATGAAATCCTGGAACAGCCAAGATTTTAAATTTGTTAAAGATGTTCCTGCATTTGTAACTATTTTAAATATCTTTACTGCTCGGTTTTGAAGTTCAAGTCATTGTTCTGCAAAGGTCGCATTTCCCCAGAACATAAGAATTCGGATAGGAAGCGCATGACATAGTTTCAACATTACAGTAGTTGACAAACTGCCTATTGGCTCCTGTCTCGGGGTCTTCGGCCGACGTTCATCTAACAATGCCGGCGGACATACAGAGAAACCTGCGCAACACAGAAGCCCCTCCACCTCAGCTGTATGGATTACCCAATATCCATAAGAACAACGTTCCACTGAGACCGATCGTTAGCGCTCCTGGCTCACCGACGTATAAACTGGCAAAACACTTGGGCTCTCTGCTCCAGGCACACGTGGGGAAGACCAACACATACATAAAGGACTCAGGACATTTCATTGAGAAACTGAAGAAACTGAAACTTGCACCAAACGACGTCCTTGTCAGCTTTGATGTTGTTTCGTTGTTTACGAAAGTGCCGCTCAGTGACGCTCTGGAGCACATCGGTTCCATTTTCCCGCAAAACATCAAAAAGCTCTTCCATGCATGTCTCATCACGAGCTATTTCACGTGGAATGGCGATTTCTACGAACAGTTGGAAGGCGTCGACATGTGTAGTCCTCTTAAGTTAGTCCAGTGGTGGCCAACTTCTTCATGGAACAATTCGAAGCAGAGGCACTGGACTTGGCGACTTGCAAACCTAAGGTGTGGTACAGATACGTCGGTGATACTTTCGTGGTGTGGAGCCATGGTGAAGAACAGGGCGGTGACTTCCTAAGACACTTGAACAGCCTCCATGCCAACATAACATTTACCATGGAGGTAGAAAAGGACAAGAAACTGCCATTTCTAGATGTGCTGGTCATAAGGGACGGCAAAAACCTGGGACACAGCGTGTATCGAAAACCGGCACACACGGACCGATACCTGCACAAACTATCAAACCACCACCCGAGTCAGGAAAGAGGCATGATTAATACGCTCTTAACGAGAGCAGGACGAATATGTGAGCCGCAGCAACTCAGACGAGAAATGCAACACCTGGAAACTGTTCTGAGGAGCACTGGGTACTCCACAAATTATATTAGAAGTGTAACAGAGCCAAACACTCGGCGAAGTAAGGAATCTGAAAAAGAAATGTCTGGTACGGCCTTTCTGCCATACATTCCCAGAGTGACGGACAGAATCGGCCGTATATTGCGCAAACATGGCGTAAAGACGATTTTCAAACTGACAAAGAAGATTAAAGAGTGTCTTAGATCAGCGAAGGAGAAAAGGGACTAACTTGTAATGTCGGGAATATGCCGTGTACCATGCACATGAGAAAAAGTTTATTTCGGAATGACTGGACGATCAATTAAGACCAGGATCAAAGAGCATAAGCGACATTGCAGGTTGGGGCAGGTGGAGAAATGGGCCGTGGCAGAGCACGCACTGAGTGAGACCGACCACGTAATAAAATTCGCCGACACTGAAGTTCTGGCTGTAGAGAAGCACTATCACACGCGCTTGTTCAGAGAAGCTGTGGAAATACAAAAACACGCGAACAGTTTCAACAAGAAAGAGGAAAGCCTTAAGGTAAACGGATCCTGGCTTTCCGTAATGCAGCGAACTACCGTCGCAGGTAGCAAGAGGAGAACCGCACCGGGAATGACCGCGGAGAAGCCCTCGGACGTTGGTGCGCCAGATACATATAATCTGCGGCCGCGAGCTCGGCTCCAGTTCACCACCGGCAATGGAGGATGAAGCTTTGACAATGCCAGCCACTCGTGCTGGCGAAACGTCAGTAAAATCATTAGATGAACGTCGGCCGAAGAACCCGAGACAGAAGCCAATAGGCAGTTTGTCAACAAGTGGCCACGAAAGCCTTAACAATTTTGTATTATAGTAGTTTCTAAGCATTCTTTTATTTGGATGATTCAACGGCTGTAGTTTCCTGCTGCACTTCCGATTTTACTTACCGTTCCTGGACTCTTGTAAGGGGAACATACAGCGAACGAGTCATCGAATTTGCACATCTATCGAAAGACTGCAGTACGTACTTAGGTGTACGAAATGCGACTCCAGCACGATGCCAAATTGTCAGTCGCCGATAATGTGAATCTACTGTGAAGGGTTTAGCTTGACCGTGACTGTCCCAATGACAAGAAATCGGACTATGATTTCGTAATCGCGGAGTTAGTGAAACAGTAACAACAACAAAGGAAACAGGTTTTGAACTGACGTTCTGATAATGCGAAAGTAAACTGTCTTGCCACTCCGCCAGTAACATAACTCAGCTAGTGGTCGCCCGGTCGGGGCTGAGTTCCTGCATCTGAGTCTGCGCGTTACGCCGCCAGTCTGCTCGAGTTGCTCGGGCAACGGTCATTGGCGATTGGATCGGTCGGTTAGTCGGTCGCGCACTGAGACACGAGATGACTTGTTCGCCTTGAGCGTCGGCGCATGTCAGGTCCCCACGTCAGTCCAGTGGGCCGCGCCGCATAGAAAGGGGTAGTGGCTTCGCGGTTGACACGAGAGCAACAGGCGTGAAACCACGACATCGCGGTGGCCGGGGCGAGCTGCGACACCGTGAGACAGGAGATCGGCGCGCCTTCCTGCGTCCGTTGAAGCGACTGGCAGCGCATGGTTCGGGAGAGCGTTGAGGGTGCTGCGCCAGGTCTCCGCCAGAAATCGCAGTTTATTAGAAGTTAAGTGATTGGAGATATGTCGTTTCGTTTACTTGTTAAATTCTTGGTAAGGTCACCAGCCGCTTAGTTTTGGGGTCGTCCCACCATTCTTCTCCGTTTGCCCACCCGCGGGAAGATGGTTATTTGTGAATTGGGTGGTCCGTTTTTCCCTTGTGGAGTTGGGGAGGGTTAGAGCAATCTGCGGTTCGGGTTGTTCAGTAATCCCCCTGTCAATCTGCCATACGTTAATAGTTGCCTCTGTTATGTTTGTCGGATTCGGTGTTAACGAATTTATAGAATTAAGGTGTAAAGGCCGAATTCCTGAAATATGTTTTTATCTTGCCAATCATCTTGCGAGGCGGTATATGTGTAATGTAGAGCATTTTGTACATTTTATGTAAGTCTGAATTTCATGGGTTTCATTTAAATAGTCATTTTTATAAAGTTGCCACCCTTCCACCGTAAGTCCTTTTAAAAACAAATTTCACTTTCGGTGACAAATAATTTCTTGGTGTGAGTGTTTGGACCATTTCGATCCCTCTTACAGGGTGTATAGTTAATGTGTTTGTGTGAGTTGTTAAAATTTTTAGTTTAGAGTAATCTGGTGTGTTGCACATTGCACCAGTGTACTCTTTCAGAGGTTGTTGTGAGCGGTCGTGACTACGGCCGTGTTGAAAGGGAGCGGCAAGCTTCTCAGCCCGATGGCTCATACTGTCAGTATTGTTCTTTCTGCCTCTAAATAAAATTGTAACTTGATATTTCGAGGGTGCTTTTCTGCTTATAAATTTAAAATCTGTTTTGAAAAGGCTTTTATAAATAAAATTCCCATTTGTTAAAGGTAATTTCATTTTCATCAGTTATTCCCTGGTAATTACTTCCACGCTCACCTAGTGTGATTAAATGTGTTAATGTTCTTGATGAATCGCTAGTAAATAAAGTAAATTCTTTAAGAAAAGATTTTGAAAATAAATTTACGTTTCAGGAAACTTGAAAATTAAAAATGTAGAGTTAATCATTTACTAATGTACAGAAAACGAAACAAATTTCATTCTCCACAGAGTTAATGAAACTGCAAAATGTTTTACAGCCAACATTGTCAGTTTAATAAAAGCAGGACACTCTGACTTTATTCACTTGGAAAGGACCCTGTGTAGGAATGTGACTGTGGATAATGACGGGTGTGCACCCGTAATTTAGAAGTTCCACAAAAAGTTATTGTTCAGTGCATAATACTTGGTCCATTAGATGTACATATTTAGATAACAATTCTTCTGAAGGTGATAGCGCTTGTGGCAAATTACAGTGACTGTAAAACTGGTTAACCACGCCCTGATATAACTCTTCTTGGCGTAGTAAATTGAACCTAATGATACCGTGGTCGCTAGGCCACTTTACATCCATCCGAGTCTATTTTACGTGCTCGCAAGCTATTAATGCCTCAATTTACACATTGATATTAACCACAGTAGTACAGCCAAACTACTTCCGTAACGGTCGGGTTTTACTACAGGTTTTATATACAGATTCCCTACTTATGGACCGGTAAAATATAAAGAGTTTTTACAAATTATTACACTCGCAGAGTATTACATGTAAAACAAAAGGTACAGTGACAATATAATTTCTTGAAACGCCAAAATAATTAACATGATTATTACATATTTACACAATCAAGTATATTGACTATACAGGTACACTAATGTACAATGTCAGCAGAGAACTTGTACGAATTATACATACACACTGACCGAAAACCAGCGATCAGCGAAGCCCCTGCCAGCCAATAGACCACCTTCTCTCTTCAGCAGCCTCGGTGATCACTTTCGCCGGAGGCAGAGCTTTGAAAACCACGCCTTCCGGGAACCACGCGCGCCGAGCCGTCGCACCAGCCAGTCTCTTTTCCTGCTTCGACGAAGCCTTGCTCTCGTCAGCTCGTCCCGCGCAACGCCACGTGGTTCGCGTCGTCAGCTGCCGCACCCCTCCGGAGTTCGCGCTAGCAGCAGGGTTTCGCACCCGCGTCCAGTTCCCGCGCCTTCCTGCGCCCGGTTAACAAGATAAAGTGCTACCGTCTCTTCCTCGCCGCCTTTCCGAACTACGTTCCCTCGAGCGACCTTCCTTGACTGTGACGTCCGGTTCGTACCCCCAGTATCAGCACATAGATTACTGAGTGCAGTGTAGTGTACTTCAGTGGGGTGAAGTTCAAATGGTTCAAATGGCTCTGAGCACTATGGGACTTAACTTCTGAGGGTATCAGTCCCCTAGAACATAGAACTACTTAAACCTAACTAACCTAAGGACATTACACACACCCATGCCCGTGGCAGGATTCGAACCTGCGACCGTAGCGGTCGCGCGGTTCCAGACTGTAGCGCCTAGAACCGCTCGGCCACCCCTGCCGGCGGTGAAGTTTAGTGAATGCCAGAAGTAACAGGTGCGTTTATTACTGGTTCATCTCCGATCGTTTTGGCACCCCTCCATCGGCAAGCGCGCCACTGAAACGAGTTTTCTTTCCGACCTTGATCGATCCCTTGACCGCCAGGCGAATCCTCCTTACTCTCCAACTTCCCCCCCTTTTCCCGTGGATACATAAGATTTGCGTAAGAAGTTTGTTCCAACGAAACCCTGTGTTAACGTCCCCCTTTTCGGCGCTTGTCTTCTCGCATCGCCGACGACGCCGATCAAAATAAACCGTTTAATAGCTCGCCCTGTTCAAACACTCTTCCACGAGCGAGACTCCCCCCCCCCCCCCCCGCTCCCCCACTCCCCTTCCTCCTTATTAAGAGTTAGTAACCCACTAAATTTTGTTGTAGTAGTTATTTATTAGAAATAAATATCTCACAAACTAGCCCACCTACGCCTCGTCTTGTTTTTCCGTACTAATTAGCGCGCCTCTATAAATGTGTTTGCCCTTGGAAGCGTAGAAGGGAACATTTACATAATTTCTTCAATCTCAGAGCTGTTGGCTGTCTGATGTACGATCCTCGTAGCACCTATGGAACGTCTCCTCCACGTTTACTCTGATTCTGCCTGGGATACTGTGGGCAGCTTCCCTTGAGAGATTGCTCTCACTAGTCTAGGCCGTAGCCCGTTTAATTAGGACCCAGAGCTTTCGTCTGTTTTCGATCCGTCAACGAACCAGACTGTCTCCTAGACAGTGGCGTGATTCGTTCTTCCACTGCCGCCTTCTTCCCATTGTTACACTGAAAGGTATATTGAAGCACCCGAAAGTTGTTGTATGGTCAGCCGGCATTTCCCCGACCATTTCTATATTTACCACACTCGCTATAATGGAGTGAGATTCTCGATATTCTAGAGGTATCCAGTTATTTCCATTGTGGCCCGAATGTGTTATGGGGCCATTTCCAGCATGGTGTCCATCCGAGCATCCTTAAATTACGTTTTACGCAATTTTTCCGGGTTATAAGACCGTAGGTTTTCCTTGTACAGTTGGGCATAATGTGCACAATGTGTTGGTTAGTCACAGTAGCTTGCAGTTCGGCACTAAAGTGTATATTTTCATGCTCACTTTTCCGCTTCGTCTGGCAGTAGCTCTTTCAGTTCTCCTGTGCAAAATTTTACTCAGAATTTAGGTATTCCTAGCTTGAAAACTTGTGCCCATTGTCCTACGCCACGTGGTGAGTGTCTGGCGCCATGTTTCGTTAACGTAGTCGGACCGCGAGCCAAAGTTATCTAGTATCGCCTGTATGAATAGTTTCGTGTTTTGCTGGTTTTATTCCTTTAGTACAGGAGGCTACCTAGCGATTCACCCCCAGTAGCAGCCTCCTTAGTCTTTGGCTGATTCATGGTGGTAGTCGTTGCATGCCTGCAACCCCTTCCTTTAGTAAATTGAACTCCATTTGATAATTCGGCGATCGTTCCTAAAATTCCTTAATTCCTTTTCTCCTGCCATCGGTCCTTATAATGAACGTACATTGGGGCAGGCTGCTGAACTCAATTCTTTCTTCCCCCATCCCCATTTGATTGTATAATTGTTCAATTTTCAACTGTTAAATAAATGAGTCCTTTAATCTTTACATTGTCCCTTTCATTACGTGAAATCACCCTTAGTGTCAAGTAGAATAATGCAGAACTATAATTTTCAGTTATCCCCCATTGATAAACTGGGAAATGTTCACGGCTCAGTGTGAGTACGTGAGCAGTAAATCCACTTGATGTGGTGGAAGTAGTGGTCTCTGTTTTATCTTGCTGATTTAGAAAAAAATATCAAAATTACAGCCCCTTCAGCAAGGGATAGTAACCTGTAAAAAAGAGCCGCCGCTTTTACTTGCGTCAGAACACTGCAGGCAAATGCCGGGATGGGTTCTTTGAGAGGGCTAGGTCGACTTCCCTAATCCGTTGGGACCGAATACCTCGCTGTTTGGTCCCCCACCCCTCCCCCCGCAGAGATCAGCCAACCAACGACTACGTCCTTGGTACACTACTGGTACTAAATATAAAGGCAGGAAAAGTTCTCCAGGCGTTCGCCAAAACCAAACCCCTCCATCGGATTTCCAGTCGCTCAGTGTCCACTGGCGTCGCTCTTTGCACTGCCGGACGTGGCGCTTACCACTGACTACAGAAACACATGGCTTATGAAGATCTGCCGTTGTAGCGCATTCTTTTTACATCTCCACGCACATCGTACTCTCTCGACTACCGGAAGCAGTTTGGAACTCACGAGTCCTTACAACGATCTCTTGTGACTACTTACAACCTCCCTCCACAACGCCCGGTGGTCGCTATCCGTTAGTACATCAGGCCTGCCTTGTCTCTGTTCAGCAGAGGTTGCTCCTTCGCGTTTCCACTCCAGAATAAGATAAGCGACAGTCGATTAAGGCATCTACATCTGTATCTACATCCACACAGATACCCTGCAAGCCACCGTACGGTGCATGGCGCAGGGTACCCTGTACCACTGCTTGTCAATCCCTTTCCTGTTCCACTCGCAAATCGAGAGAAAAACGACTATCTGCACTCCTCCGCAAGACTCCTGATTTCTCGTATCTTCGTGGTCCTTACGCTCAGTGTATGTTGGTGGCAGTAGAATCGTTTGGCAGTCAGCTTCAAATACCGGTTCTCTAAATTTTCTCAATAGTGTTTCTCGAAAACAACGTCGCCTTCCGTCCAGGGATTCCCATTTGAGGAGGAGGACGAGGAGGAGGATTAGCGTTTAACGTCCCGTCGACAACCGGGTCATTAGAGACGGAGCACAAGCTCGATTAGGGAAGGATGGGGAAGAAAATCGGCCGTGCCCTTTCACAGGAACCATCGCGGCATTTGCCTGAAGCGATTTAGGGAAATCACGGAAAACCTAAATCAGGATGGCCGGACGCGGGTTTGAACCGTCGTCCTCCCGAATGCGAGTCCAGTGTGCTAACGACTGCGCCATCTCGCTCGGTCCCCTTTTGAGTTCCCGAAGCAACTCCGTAACAGTCACCTTTATTCGACCCTACCGGTAACAACTCTAGCCTTTTAACTGCTCCTACGTCCCCCTTTAATCCGTCCTGAACTCGAGCAATACTGGCACCAGCGTCCAGTATGCGGTCTCCTTTACAGGAGTACCACTCTTTACTAAAATTCTCCCAATAAACCGAAGTCGATCGTTCGCCTTCCCTATCACAGTTCTCACATGCTCGTTCCATCTCATATCGCTCTACAGCGTTATGCTCAGACATTTAAACGAATTGACTGTGTGAAGCAGAAGCCTAGAAAATTTCGTATCCGAACATTACAGGATCTTCCTACTCATCCGCATTAACTTACGTTTTTCCACATTTCCATTCATCACACCAACTGGAAATTTTGTGTAATTCGTCTTGTGTCTTCCTACAGTCACTCAACTTCGATACCTCACCGTACACCACGGTATCATCACCAAGCTGCTCATCCTCCCAACCAAATTATTTATGTGTGTAGAGAATAATAGCGGTCCTATCACCCTTGACGATACCCTTGTTCGTGGTGAACACTCGCCGTCGAGGACGACAAACTCGGTTTTATTATTATACCCCGCGCGGTCTGAGGCGCCTTGCCACGTTTCAAAAATGGTTCAAATGGCTCTGAGCACTATGGGGCTTAACATCTATGGTCATCAGTCCCCTAGAACTTAGAACTACTTAAACCGAACTAGCCTAAGGACATCACACAACACCCAGTCATCACGAGGCAGAGAAAATCCCTGACTCCGCCGGGAATCGAACCCAGGAACCCGGGCGCGGGAAGCGAGAACGCTACCGCACGACCACGAGCTGCGGACTTGCCACGTTTCGCACGGCTTCCCCCGTCGGAGGTTCGAGTCCTCCCTCGGGCATGGGTATGTGTGTTGTCATTACCATAAGTTAGTTTAAGTTAGATTAAGCACTGTGTACGCCTACGGACCGCTTACGTCAGAAGTTGGTCCTATAGTAACTTACCACAAATTTCCAAAAATTTCTATTATTTAAGAAGTCATTAATCCACTCACATATCAGTACACTTATTCCATATGCTCGTAGCTGCGTGAAAGCCTGCAATACGGCATCGTGCCAAATGCTTTCCGGAAATCTGGAAACACGGAATCTGTCTGTTGCCCTTCAGCCATAGTTTTCAGTATATCATGTGAGAAAAGGGCAAGCTGAGTGTCGCACGAGCGATGCCTTCTAAAACCATGCTGATTCGTGGACATTAGCTTCTCGATCTCAAGAAAGTTTATTATATTCGAACTGAGAATATGTTCAAGGATTCTGCAGCAAACAGAAGTTAAGGATGTTGATCTGTAGTTTTGCAGGTCCGTTCTTTTACCTTTCTTATACACTGGAGTCACCCGAGCTTTTTTCTAGTTAGGACTTTGCGCTGGGCGAGAGATTAACGATAAATGCAAACTAGGTGAGCGCGAATGCCGTAGTCTCCTCTTCCTCTTACTTTAGTAGGGTTGAAATATCCGTGATGGATTCGGTACTCAGGTGACATCCAGTGACCAGTCCACGTCCCCGAAAGCACTCGGATCCCCTGAGCCACCCGTTCTGCTATCACTGTTCCTCTACTGACGACACAGTACTTCCCGCCGCCTCCTTTTGTACTGACAGGTCCCCGTCTCGTGACATCTAGTGGTCAATTCCGTATTACATTCTGGTGTCCGGACACTTTTGATCAGGTGGCGTATGCACTAAAAACCGTGCGAAAGATGAGCAAGACTGGTGACCCTGGAGCGTCTGCTTCGCTCCTCAGCGCTAAGTGAATCCCGGCCGTCGCTTCTTACGCGAGAGCCACGTCCCCCGTTATTTATTGCGCCCCGGGCAGCACGCGTCCCCCACAAAGGGCGAGCCGCTGCAGCGGCTCCTGTGAACGCCGCAGCCGTTAATCAAAGCCGAGTCCCGTCCGCAGATTAGCATACAGATTGCGGCCGCGGCGACTGCGGCCCGGCTGTCCTCTGCTGTCGTGGGGCGCGGCTGGACGGGGCCTCAAGTCTCTGGGTCCGGCTGCACTCGCTGGCCACTGTGACACTGCGCCCGTCTCCGGCCTGCTCCTCAACATCCCCAGTAATCGTCCACCCGCCATGGCCGCGTCCGCGTTCTACACTCATGCCCGTAAATTAAGGATAATGGCAGAACGTGGTGCCACACAACGTGGTGTTACACAAAACTGGCGCTAATAGCATAGGCACATAGGGAACACACACGACAAGGATTTGTAAGTCCACGGTATTGGTGATAAGTTGAGAAAACCGTCCAGAAACACAAGTGCAACTAAACGCCACTGTGTCCTGTGCATGTACTCCGACATCAGTATGTGATATGATCACCATGCACACGTACACACAGGTCGCACAACGGGTTGGCATACTCTGGATCAGGTGGTCGAGCAGCTGCTAGGATATGGTGTCCTATTTTTGCATCAGTGCCTGTCGGAGCTCCTGAAGTGTCCTAGGGGTTTGAAGACGTGCAGCGATACGTCGACCGAGAGTATACCAGACGTGCTCGATGTGGTTTAGGTCCAGGCAGGCCACTCTATTCACATGATATCTTCTGTTTCAAGGTACTCCACGACGGCAGCTCAGTGGGGTCGTGCGGTGTCATCCATCAGGACGAAGGTGGGACCCACTGCACCTCTGAAAAGGCGGACATACTGGTGCAAAATGACGTCCCGATACACGTGACCTACTACAGTTCCTCTGTCAAATACATCCAGGGGTGTACGTGCACCAATCATAATCCGACCCAAAACCATCAAATCACGACCTCCATAGAGGTCCCTTTCAAGAACATTAAGGGGTTGGTGTCTGGTTCCTGGTTCACGCCAGATGAAAACCCGGCGAGAATCACTGTTCAGACTATACCTGGACTCCTCCGTGAACATAACCTGGGACCACTGTTCCAATGACCATGTACTGTGTTCTTGACACCAGGCTTTACGGGCTCTTCTGTGGTCAGCGGTCAGTGCACCTTTCAGGACTCTGGGCGAATAAACCATGTCTTTTCAGTCGTCTGTAGACTGTGTGTCTGGAGACAACTGTTGCAGTGGCTGCGGTAAGGTCCCGAGCAAGGCTACCTGCAGTACTCCGTGGCCATCTTCGGGCACTGATGGTGAGATATCGGTCTTCTTGTGGTGTTGCACACTGTGGACGTCCCGTACTGTAGCACCTGGACACGTTTCCTGTCTGCTGGAATCGTTGCCATAATCTTGAGGTCACACTTTGTGGCATATGGAGGGCTCGTCCTACGACTTGCTGTGTTTGACCAGCCTCCAGTCGCCCTAGTATTCTGCCCCTCATAACGTCATCAATATGTGTTCTTTGAGCAATTTTAAACACACAGTCACCATTAGCACGTCTGAAAACGTCTGCACACTTACTCGCTGCACCGTACTCTGACAAGTACCAACACACCTCTGCGTATGTGGACTGCTGCCAGCGCCACCGTGCGACGACCGCAGGTCAAATGCACCGCATGGTCATACCCCAAGGTGATTTAAACCCGCAAACCGCCCACCAAAGCGTTGTTTCACCATGTATCAGCATTATTCTAAATTTATGAGCATGACTGTAGGCGCAAAGACGTGGAACAGCGGCTACACATCCTCTTGAAGTTAAACCCAGAAGGTGTTTGAATAAAGCAGCGAAACTGATATGCAAGTCGCCGAAGACTGGACCATCTAAATGCTTCCACTTTTGCTTACTTGCCTCATTTGATTACACTGAGGTGACAGAAATCATGGGATACCTCATAATGTCGTGCCGGACCTACTTTTGCCCAGTGTAGTGGAGCAGCTCGACGTAGCAGTGACGCAACAAGTTGTTAGAAGTTCCTTGCAGGAATATTGAGCCACGTTGCCACAGTAACCATTCATAATTACGAAACTGTTGCCGGTGCAGGATTTTGTGCACGGAATGACCTCTCGATTACGTCCAACAAATGTTCAATGGGGTTCACGTCGGACGATCTGGATGGCCAAATCATTCTCTCGAGTTGCCGAAAATGTTCTTGAAACCAGTCGCGAAGAACTGTAGCTGGGTGACATTGCTGGGACTATGAAGTCCATGAATGGCTGCAGATTGTCTCCAAGTAGACGAACCATTTCCAATCTACGAACGGTTCAGCTGGACCACAGAACCCAGTCCATTCCATTACGGAGCCAGCGCCGGCCGCTGTGGACGAGCGGCTGCTACGGTC
Organism: Schistocerca cancellata; assembly: GCF_023864275.1. Taxonomy (NCBI): domain Eukaryota; kingdom Metazoa; phylum Arthropoda; class Insecta; order Orthoptera; family Acrididae; genus Schistocerca; species Schistocerca cancellata. Next base: position 295,347,613 of record NC_064632.1, read on the forward strand.
GCAGGTTCGAATCCTGCCTCGGGTATGGATGTGTGTGATGTCCTTAGGTTAGTTAGGTTTACGTAGTTCTAAGTCTAGGTGACTGATGACCTCGGGTGTTAAGTCTCAGTGCTTAGAGTCATTTGAACCATTTGAAGGGAGCCAGCACCACCTAGCACAGTGCCTTGTTGACAACCAGGGTTCATGGCTTCGTGGGGTCTGTCACATTAGGCCGCGGTTTGACAGTTATCTAGGGTCTATCTGATAAGGCCACCAGCCCAAGAGAGGCGCTGCAGCATTTTGTTGCTGTTAACAAAGGCACTCGCTGCTGTCTCTTGCTGCCATAACCCATTAACGCCAAATTTCGTCGTAATGGATACTTTCGTCGTACGTCCCACATTGATTTCTGCAGTTAATTCACGCAGTGTTGCTTGTCTGTTACCACTGACAACTCTACGCAAACGCCATTGCTTTCGGTCGTTAAGTGTAGGCCGTTGGCCACTGCGTTATCTGTGGTGAGAGGTAATGGCCGAAATTTGGTGTTCTCGGTATACACTCCTAACATTTTGGATCTCGGAATGAATTTCTTAACGAATTCCGAAACGGAGTGTTCCATGCGTCTAGTTCCAACCGCCAACCTGCTTTGGAAGCCTGTAGATTCCTGTCGTGCGCCCATAATCACGTCGGGAACTGTATCATATGAATCACCTGAGCACAAGGCGGCTCTGCCAGTCCATTGCCCTATTCTACCTTGTGTACGCTATACTACTGCCACCTACACTCATGCTCCTAAATCAAGGATAATTGCAGAATGTGGTGGCACACTCTAACATTCTGCGTGGTGTCTGTTTGTCCTATATCGTGTCTCCCTACCACTTTCGCGCAACGACGCTCTGAGCGTGTTTTTTAGGGAATTGACTAGTTTGAACCGGGGACCTGTTGCTGGTAAGGAGACGCCAGACCACACATGACATGTAGAGTTCAGAAGAGTTCAGTGAGACTAGCGATGATATAACCAAATACTTAATGATTTTAGCGTCAGCTCCACTGCACTCCCTGTAAAAGAATCTTAATACTAACTAAATTTAGTGGAAAGGGTTCAAGGCTTTCCTATTTTTAGTTAGCTGGTAAAATAACGTCGAAAAAGCAGTTAAGTTTACCATTGGAAATTTTATTCTACTCACAAAACATCGTTTATAAATTGGACTATTGATAAAAGGAAATGTTTTAAAACAGGATGATAAAAACTAACTGCGTTCAACAAAAATGTGAACGAATATTCCCTGAATGGGTTTCCAAGTTCTACAATGGATCGAAGGATGACCTGTGCCATATCACATCTATAATCTAGGTGTAAATTAAGTTTCACAAAAGAGAAAACCATCAAAATGGTCTACAGTGACCCTCAATTATCTTTAATTACTTATCTAACTTGTCGTAAATTACAGTGGCTGATGTGGCTTCTCAATAACTATGTAACAGAAAAATCATCTCATTTCAGATTTTTACTTCAAGTGGCAAATGTGAACACCATGAGCTTTAATTGACAATCACACTAGTATTACGCAAAAAGGGGGTGTAACAGATGAGACTTCTGCAGTTCTGAGTGAAGCTTTATGCGCTGTTATGCGGTATCGCGTGTGTTCATTACCTTGTAGGTGTTCGTCAGGAGACGGCGGGCAGCACAGCTCCGCTCACCTCACCGTCTCAGAAGCAACTCTCTCCTAACTTCTCCTTACTACAATTTACCGAAGTTGGTTTAAAAAAAACTATCTGGCTGTGTTTTCATCTGACCAATCAGGGTCTCAATGTTAACCTTAAGCTCTGCCTACAAAAATTCTGTCTATCCAATGAGAAACGTTATACTTTTCGTGGTGGGGCAATGTTTTTAAAGTTTGCAACGTAACAGAGACGCGAAAAAGTCTCACGCTAAAACTTGCAGCTGGTGTGGTCCATTTAGTGTTACCGTAAGATCTATACCGTTCTTCTGGAGGGCTCTATCTTTTAACATGGGCTGGGGGGTGGTCCTGAAGTAACAGAGACGCGAAAAAGTATCACGCTAAAACTTGCGGCTGGGGTGGCCCTTTTACTGTTATCGTAATATCTATACTGTTCTTCTGGAGGGCTCTAGCTTTTAACATGGGCTGGGGGGTGGTCCTAGCGGTTAGCTGGCGACGTGGGTGTCCGTCCCTTATCGCCTTCTAACTTAACACGGTTCTGCTCTCGGCTTCTGTTCTCGTTTCTCCCCTCGGAACTGCGTCTGTCTCACGGTGGGAAGGTATGACATGCATTTAGGCATTCTTGTGTTAGTCTGTGGTATTCCATTTGCTCACTCGTTACTCATATTACTTTGGTTAATTTAATGTCGCGATTTATTCGGAGCTATGTGACATACTACTGGATTTACTTGTCATGTCAGGGTTATCATGGAAGGTGTTGGATTTGCCTAACACCTTACAATACAACGTGGCACTACACAAAACTGGCGCTAATATGGCTTAAAATGGCTCTAAGCTCTATGGGACTTAACTTCTGAGATCATCAGTCCCCTACAACTTAGAACTACTTAAACCTAACATACCTAAGGACACATCCATACCCGAGGCAGGATTCGAACCTGCGACCGTAGCGGTCGCGCGGTTCCAGACTGTAACGCCAAGAACCGCTCGGCCACTCCGGCCGGCCTCGCGCTAATAGCGTAGGCACATAGGGAACACACACAACACAGATCTGTAAGTCCACGGTATTGGCGATAAGTTGAGAAAACCGTCCCAAAAGACATGTGCTACAAAACGCCACTGTTTCCTGCGCATGCACCCCGACATCAATATGGGATATGATTACCATGCACACGTACACAGGCCGCACAACGGGTTGGCATACTTTGGATCAGGTGGTTGAGCAGCTGGTGGGGTATAGCCTCCCATTCTTCCACCAGTGCCTGTCGGAGCTCCTGAAGTGTCCTAGGAGTTTGAAGACGTGCAGCGATACGTCGACCGAGAGCATCCCAGACTTGCTCGATGGGGTTTAGGTCTGGAAAACAGTCAGGCCACTCCATTCACCTGATGTCTTCTGTTTCAAGGTACTCCCCCACGATGGCAGCTCTGTGAGGCCGTGCCGTATCATCCATCAGGAGGAACGTGGGATCCACTGCACCCCTGAAAAGGCGGACATACTGGTGCAACATGATGTCCCGATACATCTGACCTGTTACAATTCCTCTGTCAAAGACATGCAGGGGTGTACGTGCACCAATCATAATACCACCCCAGACCATCAAACCATGACCTTCATACAGGTCCCTGTCAAGGAAATTAAGGGGTTGTATGTGGTTCCTAGCTCACGCCAGATGAAAACCCGGCGAGAATCACTGTTCAGACTATACCTGGACTCCTCCGTGAACATAACCTGGGACCACTGTTCCAATGACCATGTACTGTGTTCTTGACACCAGGCTTTACGGGCTCTCCTGTGACCAGGGGTCAGTGGAATGCACCTTGTACGTCTCCGGGCGAATAAACCATATCTGTTCAGTCGTCTGTAGACTGTGTGTCTGGCGACAACTGTTCCAGTGGCTGCGGTAAGGTCACGAGCAAGGCTATCTGCAGTCCTCGGAGGCCGTCTGCGGGCACTGATGGTTGGATATCGGTCTTCTTGTGGTTTTGCACACTGTGAACGTCCCGTACTGTAGCGCCTGGACACGTTTCCTGTCTGTTGGAATCGTAGCCATAATCTTGAGATCACACCTTGTGGCACTCGGAGGGCCCGTGCTACGACCTGCTGTGTTTGACCTGCCTCCAGTCGCCCTGGAATTCTACACCTCATAACGTCATCAATATGTGTTCTTTGAGCTATTTTAAACACACAGTCACCATTAGCACGTCTAAAAACGTCTGCACATTTACTCCTGCACCGTACTCTGACATGCACCAACACACCTCTGCGTATGTGGACTGCTGTCAGCGCCACCGTGCGACGACCGCAGGTCAAATGCACCGCATGGTCATACCCCGAGGTGATTTAAACCCATAAACCGCCCACCAGCGCGTTGTTTCACAATGAATCAGCATTATCCTTAATTTGTGAGCATGTCTGTATATATGTGCATATCGCTATCCTATCACTTGTCAGCTCACTGTATATCTGCCCTGCAGGTCTGTGCTCAGTAAAGTGATACGAAGTGTCCTGGAATCTCTACTTGTTGTGTCTTCCAGAATATATGGAACACAGCTTACTAACAAGAGTACCGTGGTGCCCACGGATCAGGTGAAACTTTGTTCAGGTTAAATCCCAAAGAGGGTGCACTCGACAAGGTCTGTGTTACACTTTCGGCTTATGTTCCGCCAAATTTGTATAGAAATAGATACAAGGTCCTAGTTAGTAGTAAATACCTTCAAGTTAGTATCTACGGATGGTTTTCTAGGCAATCATCTACAGTTACCGCCAAGAAGAGGGAATCTGGACTTACGCTGAAGTGACAAAAGTCTTCAGATAGCGATATGGACATAAAAAGACGGCGATAGTGTCGAGTACTCTAGGTATAAAACGGCACTGCATTGGTGGAGCTCTCATTTGTGCTCAGATGATTTATTTGAAAGGGTTTCTGACGTGATTATGGCCGCACAACGGGAATTAACAGACTCTGAACGCGAAATGGTAGTTGGAGTTAAGCGCATGGGACATTCCATTTCGAAAATCGTGAGGGAATTCCGTATTCCGAGATCCATAGTGTCAAGAGCGTGCCGAAAATACCAAACTTCAAGCGTTACCTCTCACCACTGACACAGTCGTGGTGAACGGTCTTCACTTAACAACCGAGAGCAGCAGCGTTTGTGTCGAGCTGTCAATGCGTGAAATAACCGCAGAAATCAATGTGAGATATACGATGAACGTATCTAGTAGGGCAGTGCGGCAAAATTTGGCGTTAATGGGATATGGAAGCAGACGACCGACGCCGCCCGCAGCGCCTCTCCTGGGCTCGTGAGCACATCTGTTGGACCCTAGACTACTGGAAAACTGTGGCCTGGTCAGACGAGTCCCGCTTTCAGTTGGTAAGAGATGATGGTAAACTTAGTGTGTCGCAGACCGCACGAGACCACGGACCCAATTTGTCAACGAGGCGCTGTGCAAGCTGGTGTTGGCTCCATAATGGTGCAGGCTGTGTTTACACGGAACAGGCTGGCTCCTCTGGTCCAGCTGAATCGATCGTTGAGTGGAAATGGATAGGATCAGCTATTCGGAGATCGTTTGCAGCCATTCTTGGACTTCATGTTCCCAATTTTTGTGGATGACAAAGCTCCACGCCAACGGCCAAATTTGTTAGAGATTGGTCAGAAGAACATTCTGAACGAGAGAAGGATTTGGCCGGCGAGATCGCTTGACATGTGCTCAATCGAACATTCATGAGACATAATGGAGAGGTTAGTTAGTGCACAAAATCCTGCACTGGCAACAATTTCGCAATTACTGACGGCTGTAGAGGAAGCAAGGCTCAATATTTCTACAGGGCATTTCCAACGATTTGCTGCGCAATGTCGGGCAAAGGGTGTCTGACAAATGTAACGAGGTATCTCATGACTTTTGTCACCTCAGTATATGTAAGTATTGGTAGTTACCGTTGACTGAATGTCCTAGCACCAAGGGACGTTAGACAGATGGATCTCTTCCCCAACTGCATGCATGTCTACCTGGCCCTACTGGCAGTTGACCACTCAGGGGCCCGTTACAACGAAGGAATGAGGACTGGCAACTTCCCTGCAGTGTGGAAGCAATGGAAGATGGTATCCACTCGAAAGCCTTAGAAAGGCTCGCAAATCCCACGAATCTATGTAACGAGTATTCAAGGTGTTAGAGCGTCTCTTTCGGTAACGCCTACATGACGACTTTGAAACAGAAAATCTTTTACCAAAAGTCCAGTTCAGATCCTGAAATGGGAATTCTAGAACCAACCATGTGCTAAACTTTGTGGACGATGCTAAGGAAGCCTTTGACCACCACCATAGCTTTGAAACTCTGCTGCTTTGTGTTACCAGAATTTTTACCTCTGTGCGGCATGAGGAACTATACAAGTTGCTAACTCAGAGTTCCAACAACACAGATGATACTACTGGTCACCTACTTGGATGGACGTTGTAACCTCCCCCTCACTTACCGACCTTAATGACAGTGAAAGATGAAACCGCGTGTACCTAATGGGAGTTTTGGAAAAGCAATCGTCACCGAAGTTAAGCTGTCGGTAAAGAGGGAGGAAAGGGTTACATCTAAATGAAAGGAAATGTCCTAATGAAACTGGTGGAAATTAATTTTGAAAAGGGGTAAAGTTAATAAAGAAAGTAAATGTGCAGCCGTTACGTTAACAATTAACTAGCGGTAATTAGGTATTTGAGATTTGGGGGAAATCACGGTCGCCAGTCCTAAGGACAATTACTATAGTAACTGAAAAAGAAAGGTTATTACACATATAATTAGCACTAGAAGCGTGGCAACTGAAGGTTGACACGTGTAGTGTGAAAACTGAAAGTTTGTCAGAAGTAATAAATTTCGCTACACCCTGACTTAATTTAGCAAAGAATTAATAAAACCGGAAAATCGAAAGTTAATTTAGTGACTGAAGTTAATAGTGAGCTTTCTTTCTGAAGCACATCGAAATTCAGTAAAATACGGTTAGTCTTGGACTACCTCAACAATCATTTCAAAAAACTACTTGAATCTACGCAATTTGGAAATAAGAGATTTAACTTTGAACTTGAATTAAATGATTCTGAACAATTAACAATAGTAAAATTTAGTACGTACCAAGCTGAGCTGCAGTCACAGGTAAGCTAAAATACGATAACAAAACTCGCACTCTTAATTTGTGCTTGTGTAATATGAATATTGTAGCCAGCTAACTGAACTTTGAAATTAAAGCAGTGAAATAGAATTAGCTATATTACTTTAGTGCTGGCGTTTAAATTTCAACGACACTCGGGTTCATTTCGGAAAAGGAAGGGACCCTGCTTGGTAATGCAATTGGGACAATGAGCAACAAAGGTTCATGCTAAGTTGCTGTTATTATAGTTACGAAAATGGTACAGTTTGAAAAGCTGAGGTCTGCCATGCAGTTCTAAAACTTTACTTGCTTCCAGTCTTCCTTGATGGTTGATTGAAGGTTTGAAGCCGTCGATCGAGGAGGTGGCGACAGTCACTCATTGTCGGCCGTCGCTGTTGCAGAAGCTGGATGTTGGCGCGCCTTCTTCTCGACACGGTCACCAGACGAAACGGGCTCTTGATGTGCGCTAGTTAATGTTTCCCGTCCGCGACACCATGTCAGAAACTATCATCGCAAGTCGAGCGCAATTACATGCTGCCAAACCCCGAAAGCGCGGCAACTCGCGGGAGCGTCACACAACACACCTGCTCCACTCGCTACTCTCGCCAGACTCCTTCCGCTCAGCCCGCGCTCCACGCGGCAGAGTTAACACTACCAAAGATCCTACACACTTTGATTCTTCACACGACCTATCGACGTAATCGTTCGATAGCAGTTTTCCCTAGGCAAGACCCAGCGTAAAAATACAAATAATATTTACGAAACAAACCAATTATACATCGACATAAATGCATAAATATACAAATAGTAAAACAATTACAATATACAAAGAGACAGAAATGTCATATCTTGAGGTAACAAAGCAAGGAAAAAAAATAGTACAATAGATGGAAATAGGAGGATATGCATTTCCGGCGTTACAACGTGCCTTCCATGTTTGTGCTGCCGACTGACTGTCATCAGGTTGTCGCTTGGTATACCGCAGGGGTTGGTGCTTGGCCTAATATATACTTTGTGGATGGTGACGTCCTCAATACCACAGCTTAGCGTGGTCTTTATAAGCTGATGACACACCCGTATGCACCAAGTGCCTACTGCACGTATACTGCAACGGACACTTCATATGGCAAAAAATCAACTCGGTGGCTGTTCGACAAAATATACTTAGAAATGAAATTGACAAATTATGGAAGCTCTAGCGAAAGAATCGCAGGATTAACGTGAAGAAATCCAAAAGATGTGGTCATCGGAGAGACAGATTCAGCGTACAGAAAATAATAAAATTCAATTAAATTTAAAAAAGATGCACCATCATTAACAGTACAGGGGAGATTCCACTGTTAAACTTAGAAAGAAGACGTTATTAATAGACATTTAAGCCGTGGGCTGTTCGTGAAAGAAGAGGAGAGAGTTTATGCGTGGATACAGTACGTAGAGTGCCTCTACGAAGGAGAGGATCAGCTGACATTGTTCTCGATTTGGAAGACAATGCGAATCCAGTATTAGAGTCAGAGTTTGACAGAGCTTAGTAAGACTTGGGAACAAACGAGGTAGAAGCGATCCATGACATTCTTTCGGAATTTCTATAGTCATTGGGTGAAATGGCAACCAAATGACTGTTTTAGCTAGCGTTTAGAATATATGAGACTGGAGATATAGCATCGGACTTTCGGAAGAATATCGTCCACACAATACCGAGGTTTACAAGGCCAGATAAATGCGAAAAATATAACTCATTCAACTCGACAGCTCATGCATCCAAGCTGTTTACGGGAGAAATGTACAGAAGAATGAAAAACCGAGTACAGGAGCTGACAGTTGACTATCCGTTTGGCTTTAACAAGGTAAAGGCATTAAAAAGGCTGTCCCGACGTTTCACTCGGTAACGGAGGCAAAATATCGCAATATCGCGTCTCTTTCATAGGATTTGTCGACGTAGAAGAAGCGTTCGACTCCGTAAAATGATGCAAGGTTTCTGAAATTTTCAAAAACACAACCTTTTGAAATTATTAGAAAAGTTGATGTAAGCTAAGGCAGATATCATATAATATGTACAATAACCAAAGAGTTACAATAAAAATTAAGACAAGTTTCAGATTTAAAACGTGTAAAACTTGGATGCAGGCTTTTCCTGTTATTATTCAGCCTGTACACTGAAGAAGCACTGACAGAATTAAAAGACGGGTTCACGTGTAGGATTAAGGCTGCGGGTTCAAGGATATCAATGGTAGGATTCGCTGATGAGGAAAAATTACAGAGACTATTGAATGTAATGGACAGTGTAATGACCACATTCTTATGGACTTGGCGGAAGTAATGAGGAGTAACAGAAATTGAACTAGGGACAAACCCAACACTAACGTTGGAGACAAAAAAGAAGGTGAATTGTAGGAATTCTGTTGCCCAGGAAGCAAAATAACAATTTGGAAATTTGTGGTAAGTTCTGTGGGACCAAACTGCTGAGGTCATCGGTCCCTAAGTTGATACACTACTTAATTTAACTTAAACTAACTTACGCTAAGGACAACACACACACACACACACACACACACACACACACACACACACACACACACCCATGCCCGAGAGAGGACTCGAATTTCCGACGAGGGGAGCCGCGCGAACCGTGACAAAGCGCCCAAGAACGCGCGGCTACCCCGCTCGGCTGCAAAGTAACACATGACGGGCAAAGCAAGATGGATCGAAGAAGCAAACTAGGTATTACAGAAAGATTCTGAAGACTAAGTGGACTGACAAGATACGAGAAAATCCTTCAAACAATCAGTAGAGAAAACAAAGACGAGAAGAAGAAATGGGATTAAAGGGCTTATATTAAGACATAAGGGGGTAACGTCCACGCTACAATGAGAAACCAATAAGGATAGACAGAGATTGGAACATAAGTCAACAAATAATTCAGGATGTGGGTGTAAATGCTACCTGGGGATCAAAAGGTTGACACAGGAGAGGAAGCCATGATCAGCCACATTAAACCCGTCAGAAGCGTGTTGAAAAAAAAAAGAAAAAAAGCTATTCTTTGGAGGAATTACGCTTTCTTAGTATTCTTCTAATGAGTCTCACTATTATATACCTCCTCACCAACATTCCTCTTGAATCGCTTAAAGTGGACAGGAGCATTACCCCGCTGTTGCGACTGAGTCCGCTGATAGGTTTACGAAGATGTAATGAAACAGTATTGAGTATTTTAGCCTGTTTGCGCGCATTATATTACATTTTGTTATCGTCCAGAAACAATGCTCGTGAACGAGTCTTCCAGCGAAACACAACCATTTTCTAATGATGCGGCCGTCCTCCGTTTCACTGCGTCTACAACTAACTGGTATCCGGCTGTGTCATTTCCAAAGGAACAATCCCAGTATTCACACTGAGCTACTTGAGAAAACCACAGAAAACCGAAACTGGAAAGTCACACAGGGAACTGAACCACCCCAGTGTTTTACCGATGCGCCATTGGAGCGGAACACACAATTACGATTGATGAGTAACATGTACACTACTGGCCATTAAAATTGCTACACCAAGAAGAAATGCAGATGATAGACGGGTATTCATTGGACAAATATATTATACTAGAACTGACATGTGATTACATTTTCACGCAATTTGGGTGCATAGATCCTGAGAAATCAGTACCCAGAACAACCACCTCTGGCCGTAATAACGGCCTTGATATGACTGGGCATTGAGTGAAACAGAGCTTGGATGGCGTGTACAGGTACTACTACAGTTCATCAAGAGTAGTGACTGCCGTGTTGTGACAAGCCAGTTGATCGGCCACCATTGACCAGACGTTGTCGATTGGTGAGAGACCTGGAGAATGTGCTGGCCAGAGCAGCAGTCGAACATTTTCTGTATCCAGAAAGACCCGTACAGGACCTGCAACATGCAGTCGAGCATTATCCTGCTGAAATGTAGGGTTCCGCAGGGATCGAATGAAGGGTAGAGCCACGGGTCGTAACACATCTGAAATGTAGCGTCCACTGTTCAAAGTTCCGTTATTGCGAACAAGAGGTGACCGAGACGTGTAACCTAAGGCACACCATACCATCATGCCGGGTGATACGCCAGTATGGCGATGACGAATACACGCTTCCAATGTGCATTCACCGCGATGTCGCCAAACACGGATGCGACCATCATGATGCTGTAAAAAGAACCTGGATTCATCCGAAAAAACGACGTTTTGCCATTAGTGCACCCAGGTTCGTCGTTGAGTACACCATCGCAGGCGCTCCTGTCTGTGATGCAGCGTCAAGGGTAACCGCAGCCATGGTTTTCGAGCTGATAGTCCATGCTGCTGCAAACGTCGTCGAACTGTTCGTGCAGATGGTTGTCTTGCAAACGTCCCCATCTGTTGACTCAGGGATAGAGACGTGACTGCACGATCCGTTGCAGCCATGCGGATAAGATGCCTGTCATCTCGACTTCTAGCGATACGAAGCCGTTGGGATCCAGCACGACGTTCCGTGTTACCCTCCTAAACCCACCGATTCCATATTCTGCTAACAGTCATTGGATCTCGACCAAAGCGAGCAGCAATGTCGCGATACGATAAACCGCAATCGCGATAGGCTACAATCCGATCTTTATCAAAGTCGGAAACATGATGGTACGCATTTCTCCTCCTTACACGAGGCATCACAACAACGTTTCACCAGGCAACGCCGGTCAACTGTTGTTTGTGTATGAGAAATCGGTTGGAAACTTTCCTCATGTCAGCACGTTATAGGTGTCGCCACCGGCGCCAACCTTGTGTGAATGCTCTGAAAAGCTAATCATTTGCATATCACAGCATCTTCTTCCACTCGGTTAAATTTCACGTCTGTAGCACCCCATCTTCGTGGTTTAGTTATTTTAATGGTCATTAGTGTAATTGTAACTGTAATGAAAATAAAATGAAGGTGGGCAATGAATGCAGGCAGGTGACAAAACGGACCAAAGACGTTCTTTCCTTGATTCGAAGAGCTAAGATTAGATCGATACGATGACCCGATGGAAGATGATAGTAGAAGACTTACAGGAGTGAAGCGGATACATAATGCATGCAGAAGTGTAGGGAAGCCTTTTATCCACCAGTAGATGTCCGAGGGAAGATGAAGATGTCTGTGGTATAAAGATACTTAGTAATTTATTTGCTTCAGATGATTCATGTTATCTGAAATGACGACCAAGTTTATGTAAGCTACTTCTACATTGTAAGTATTCATAAATTTCTTTCTAACTGCGTTGATTTTTTTCGTAGGTGGTAGGTTTTACGACGACTTTGAGAACAAGTTCATTGTAAAAGCTTACGAGGAATGCAAGTGTGACCGACCTTGATAAGAAAGATTCACATATTCTGATGTTTTTGTAGTTTTTCCAAAGAGAGACTCTTGAACTTTGAGGAAGATCAGAGTATAACCGCTCATTGAAAACTCTTTGATTTAATTAATAGCTTACCTATCAATATTTTATATGTGATTACAATCTTTGTATGTATACAGGATGTCTAAGGAGGAACGGTCAATATTCAGAGATATGACAGAACGATCATTCGAAACAAAAATATCAAGTAAACACGGGCTCTAAAACGCATGCTATGAGCATTTCTTCATCTTCGATACTGTGAAACAAATCTCTTCTAATGAAAGCTCTTTGATTTCCATATTTTAGGAGGAGACAGTGTGGACCAAAACAAGAAAAAAATATCTAGTATAACGAGGGGCTATAAATCACATACTTCAAGGGTTATGAGCACTTGTTGACTAGAAGAGATATGTTTCACAGTAGAGAAAATGAAAAAGTGCTCATCGTTCTTAAGGTATGCCCTCAGAGCCCAAGTTTACTAGAAATTTTTCTTGTTTCGGTCCTTGCTGAGGTAGAGGGAGTGATTTTGCTTTGCGACGCCGAGCAGTAACGGCGTTTTGGGAACTATGACGGACAGCTAAGGTCCGGTGTCAGCCAGCAAGCAGGGCACGTCTGAAAGGGGCTGTTTACCCGGGTGACGCCGCCGTGGCAAATATCACCGGCGTGAAAAGAGACGTTACCGGGAAGCCATTGGTGTTTTTTCCGCTTGCTTCATCTCTCCTGGCTTCGAGATCTGCGGCGGCTGGCTTCGTCGAACAAGCAAGAGGGTAAGGGCCTGGCTTGTCCTGTAAATTATGGTGGGAATCCACTACTGGGTTCTGTGCGGTTGATTGTATCTTCTTGGGCGGCCGTCGCTAGTCCTACTGAGTCTGGCCTTCAATGAGTTAATTTTAATTGGTTTAATACGTAGTGTTTTAAGGTGTGTGTGGTGTGATCATTAACATTTATGAGGGCCTGGAGTGCTGAGACATTCCGTTGTAGGTCCCTACTGTCAAGGTTTAACCGCCATTGAAAGCAGTTTGCTGGTCCTTGTTTAAGTACCGCCTGGTTATTGTATTTATATCACACCAGAGAGTTAAGTTATTGATAAAATGTTTCCCTAGATAAATTTAAATCCGAATCGTAATAACATTACGGTTACTTTTATGTTTGAACTAATAGTGTGTCTGAGATAGACGTGTATAATTTTGAAATCAGTAGTTTCCTAAGTTCTTACCAATTATTGAGAGGCCAGTTGTTGTGTGTTTAATAGCCTGAAACTGATTCTATTGATGGTGGTTCAAGAATTCCTTCAATAATAGCAGATCGATATTGTAATTAATGTCATGTATTAATTTTACTGATGATGCGTTGTAATGAGTTCTAGTTATTTAAGGCAGATGCCAGTATGTTGTAGATAACCACTAATTCTGCTATTTTCACATGCCCATTCGTGACTGTTGCTGCTCCCGTCTGGGGGTCCATGTCGAGCCTGTATTGGAAACAGCTGAGCGGGCGGGCGTCCTTTTTCTGAGCGTAGTTGTTGAATCTCACGAGCGTGTTTTCTCACATGTAATTTTATATGCTAAATTATTTGGTGCCTACCATTTAGGTAACCTTTTGTGTGCCATGGTATCTGATTGTTGCCTGAACTCTGAATTATTTTGGTAATTGACAATCACTGTCGTAATGAAAGAATACATTCGTTACATTTTTACTAAATTGTTCTTCAGCTTGATTACAATTTAGAGTATATAAAATTAAACTCATTTCGGTAAATGTGTAATAGGCCATAAGTGCCGCGTTTTTATGAACGTTTAAAACGTAATATTGTATTTACACCTGAATTTCAAAGATGTGTGGTAGTTATAAACATGTGATGGTTTTATTTGTAAAGTTCTCTTGTTTAAAGGTACCAAATAAAATGTTCGGTGAAACTGTCGATGGTGACTGCCTGATGTGTTACTTTGGTTCAGTCCTACCACTCTACAGCCTATTGTGCTCAGTCTGTGTCGTTGCGTAAAAGGTGGAATTACATGTTGTCTCGACACTACAGTCATATGTCGACCATCTCTCCTGGGACACCTTGTATAATGTTCTTGCAGACGCTGAAGTGGTCATCTTTTTGGCAAGAGGATGAAACTTCACTTAGCGTGTATTTTATGTGCGTTGTACTAATCAGTTTTAATGTAAATTAAATGTAAAATGCTATACTTTTTCGACGGAACTGTCTCCCAATTTTTTTTTCCTTACGTAGAACTTTCCTGTGAACATCCAACTATGGCGTGAGACTGAGGAAAGCGCAACAGTAAAAAATGGTTCAAATGGCTCTGAGCACTATGGGACTTAACATCTGTGGTCATCAGTCCCCTAGAACTTAGAACTACTTAAACCTAACTAACATAAGGACATCACACACATCCATGCCCGAGGCAGGATTCGAACCTGCGACCGTAGTGGCCACGCGGTTCCAGACTGAAGCGCCTAGAACCGCACGGCCACACAGGCCGGCAAAGCGCAACAGTACAGCGGAACTCAAAATCACTTTGGAATTATAATTTGCGTTCTCTACTCGAACCATTGCAGTGCCTTGCAGCGTCCACCTAAATGAACACAGAAACGTTTTTGTAATGCAGTTCAATATAACTATAATATTATGTTACGTTAATGGTAAGTTGCTTATAAATAGTGAATAATTGAAACTATTTAAATCTCATAGCAAGAACTAACTTCACCGAAGATTGCATACTAGGTTCTCTCGAGACATAATAATAAAAGATGTCTTCGTGGAGATGCGTGCCTTTTTTTTTTTTTTTTTTTGACACTGTACCTTTCTAGATATCTGTATACCACAGCTATAACATATACAAAGGATTTAATCTTGAACATTCAGTCAGTCACAAAAATGGTGATAACATGATGATGATGATGAAGTCCCAAACTCCTTGACAAAGCGTAGGCGACAATGCGGGAGACCCGCACCGCTGTATTAGGCAATGTCCTAGCGGAGGTGGTTTGCCATTGCCTTCCTCCGACCGTAATGGGGATGAATGATGATGAGGACGACACAACAACACCCAGTCATCTCGAGGCAGATGAAAATCCGTGACCCCTCCCCGCCGGGAATCGAACCCGGGACCCCGAGCTCGGGAAGCGAGAAGTGCTACCACCAGAACACGAGCTGCGGACGGCGATAACACTAGAGTATTAAATAGTTGCAAATAAATTATGCAATAAATATTTGTTTTTACCTTATTCTTTAATTTTTGCGTCTCAGAAGGTAGTCCCCCCAGGGGGTCCACAACTCTTTTGTGAATACGTGCGTGGCGAGCATGAGGCCCCAAGCCATTGCAGCCTTCTTTCTCTCCAGGGCTGCATTTCCTTTCCCTTCCCCTCCTTTCCCCTCCTTGCTCCTTTCCCCTCGCCCTCTCCTCTCCCTCTCTTGGTGTCCTTGCTTATGTTGGCCCTGCTATACCCCTGGTTCTGTTGGTTTTCCAATTCGGCTTTGTTGCATAATCATCTCCTCCTTTTGGTATTCCTTGGTCCCCCTCTGGGGTTTGACCTCCATTACAAAATTTCTCCTCCGTAGTGTGAGCCATTTGGGGAAGAGCACCTTACCTAGTGTCTCCGACGTGCACCCTCCTAGTACATTCCACCTTTTCTCTCACATCGTTGTCTGATACTAGGGTGCATAGCCAGCACGGTAGCCAGCCCGTGTGGTGGGGTCGCTATGTACCCTTTTGGTTGAGCCCCCTGAACACACAGGGATCACACTTCTGATACCTGAGCTGTGACCTCCTCAAGCATGCCTTGGAGTGGTTGCTCGTCATCCTGGAGCATCGGAACTCCCGGCAATGGCCGCCGTGCCAGACGGCCCTTACTGTGGCTGGGTGGCGCCCGTAAGGAGAGCCCCTGATCGGAGTGGGTGGTATCAGGGCGGACGCTATGCAAATGAAACGCATACAGGTCCAGAACTCTGGCTGTTCTTCTGCGACCGCCTCTCTGCGTGGAACTGATTCCTCAAGTGCTGCTTCTCTTGCCCCTTCGGCCTTCCCTTCCATGGCTACCCCCTGGGAAGAGAGTCAGGTCCGTCGGCTAGGGGCAAAACCTTTCCCCCATTATCTAGTTTGCACCAGGACTGATGGAGATACTTTCACCAATACCAAACCTTTATTCTTTGTGGAACACATTGAAGACAAGTTTGGTGAAGTGGACTCCCTGAGCAAGATGCGGTCGGGTTCGTTGCTGATAAAAACTGTTTCAGCTGCCCAATCTGCGGCCGTTCGTGCCTGTACCTATCTTGGCACAATACCTGTGTCCATTACCCCCCACCAGTCTCTAAATATGGTACAAGGTGTGATATTTCACCGGGACCTCATCCTTCAAACTGATGAGGAACTTCGGGACAATCTCGGACGGCGGGGTGTTCACTTTGTTCGTCGTGTTCAGAAGGGTCCTAAGGACAATCGTATTGATACTGGTGCCTTTATCCTGGCCTTTGAAGGGGATACCCTCCCTGAGAATGTTAAGGTTATGGTCTATCGCTGTGATGTGAAGCCGTACATCCCACCTCCTATGAGGTGTTTTAAGTGCTTGCATTTTGGACACATGTCTTCCCGCTGTTCACAGGCCCCTCTCTGTGGTGACTGTGGACGTCCACTCCATGAGGGGATCCCTGTGTTCCCCCTCCTGTCTGTGTAAATTGTCATGGTAGTCATTCTCCACGTTCACCAGATTGCCCAGTATATAAGAAGGAAAAAAAGATACGGGAGTATAAGTCCCTCGATCGTTTAACCTACACAGAGGGCCATAAGAAATATGCACGACTCCACCCTGTGTCCATGACATCTAGTTACGCCTTGGTTACATCTTCACCCCTTCCTCCCCCTTCCTTACCCCCATCCCGGACCCCTCTCCTGCCCCCCTCCCCTGCGGCTCCCACACCTTCTCCTATGGGCGCTGCTCCCCCTCCCCAGCCGGAGAAGTGTCCCACTCCTTCGGCGTCTGTCGGTCAAGGGCGCCTTTCCCGGGATGCCCCTTCCCGGCACCTTCCAGGCCAAAGGTCTTCTGCCGCGAGACGACCGCGAGAGCCGCGGTCTGTCGGCCCCCAGGTCGCCCGGTCTCTTTCTGTTCCTAATCTGGCTGCAACTGGCTCCTTCATGCCACACAGCCCTCCTCGATCTCAGCCTGAACGGAAGAAGAAACATAAGTCCCGGGACAAAGAGCCTCTGGTGTCACCGGAGGTCCCTTCCCCGACTTCACAACCGGATTCTGACCTGTCGTTCATGGATGTCGCACCCTCCTTGTCGGTGACGGGTGGGGACCCGGCTGTATGACTGGATTTAAAGTGTTCAGCCCCCATTTAAACCATCGTTCTGTGGTTGTCCAATGGAATTGTAATGGATACTATCGTCACCTTCCGGAATTGAAATCCCTTCTTTCGTCCTACTCTGCAGCTTGTGTGGTTCTCCAGGAATCTCATTTTACTGATGCTCACTCACCGACCCTCAGTGGGTTCCGTGTTTTCTACCGAAATCGGGTCGGACCCTGCGGGCTTCGGGTGGCGTTTGTACATTGGTCCGTACAGACATTGCTAGCACGTGGATTCCTCTTCAAACTACATTGGAAGCGGTTGCTGTTAGGGTCCACTTCGACTCTGCAATCACAGTTTGCAATCTTTATCTCCCTCCTGACAGGACTCTTACACCTGCTACCTTAACTGCCCTTCTTCAGCAACGTCCTCCTCCCTTCCTCCTCCTTGGGGATTTTAATGCTCATCATCCTTTGTGGGGCAGTGCCTTTCCATCTAGACGAAGTCTTCTTATATACCAATTTATTGCAGACCACGACCTGTGCCTTCTTAATAATGGCTCCCCTACTCATTTCAGTGCCGGTCATGGTACCTTTTCTGCCATTGATCTTTCTCTTTCTTCTCCCTCTCTCCTCCCTTCATTACACTGGTCGCCACACGACGACCTTTGTGATAGTGACCATTTCCCGTTGATTATCACGCTCCCTTCCCGCTCCCCGATGGACAGGTTGCCTCGTTGGTCTTTCCAACGCGCCGATTGGCCTCTATACACTGCACAGGTCGCGTTTTCTCCCTCTTTGTCGGGTTGAATTGATGACGTCCTACGTGACGTGTCTGACGCGATTGTTCGCGCTGCTAGCCTTGCTGTCCCGCGCTCATCTGGACCATTTCGTCGCTGGCAAGTCCCGTGGTGGAGTACGGCTATTGCCATTGCCATTCGTGATCGCCGTCGAGCTTTGCAACACTTTAAGAGGCACCCATCCGTAGCCAGCCTTACTACCTTTAAACGCCTTCGCGCTAAAGCCCGTTATTTAATAAAACAGAGCAAGCGGATTTGTTGGGAACGATTCGTTTCTTCCCTTGGTTCTACTGTCCCTCTGTCACGGGTATGGGCTACACTTCGCTCTCTCCAAGGTTGCCATCGGCAGTCCACCCTCGCAGGCCTTCACCTCCCAGATGGCATTTGTATGGACCCATTAGTTCTTGCAGAACATCTAGCGACCCATTTTGCAGTGGCATCAGCGTCAGCCTCCTATCCAGCTGCTTTCCTTCATCAAAAACAGCAGGCTGAAGCTTCCACCTTATGTTTCACCCCTTGTGAGTCAGAATCTTACAACGAACCTTTTACTGAATGGGAATTTCTTACTGCTCTATCTTCTTCTCATGATACGGCCCCTGGCCCAGATTCCATTCATAACCAACTGCTTCAACATCTCAGTGCTCCACAACAGCAACATCTTCTTCAGGTGTTTAACCGTATCTGGCGCCAGGGTGACTTCCCTTCTCAGTGGAGGGATAGCATTGTGTTCCTGTCCTTAAGCCTGGTAAGAACCCCCAATCTGTTGACAGCTATCGGCCAATTAGTTTGACCAATGTTGCTTGTAAGTTACTTGAATGGATGGTAGCCCGTCGGCTCAATTGGGTCCTCGAATCTCGGGATCTATTGTCCCCTTACCAGTGTGGCTTTCGAGAGGGACGGTCTCCAATCGATCATTTACTTCGCTTGGAATCCGCAGTCTGGCAGGCTTTTTCCCAGCGCCGCCATTTGGTTGCAGTGTTTTTTGACCTTTGCAAGGCCTATGACACGGTCTGGCGCCATCACATCTTACTTACCCTTCATCAGTGGGGTCATCTGGGGCCCACTCCCGATTTTTATCCGCCAGTTCCTTATCCATCGGTCATTCAGAGTCCGAGTTGGTACTGCTTTTAGTTCTCCACGGACCCAGGAGACGGGCATCCCACAGGGTTCTTTCTTGAGTGTCCTTCTTTTCCTCATTGCTGTCGATGGACGTGGCCTCTGTCGGTCCCTTGGCCGCCCCTGCCCTGTATGTGATTTCTGCATTTGGGTTAGTTCCTCCTGGATGGCATCTGCAGAACGGCAGCTCCAGGTAGCTATACGGCGTGCCTCTGCATGGACCCTCTCACACGGGTTTCAATTCTCTCCTTTAAAATCGCGAGTGGTCCACTTCTGTCGCCGTACTACGATCCACCCTGATCCAGAGCTCTATCTCGCTGCACAAAGATTGCCTGTGGTCCCACAGTTTCGTTTCTTGGGTCATCTTTTCGACAAAAAGCTCACTTGGCTGCCCCATATCAGACTCCTGAAGGTAGGATGTTTCCGTAAACTCAATGTCCTTCGCTTCCTTGCCCACTCCTCTTGGGGTGCGCACCGGTCCCTCCTCCTCCGTCTTTATCGTGCTCTAGTTCTGTCTCGCTTGGACTATGGTTGTCAAGTTTATGGTTCAGCTGCTCCTTCCACACTGCACGTGCTGGATCCAGTCCACCATCGTGGTATCCGTTTGGCCACTGGTGCCTTCCCTACTAGCCCTGTTGATAGTCTCCTGGTTGAAGCTGGGACCCCCCCCCCCATTTCTGTTCGGCGGTCCAAGCTTCTGGTGTCTTATGCACTCACTATCCGTTCCTCTCCCACTCATCCTTCCTATTCTATCCTGTTCCCAGACCATGGACGTCGCCCACCCGACTCCCGCCCTCGGGCGGGTTTACCGGTTGGGCTGCGCCTTGCGTCTCTTTGCCGTGATTTTCAGCTTCCTTCTTTGTCCTGTCTTCCTCGCTCCCTCCCCTCTACCCCTCCTTGGTTAGTTCCTCGGCCTCGAATTCGGATGGATCTCCGCCGAGGTCCGAAAGATTACATCCACCGGTGGTGTTCCGTTCCTTTTTCTGCCAAATTTTATGGGAGTTTCGGGATGCTGTTGTTTTTTACACTGATGTCTCTAGATCTGCTGATCATGTTGGGTATGCCTACACGTCCTCTGTTGGAACGGAAAGTCATCTGCTGCCACCTACATGTGGGGTGTTTACTACGGAATTGATGGCAATTTCCCAGGCCCTTACCTTTATTAAACAGTCCCAACAAAACCGCGTTTTGTTATGTACGGACTCGATGAGTGGCCTTCTTGCTATTGACCAGTGTTTTTTGCGCCATCCCTTGGTCTCTGCCATCCATGACCATCTCGCTGATATTCACCGTGCTGCTTGTTCCATTTACTTCCTTTGGGTCCCTGGCCATGTGGGTATCCCGGGTAATGAGCTCGCTGATCGTTTGGCTGGGGGAGCAGTTTCTTACCCCCCGTTTTCTGTAACCCCTCCTGCAGCGGATTTACGGCTTCACATCGAATTCCGCTTCGCACAGTCATGGGACAATTCTTGGGAGGCTACTCCCCTGTCTAATAAACTTCGTGCAATTAAGGTGACACCAGGCCCGTAGAGTTCTTCCTTTCGCCTCTCCCGAAAGGACTCGACCACACTGTGTCGTCTCCACATTGGCCATACCAGGCTGACCCATGGTTATCTTTTGCGTGATGAGCCACCCCCACTATGTGGTTGTGGAGCCTTCCAGTCAGTAGCCCACATTTTGGTTGAATGCCCCCTTCTTTTGGCTCTGCGTGCTAAGTACAGACTCCCCCGCACTTTACCTTTGATGTTGGCTCATGATTCCCGGATGGTCTCTCTGGTTCTCGGTTTCCTCCGGGAAAGTGGTTTTTATTCTCAGTTTTAAGGTGTTTATTCTCTCTGGTGTTGGGGCAGGGCGGTGAGTGTTTGGGTGTCTCCCACTGTAAGCAGTGTTCGGAGATTCCCGATTCCCCTCCCTGACCGAAATCCTCTTTTCTTCCCCTTTTACTCTGTTTTTACCCTTTTTTAAAGTCTTGTTTAGTCTTTCTATTCCCATACGTACTTTCTACATTATAGCAGTTGTACCTTTTACGTCACAGATGGTCTTGCCTATGCTGCTTCAGCATAGTGTTGGGTTCATTCTCTTGCCGACTTCCCTCATTTTGTTTTTTACCAATGACAACATGACTGCCCTTTTACATTTTTACCTTTTTCCGTTTTATTTTTCTGACTTTACTGAGATGTCCCATTAGCGGAATGGAGCCTATTTGAAACAAGGAACTGATGACCTTGCTGTTTGGTCCCTTAAACCTCAACCAACCAACCAACCAGAAGGTAGTGCGATGTACAACAGATTGTTTTTATATCTATATCTGTGCTCCTGACGTAACCATGTAGTGATTCGAACCACATTCCTGTACAATCGAATAGTCGTATAGAGCAACGGCGGAATCTGTGCAGTTCCCTAAAATGCCAACCAAAAAGGAGGTCAAAAAGACTGAACATCGAATTTAAGTAAATGACGAATGAATCTCCTCGAGTGATTACGTAAAAATTGTTTATAGGCCCTATGTCCTTTATCCTTGAGAAAGAGTCTCTGGACGCCGAAAAAGTCAGTTCATCAAACAACTGAGGTCGTCTTTTGCTGCCGTTTACCGCTGTGGGGATATTGTCAATGCGATACTGAAGATACACACTAAACAGTGTTCACCTCTGAAACCGTCCACGGCCGTGCCGGGGTGGACACATTGGTTCCCGTCAGGTCACCGAAGTTGAGCTTCGTCAGGTGTGACAACTCCTTGGATGGGTGAACGGCCGGGTGCGTCGCGTACTGTTTTTCGTTTGCCTGTGCAACAGAGGGAACAGGAGGGATGGTGGCGCAAAATCCCTGATCACCAGTCTTTGCGCCAAAGTCCTGGATTAAATTCTAAACCGCTCCGCAGTATCTAAACAAGTAAGGGCACTGCTTATGATGATCCGTCCGTCGGATAGGGACGTTAAGCTAGGTGGCCCCCACGGTGGTATTCGGGAGGAGTTGACTCTGTGCTGGCATCATGGCACCAGGTTTCACATTATGCCTTACCTCATCACCATTTTCAATACGAAAATGGCACTACACTACACTCACACCATTACAGTCACCTGCACTTAGTAGTTTCACTTACGCACACAGCTCTTATGCCTTGCTAAGGACAGGGTTAACTTTTCCAATTAGAAGGCTGAACCTGCCCTTCGTAGTCTTCCAGCCATTCATGCCACAAGAGTCTTATGAACGATATGCAGAGACTCCAGCGTTTTGTACTGATGAGGGTCCCATGTTCAAAGACAGTTAACTTGCGACGTTGACGGTTTCAGGGGTGAACACTGTTTAGGGTGGGTCTTCAGTATCGCATCTACAACATAGGTAAACCGCAGCAAAAGACGACTTCAGCTGTTTGATGAACTGACTTTTGGCCTTTCAGAGTAATGTATCTGTTTATTTAACATTGTTTTCAACATAGGATTATACAGTCAACCGGCTGCACATAACTGGTAGGTACAGTGAGTTAGGGCTCGGCACCGACTAGTCTGGTATTGTTCCCAGCTGGGCACACGTGGCAAAGGCTAAACGTTTTGTTTTCGCTTTTGACTTGAGCATAGTTGCTCTAAATTCTGACCATTGCTTTCTAGCAATGTAATTTTACGGTTTATCAAAATTTCGTTCTGAAGTAGACTCCCTTAGTTGGTGTCGAAACAGAGGTCAGTGGGCAACCGGCTGATTGTATAATCCTATGTTGAAACTACACACATCAAAGAAAGTTTTGCGTCGCCCCGGATCCCAGAACTCCTGAAGATAGACGTCGACTGTGGATACAATCCCTTTGACTGCTCAGAGATTCACTAAAACCGCCCAAAGATGTGAAAAACCATGCATGAGCAGCGCCTATTAGCCGGAGGGGTTCCGGCAGCCGGTCAGTACCAGTCATTCCACCAGTAAGGAGGTTCACGATTCGTGTTGTCTGTAGTTCTACCATGCCTAGATGGCCAATACCGCGATTTGATTACATCCGCATTGTTACTTTGTGCCAGGAGGGGCCGTCAACAAATGAAGCGTCCAGGCGTGACGGAGTGAACCAAAGCGATGTGTTCGGACATGGAGGAGATTCAGAGAGACAGGAACTGTCGATGACGTGCCTCGCTCAGGCCGCCCAAGGGCTGCTACTGCAGTGGAGACAGCTACCTACGGATTATGGCTCTGAGGAACCCTGACAGCAACGCCACCATGTTGAATAAAGCGTTTCGTGCAGCCACAAGACGTCGTAGTACGACTCAAGCTGTGGGCAATAGGCTGCACGATGTGGTACTTCACTCCCGACGTCCATGGTGAGGTCCATCTTTGCAAACACGACACCATGCAACGTGCTACAGATGGGCCCAACAACATGCCGAATGGGCCACTCAGGATTGGCATCAGGTTCTCTTCACCGATGAGTGTAGCATATGCCTTCAACCAAACAATCGTCGGAGACGTCTTTGGAGGTAACCCGTCAGGCTGAACACCTTAGGCACACTGTCCAGCGAGTGCAGCAAGGTGGAGGTTGGCTGCTGTTTTGGGGTGGCATTATGAGGGGCCGACGTACGTCGCTGGTGGTCACGCAAGGCGCCGTAACGGCTGTACGATAGGTGAATGCCATCCTCCGACCGATAGTGCAACCATACCGGCAGCATAATGCGAGGGATTCATCTTCATGGACTACAATTAAGGCCCCCTTCATGCATATCTTGTGAATGACTTCCTTCAGGATAACGATATCGCTCGACTAATGGCCAGCATGATCTCCAGACATGAACCTCATCGAACATACCTGGGATAGATTGAAAAGGGCTGTTTATTGACGACGTGTCACACCAACCACTCTGAGGGATCTACGCCGAATCGCCGTTAAGGAGTGGGACAATCTGGACCAAAAGTGCCTTGATGAACTTGTGGATAGTATGCCACGACGAATACAGGCAAGCACCAAGGCAAGAGGACGTTCTACTGGGTATTAGAGGTACCGGTGTGTACAGCAATCTGGACCACCACCTCTGAAGGTCCCGCTGTATGGTGGTACAACATGCAATGTGTGGTTTTCATGAGCAATAAAAAAGTTGGAAATGATATTTATGTCGATCTCTGTTACAGTTTTCTGTACAGGTTCCGGAACTCTGGGAACCGAGGTGATGCAAAACATTTCTACTGTTTGTAGTGTACAGTTGATGAGTAACACCCATGTTTAAAACTGTGTTTTACATCTGTCGTACGATAAGACACCCAAGACGTTCGACGTATATATAACATAACACTACGTACCTTATTTGATGTTTCTCACTATACACCTACGCAGACACCGTGTTCACACCTGTGTCACACGCTGTGTCTAATTGCAACATTCGCGCATCTCACACAGCACTACTTGAAATTGGACAACCTTTTCATTGGACTTTGACCAATAAATTTGACTTTTTATGGACTCTGAATTTCTTTATGCGTGTTTTAGAAGGAATGATTGTATAATACAATAAGAACGTGCTATTAGATAAACAAAGAAGCGACATTTTACAGATTTTAGATTAGGGAGAACCAACAAGTTTTCTCTTTTAGACGTAGTTTATATGTTGTGAACACCTTTAATCTGTATAAAGTTCTTCCAGCGCTGTGCTCCGCCGTGAACTTTGTTATTTATTTGACCGCGGAGACTATGCTAGACAGCGGCACGGCACGGAGCTGTTGTTTGTTGGCCAACATTACTCACAGTCGCTACAAAAACGCCGCACATAACACTAATATTTGGCGTCAGAGCACAGGCGCATCCATAATTCCCGATGCTATTTCCCGAGTCTAAGTGTGTAGTAATTTAACCATAGTAATGATATTTAAACCTAAAACACTGTGATAACTGAAGTACTGTAAATTATAGAATATATTCAGCATTCACTGTTACTCTATGCGTCGGTGTAAATTTTAATGGACAGATCTGACAAGTGAAACAGAATTTCCAGTGGGTAGACTTTCGACGTAATATGTTATATACTGCTACGGGAACGTCGACGATGTTGTCTGTGTGAGGAATTGCACAGATGGATAATCCGAAGAACGTACTGTGTAGCATTAAAGTGAGAGCTGATAACCTGGACATCGACACTCAGCAGACAGAAAGACACCAGTTTGAAATTTGTCGCAATGTCGTCTTTATACAGGGTGTCCTAGGAGGAACAGTTACGATAGAAACGATCATTCGAAACAAAAAGTCCGGTAAGCATGGACTCTAAAATTCATACCTTAATTCATACCTTTGTTCATCTTCGCCACTATGAAACCCATCTCTTCTATTGAACAAGCGAACACCTCTCGAGAAATGCGCTTTACAACACATGTGTACCAGACTTTTTTTATTCATTTGGTCCAGACTATCAACTCTCAAAATATGAAAAGCAAAGAGCTTGCAGTAGAAGAGATCTGTTTCACGATGAAGATGAACTGCTCATAGCCCTCAAGGCATACATTATAGATCCCGTATTTACTAGACGTTTTTGCTTCGAATGATCGTATCCATGAATATTGAACATTCCTTCTGGAACACCCTGCACAGCCTTCACACGAGCTTCTTCTCCGCTTACAGCATCACTTTAAATGTTGTCTTTTATTTTAGTATTGCCACTTCCATTCACACGCGAGGTCTGTGAATGAATCTGAGCTGAAATCACTTAGCGTCAAAGCGATGATTTAAACTAAAATAAAACCGCGACTAATAATATTGCCATTAAAATGATAAGAGCACAGTGAATTACCTTATTTCATTCATTATCTTTGTTCCAAAATACTTACGATAAGCTACACCTTCTGCCACAAGAAGGAAAACTGATTGCAATACGAGGCAACAACGTACAGAAGAGAAAATATTCCCTTAAGCACTACATTACAGAGACACTATACAGGCCCGTGTTTACAGCAAAGTATCTTGCACAAACAAAATCGGCATGTACAATACTAGATAAAATTATAAGAAGAAACAAGCAGTCTTGATTGCAGTCTTAAAACTTCTTTTTTTAATTATTATTTCTCAATGACGCGTTTCACCTTTGTGTAGACGTCTTCGGATTGGCCTACGGAAGAAATACAAAATTTCATAGTAGTGGCGTAGCCCCATTAAGTGAGACTGGATAACGAAGAAAATATTAAACAACGTAGTGATATTTGGTAGCCACGGGTACACTGGATTACGCGCAATAAATACCCCAGCAGGTAAATGCCCCCTGCGACAGCTTTAAAAACACTGCGTGGTGTCCTATAGAATGGAATAGAACATATCATCGAAAGGCTTTTTCAAAAAATGTAACCTGCTTTGTCCCTAAACTGACAACCTACCCTCGAAATAAGAAAGTAGCACATTATCTTATTACGGCATGTGGTGCAGTCTAATGCAAACCAAACGGTATCAGGCCTACGGGAAAGGTCTACATCATAAACATGTCCGAGATGTAGTACATATTCTGGTTGCACATAACGCAATAGATATGAAAACATGCAAGACCCCCATGAATTGTAAGAAAAAGATTTACTACATATCAGAAATCTTATTTATTCGACCAACGCAAGTCAGAAAGACCAGTCTGTACGTGAAGGAGCAGCAAATAGGTAAGAATACTGGAAAGTAATGCCTCCATATTTTTTATGTGAAAACCCTGAAAGCGTTTTAAATAAAACAAGCGTTATTAACCTACTGCGCCTTTATTGTTCGTGTCTAGATATTTATTTCTCAACTCGGTCACCTTGGCGACGAACATGTGAGAGGGCAATATCCATGACATCGGTTTGCTGCAGAATCATTGAACGTATTCTTAGTTCTAATATAATAAATTTTCTTGAGATCGAGAAGTTTATTCCAGTAATCAGCATTGTTTTAGAGAGCATCGCCCGTGTGAAACTCGGGAGGCTATTTTCTCACATGTTACAATGCGAACTACGGATGAAGAGCAACAGGCTGGATTCGATATGTCTAGGCTTCCGGAAAGCGTATGACACGATTTCCCATTGCAGGCTGTTAAAGAAAGTAAGGGTATAAGGAATAAGCTCACAGATACGTAAGTGGTTTGATGATTTCTCAAGTTACAGAACCCAGTACGTTGTCCTCGACGGCGAGTGTTCATCACTGACAAGGATATCGTCAGGAGTGGCCCAGGGAAGTCTGAAAGGAGCGCTATTATTCTCTGTTTACACAAATGATTTGGCCCAGCAGTCTGCGTTTGTTTGCTGATGATGCTGTGGTGTACAGTAAGGTGTCGAAGTTGAATGACTGTGGCAGAATACAAGATAGACAAAATTTCTAGTTTGTGTGACGAATGGCAGCTAACTCTAAGTGCTGAAAAACGTAAATTAATGCGGATGAATAGGAAAAACAAACCTTTAATTTCCGGACACAACATTAGTAGCGTCCTGATTGACAAAGTCACGTCGTTTGAATGTCTGGGCGTAACGTTGCAAAGCGATATGAGGTGGAACGAGCATGTGAGTATTGTGGTAGGGGAGGCGAATGGTTTATTGGCAGAATTCTAGGAAAGTGTGGTTCATCTGTAAAGGAAACAGCATATAGGATGCTAGTGCGACCTGTTTTAGAGTACTGCTCAAGTGTTTGGAACCCGTACCAGGTCGGACGAAAGGAAGACATGGAAGCAATTCAGAGACGGGTTGCTAGATTTGTTACTCGTACGTTCGAAATACACGCTAGTGTTGCGGAGATGCTTCGGGAACTTGGATGCGAATCCTTGGAGGGACGGCGACGTTCTTTCCGAGAAACGCCATTGAGAAAATTTAGAGGATCGGCATTTGAAGCTGACAGCAGAACGATTCTGCTGCCTCCAACATACATTTCGCTTAAGGACCACGAAGATGAGATACGATGGATTAGGGCCAATACGGAGGCATATAGACAGTCGTGGTACGGAGTACTCTCTGCAGCGCGCCGCATGGTGGAATGCTGAGTACCTATGTAGATGTAGAACACATTTCTCTCAACGAGCGACCAATTGGTTGATACCGTCACTGTAAAATGATTTTTCTGGCGGAGTCACAACGTCACCTATGCTTGCAACTCCTCATAACTATCAAATGAAATCCTCGAAGGTGTTGATTAAGTTTTGGAAACAGATGAAAACCGTATGCTGCCTAGTTGTTACCGCGTGAAGATCGATCGATGACAGTGAATCCAGGCATCAGATTGTTGCACATGTTGCAACGCTCGTGAGTGGTTTGGCATTGTCATGTGAAGGAGAGCGTACACCATGTGTGGACGAATTCGCGGTTTGTTATCTGAATGTTTCGTATGCGCCGACA
The DNA here is from genome assembly GCF_023864275.1 of Schistocerca cancellata. Taxonomy (NCBI): domain Eukaryota; kingdom Metazoa; phylum Arthropoda; class Insecta; order Orthoptera; family Acrididae; genus Schistocerca; species Schistocerca cancellata. The sequence goes on from NC_064632.1 coordinate 295,376,263, forward strand.
CAGTTACGTTACACACCGCCATGTTACGCGCTGCAGTTCGAAGCCCTGTAGTGGCAAAGGGCTGCAAATATGTTGAATGTTAATAACGTTTGTGTTATTTAAAGAACCTTAAGAGTTTTTACATAGAAAATTCGTAGGAATTACTTTTCAGCACATCTTCGTAAATTGGAAAACGCTGAGAAAAAGACTTAGCTTCTACACAGCGTTGCGTAAAAGCCGAACGCGAATATTCCACAGATGCAGAAATTCTACAATCAAAAGAGGGAGGGCAGTAAACTGAAGTCCAGTTAAATTTCGACAGCACATGTCGAGCAAGTCATCTGATTTACTTTGTATATATTCAAATACACTTTCACACCACTACAGGCTTTCATATTTCATACCATCCCTGAATTAAATTAAGAATAGTTACCATCCTCAGGTTCTAACCAAGGATTTAGAGAGGTTTCCTTCGGCTGCAAAACAAAAGCTGGAAGGTGAAGTCCCCTCCCAAACATTCCTAATTGGGAGTCTCTCTGTCCCAATACACTGTCGCCTGTTATTTGGATGAAAAGTCCTGACTCTACCATGCGTCATTATTCAGTCCATGCTCCGTAGAGAATGAAAAAAAATCTCTGCAGTGAAATAGGTAACCTGATCCGTGAATGAAGGGAATGGATCAGCTTTAGAAGCACTGCACATGCGAGCAAATCATCGTTCATCGTTTAGTAAGCATACAGTGATCATTTATTTGTCAGGGTTGTATTTTCACAGATACAAAATTGGAAATGGTTAAAGTCCTCCAATTTCGATAAAGATTTTCCAGAGGTTTTCTCGGTTGTAAAGCTAATGCCTTAGTAAATACTGCCAATTGGGAACCCTTGCACCACAGCCAGCTCTCTAGGAGATTTAGCTAAAAAAGAACGAGCTCTGCAGTGGACCGAACATCAGCCAACTCACCTCCTGCGGCCCAGTTTGGATTTTCTCTGCCCCAGTCTCAGCTCAGCTGGTGTTTGCCTGAAAACAAATGGCTCCACAATTGGAATTATAATAAACTGCTCGTCCTCACTACACATTCAGGGGAATGAAAAATACCTCAAATACTTTGAATTAAAGAAAAAAATGAGTCGTCCAAATTAATATCCGTTACTACTGCAAACAGTTAAGAATAAATGGTACATACCATAAAACTACAGGTGCTATAGTAACGATTACCGCTAATTTGAGCTACCGCTTTGCAGCCCCACTTAATGGAATAAAACTGCCCACTTACCGATTCATGTTAGTCCCAACATCGCTATTCATATAAACTATCTGATCAAAAATATGTGGAAACCCACTAGTGGGCGTTAATATTATCTCCCGCCTACGCCTCTATGAACTCTATTGGGGACGCTTTCAGTGAGGTATCTGGATGGATAGCCCAATCTTCCTCCAGAGCAGAAATCAGAGAAGATAGTGATGTTGGATACTTGGGTCTGGAGTGAAGCCGACGATCTAACTCGCTCCAAACGTGTTCCGTTGGGTTGAGGTCGGGACTCTGGGTACGACAGTCCATTTCAGGAATGATGTTGCCCACAAACCACCGCTTTACACATGTTGCTTTGTGACAAAATGAATAGTCATGCTGATACAATCAAGCATTGTCTCTAGGCTATTCCTCTACTGTAGGCAGTACATAATGTTGTAAAATGTGTTCATATCCTGCCACTTTTAAAGTTTTCTTAAGCACAATAAGGGGATCACAAGGTAGCCACAAAAATCGCCCACGCGCAGTAACACCAGCTCTTCTGTCCTTCACTGCTATGCTCAATGTTCAATGCTCAATGCTACATTCTCTTTTCTCTGTGGGATACCGGATGGATTAAACAAAAGGTTTGGAACGCTAAGCATATTTTTTAATTTAACTAAGGCTTTTGATTGTGTTGATTGCAAAATGTTGCTCCAGAAGTTGGACCGTTATGGAATATGGGAGTAGGTCGCAGTTGGTTCATCTCTTACTTTAACAACAGACGATTGTTCACTAGTCTTGGTATTTTGACACTGCCCTCTCAATATATATATTATTTACTGTCGTTCCTTGTTAACAATATCAGATTATTCCCAAGAATTAGCAGCTTTAACTCAGTTAATAACCGGCAGAAACCCAGTCTGCATTTGGATGACACTTCCTTAACTCTAGTGCAGAAAGGTGTGCAGTGTACTCCTGCGTCCATTTGCAATAAGCTCCCATAAGAATTCAAAAATCTTAGTAATGATACACGTGCTTTAAAATCGAAAATGAAGAGTTTCCTAATGGGCCACTCCTATTCGTTGAGGAGTATCTTGAAAAACTGACTCTTATATAATATTGTTGTTTACGTTTGCTTAAAATTACGGCTTCTTTTCTTTTTTTTTTTGGGGGGGGGGGGGGAGGGTTCATATATACTAAAATGGCTAAGCAGGGATGGCTAGAGGACTAATGCAAGGCATATCTCACTAGGGTAAGATAGATACTGCTTACAGGAAAATTAGAGAGACCTTTGGAGAAAAGAGAACCACTTGTATGAATATCAAGAGCTCAGATGAAAACCCATTTCTAAGCAAAGAAGGGAAAGCAGAAAGGAGGAAGGAGTATATAGAGGGTCTATACAAGGGCGATGTACTTGAGGACAATATTATGGAAATGGAAGAGGAGGTAGATGAAGATGAAATGGGAGATATGATACTGCGTGAAGTGTTTGACGGAGCACTGAAAGACCTGAGTTGAAACGAGGCCCCGGGAGTAGACGACATTCCATTGGAACTACTGACAGTCTTGGTAGAGCCAGCCCTGACAGAACTCCACCATCTGGTGAGCAGGATGTATGAGACAGGCGAAATACCCTCAGACTTCAAGAAGAATACAATAATTCCAATCCCAAAGAAAGCAGGTGTTGACAGATGTGAAAATTACCGAACTATCGGTTTAATAAGTCACAGCTGCAAAATACTAACGCATATTCTTTACAGACGAATGGAAAAACTGGTAGAAGCCGACCTCGGGGAAGATCAGTTTGGATTCCGTAGAAATGTTGGAACACGTGAGGCAATACTGACCCTACGACTTATCTTAGAAAATAGATTAAGGAAAGGCAAACCTACGTTTCTAGCATTTGTAGACTTGGAGAAAGCTTTTGACAATGTTGACTGGAATACTCTCTTTCAAATTCTGAAGGTGGCAGGAATAAAATACAGGGAGCGAAAGGCTATTTACAATTTGTACAGAAACCAGATGGCACCTATAAGAGTTGAGGGCATGAAAGGGAAGCAGTGGTTGGGAAGGGAGTGCGACAGGGTCAGCCTATGCCTGATGTTATTCAATCTGTACATTGAGCAAGCAGTAAAGGAAACAAAAGAAAAATTTGGAATAGGAATTAAAATCCATGGAGAAGAAATAAAAACATTGAGGTTCGCCGATGACATTGTAATTCTGTCGGAGACAGCAAAGGACTTGGAAGAGCAGTTGAACGGAATGGACAGTGTCTTGAAAGGAGGATATAAGATGAACATCAACAAAAGCAAAACTAGGATAATGGAATGTAGTCGAATTAAGTCGGGTGATGCTGAGGGAATTCAATTAGGTAATGAGACACTTAAAGTAGTAGATGAGTTTTGCTATTTGGGGAGCAAAATAACTGATGATGGTCGAAATAGAGAGGATATAAAATGTAGACTGGCAATGGCAAGGAAAGCGGTTATATAGAAGAGAAATTTGTTAACATCGAGTATAGATTTAAGTGGCATTAAATCTTTTCTGTAAGTGTTTGCATGGAGTGTAGCCATGTATGGAAGTGAAATATGGACGATAAATAATTTGGACAAAAAGAGAATAGAAGCTTTCGAAATGTGGTGCTACAGAAGAATGCTGAAGGTTAGATGGATAGGTCAAATAACTAATGGGGAGGTATTGAACAGAATTGGGGAGAAGAGAAATTTGTGGGACAACTTGAATAGGAGAAGGGATCGGTTGGTAGGACATGTTCTGAGGCATCAAGGGATCAGCAATTTAGTATTGGAGGGCAGCGTGGAGGGTAAAATTCGCAGAGGGAGATCAAGAGATGCATACACTAAGCAGGTTCAGAAGGATGTAGGTTGCAGTAGGAACTGGGAGATGAAGAAGCTTGCACAGGATAGAGTAGCATGGAGAGCTGCATCAAACCAGTCTCAGGACTGAAGACCACGACAACAACAAACATTTTATTTTTATTTGTTATTACCTTTATGTTGTAAGTTCAGGTACAGGTACTGACCCGTTCCATGACTTTGGAGATTTGCTCCTCAATTTGGTAATTGACGCATAAATACGAGTAAATAAATAAACTGTTGACACTACACCGGATGGCAGGTATCGTTCTCCAGGCATGCGAATAACACAAACCCTTCCGTCGGTTTGGCACAGGCACAGCGTTGTTCATCTCTGCAAAGCAGTCGTTTCCAGTCTTCCACCGTCCAGTGGCTTCGCTCTTTACACCACCGGAAGCGTCGCTCAGCACTGACCAGAGAAAGACGTGGCTTATGAGCAGCTGCTCATTCTTTTTTAACCCCTACGCACAGTCATTGTCCTAGCTGAATTGCTGGTAGAGCTATGGAAGTCGTTAGTGATTCTTTCCTCCTATTTCACGCTATTTTTTCGCAGCTGCTTTGTGTATTCCTCGATGGACGCTGTACATCAATGCATGAGTTCTGCCCGGTCTGAGTTTGGATATAATTGTTTCTTCGCGTTTCTACATCACTGTCTCGTCACCAACAATCCACTTGGGCAGCTTCAGAAGGCCTGAAATGTGCGTGATGGATTTGTTACTCAGAGTATCTCCAGTGAGTGGTCCACATTCGAAGTCACTGAGGTCTCTGGTCTGACCCTTTCTTCTGTTACTGCTTCTCTATTGACAACACAACAGTCACCGCTTCCTTTCACACTGAAGAGTCAAAGAAACTGGTACACCTGCCTAATATCGTGTAGGGCCCCCGTGAGTACGCAGAAGTGCCGCACACGACGTGGCATGGACTCGACTGATACCTTAAGTAATGCTGGAGGGAATGGACACCACGAGTCCTGCAGACCTGTCCATAAATCCGTAAGAGTACGAGGAGGTGGAGATCTCTTCTGAACAGAACATTGCAAGGAATCCCAGATATGCTCAATAATGTTCATGTCTGGGGAGTTTGGTGGCCAGCGGGAGTGTTTAAACTCAGAAGAGTGTTCCTGGAGCCACTATGTAGTAATTCTGGATGCGTGGGGTGTCACATTGTCGTGCTGGAATTGCCCAAGTCCGTCGGAATGCACAATGAACATGAATGGATGCAGGTAATCAGACAGGATGCTTACGTACGTGTCACCTATCAGAGTCGTAACTAAACGTATGAGGAGTCCCATATCATTCCAACTGCACACGCCCAGCACCATTACAGTCCTCCACCACTTTGAACAGTCCGCTGCTGACATGAAGGGTCCTGGGATTCGAGAGGTTGTCTTGATACCCATACATGTGCATCCATTCGATACAATTCGAAACGAGACTCGTCCGACCAGGAAACATATTTTCAGTCATCAACAGTCCAACGTCGGTGTTGATGGGCCCAGTAGATGCGTTAATTCTTGTGTCGTGCAGTCACCAAGCGTTCACGAGTGGGCCTTCGTCTCCGAAAGTCGTATCGATGATGTTTCGTTGAGTGGTCTGCACTCTGACACTTGTTGATGGCCCAGCATTGAAATCTACAGCAATTTGCGGAAGGGTTGCGCTTCTGTCACCGTAAACAATTCACTTCAGTCGTCGTTGGTCCCGCTGTTGCAGGATCTTTTTCCGACCGCAGCGATGTCGGAGATTTGATTTTTTACCAGATTCCTGATAATCACGGTACTCTCGTGAAATGGTCATACGGGAAAATCCCCACTTCATCGCTGCCTCGTAGATGCTGTGTTCCATCGCTCGTACGCCGACTATAAGACCGCGTTCAAACTCATATTGATAACCTTCCACTGTAGCAACAGTAACCGATCTAACAACTGCACTATACACATATTGTCTTATGTAGGACACTTTTGCTCAGTTTTGTAGATGACTGTATCACTTCTTCCAGCTACTACTATAGAGTTTACATTTCAGAGAAGGTTTTCTATTACTTTTGATACGCTGAATTCAGAACATTATTACATTCTTTTCGAAGCATGATGAAAAGTATTTAGGTTGAAATGACCGACACTTCGTTTATGTTTAATTAGGTTTGAATTCGGATTTTCAGCAGACCATTTCTTTCAACTGTAACGATCCTTGCTTTGAAGCAGGAGCGTTTAATGAACAATTGGTTAAGTCCCGAATGGAATTTAACTTATTTGGTGATTGATTTATTAGTTTATTCAGATTAAGAAGCTCTCTTTCTCCTGGCGCTTACTACGTCGTAAGGGGTCAGCTGTTTTTCATGGTTTGGCAAAATTATTTTGTGTTAACTTTTGCGGCCAGATGGCCAACCTGTCAGCTCAGCCGTCCTTTCAAGGAGGAGAGGGAAACTGTGTGCTCCATCTGTTTGTGAAACATGTCACCTGCGTTCTGTATGTTGTCGTATGGCACCATCCAAGAATTTGTCTAAACGAACGGGCAAAAACCACCTAAAAATCACAGTGAGGCTGAGTGCTATAGTATACCAGTAGTCGTTAATTTCGTCTCGTAAGATAGTGCTGCATGTTGAGATATACGAGCGAGCAGGCCAGCTTCAGTTTAAGACGCTATTTCAGATTTATTGTGCTTGTTGACTATAAAAACTGCACTTGTTTGCGATGTTTGCATATCATATTTAAGACCTAGGTGCAGCAAGAGGACGAATGTATTTACAGTGAATTACACTATGTGACCAAAAGTATCCGGACACCTGACTGAAAATGACTTACAATTTCGTGGTGCCCTCCATCTGTAATGCTGGAATTCAATACGGTGTTGGCCCACCCTTATCCTTCCACTCTCGGAGGCATACGTTCACTCAGGTCCTGGAAGGTTACTTGGGGAATGGCAGCCCTTTCTTCACGGAGTGCCGCACTGAGGAGAGATATTCATGTCGGTCGGCGACGCCTGGCACGAAGTCGGTGTTCCAAAAAACATCCCAAAGATGTTCTTTAGGAGTCAGGTTAGGACTCTATGTACGCCAGTCCATTACAGGGAAGTTATTGTCGCTTAACCATTCCGCCACAGGCCGTGCATTATGAACAGGTGCTCGATCGTGTTAAAAGATGCAATCGACATCCCCGAATTGCTCTTCAACAGTGGGAAGCAAGAAGGTACTTAAAACAACAATGTAGGCCTGTGTTGTGATAGTCCCACGCAAAACAACAAGGGGTGCAAGCCCCTCCATGAAAAACACGGCCACACTCTAACACCACCGCCTCCGAATTTTACTGTTGGCACTATACCCGCTGGCAGATGACGTTCACCAGGGATTCGCCATACCCACACCCTGCCATCGGATCGCCACATTGTGTACCTTGATTCGTCACTCCACACAACGTTTTTCCACTTTTCAGTCGTCCAATGTTTACGCTCCTTACATCAAGCGAGGCGTCGTTTGGCATTTACCGGCGTGATGTGTGGCTTATGAGCAGCCGTTCAACCATGAAATCCAAGTTTTGTCACCTCCCATACAGATGTCATAGTACTATCAGTGGATCCTGATGTAGTTTGTAATTCCTGTGTGATGGTCTAGATAGATGTGTGCCTATTACACAATACGATCCTATTCAGCTGTCGACGGTCTCTGTCAGTAAACAGACGAGGTCTGCCTGTACGCTTTTGTGCTGTACGTGTCTCTTCACGTTCCACTTCACTATTACACCGGAAACAGTGGACCTAGGGATGTTTTGTAGTGTGGAAATCTCACGTACAGACCTATGACACAAGTGACACCCAATCACCTGACCACGTTCGAATCCAGTGAGTTCCGCAGAACGCCCCATTCTACTCTCTCACGATGTCTAATGACTACTGAGGTCGTTGATATGGAATAGCTGGCAGTAGGTGGCGGCACAATGCATCTAATATGAAAAATGTATATTTATGATCACATAGGGTATATTTTCAGTTGTTCCCAAAACGGATTGTATTTCCCCTTTACAAGGCTTGTTTTGAATCAATTAATTTCTTTCCATCACATGTTAAGATTGAGGAAGAAATATGCCTGTTACATTTATGAACATTTTGGCGTCACATTCCTGGATGTTTTGTATTTTGAGACAAACGGGACATGAGTAGCGAACTTTTACACAGGTGAATTAGTGAATTTCATTGCCATACTGCATATTCCAGCATGCTAACATAGTTCACTGCACATGTGAGTCGGCAGGCAATAACTGCTACATGTCTGCGACTTCTTCCAAAGTTGGACTGTGTGACGGCATTGCTAATTCTGAGAGGTTATTTTTTTCCTCTTCTTTTCATTTTTTACATAACAGCAATACGAGAAGATTATACATTGGATTTTTTACTACGCGTCCATGGTGAAATGTATGTTTTTATGCTGAGTTTTGCTATTCAGCGTGTTCGGAAATTCCGTTTACAAGCTTCTAGGAATTGTAGAGGGGAAGTGAATACATCATATTTTGAATATGAACCCATGCCCGTAAACGTCATCCAACGACTCAACAGAGCGTCAAGGCTATAGACCACAGCCTGTAAATGTGTGTATATACAGGAAGATTCCGTGATGATGTTACAAACTTTCAAGGATGTTGGGGAAAGGTAAATGAATCAGTTTGAGGGAAGGGTAAACGAGTGGAAAGTTACAAGCGAAAACCGTTCTGGTACCTGTGGCAATGGATATATGTGCTGGTATTGTTGTTGCTAAGATTGTAGGGTGGGCAGCTTTCAGAACTGGTTGTATGGACGAAAACAAGAAAAAATGTCGAGTACACATAGGCTCTAAAATGCATGCCTTAAGAGTTACGAGCACTTGTTCAATAGAGGAAATCTGTTTCACACTAAAGAAGATGAACAAGTGCTCATAGCTGCTCAGGTATTGATTTCAGAGCCCATGTTTAGCCTGGAGATGTTTTCTTGTTTTCGTCCATACTTTTTTTTTGAGTCATCAGTCTTCTGACTGGTTTGATGTGGTCCGCCACGAATTCCTCTCCTGTGCCAACCTCTTCATCACAGAGTCGCACTTGCGACCTATGTCCTCAATTAGTTGCTGGATGTATTCCAATTTCTGTCTTCCTCCACAGTTTTTGGCCTCTACAGCTCCTTCCCCATGGCAGTCATTCCCTGATGTCTTAACAGATGTCCTATCATCCTGTCCCTTCCCCTTGACATTGTTTTCCACATATACTTTTCCTCTCCGATTCTGTGCAGAACCACCTGAGTTCTTCTCTTATCAGTCCACCTAATTTTCAACATTCGTCAATAGCACCACATCTCGAATGCTTCGATTCTCTTCTGTTTCCGTTTTCCCACAGTCCATATTTCACTACCATACAATGCTGTATTCTTGACGCACATTCTCAGAAACTTCTTCCTCAAAGTAAGGCGTATGTTTGATACTAGCAGACTTATCTTGGCCAGGAATGGCCTTTTTGCCAGTGCTAGTCTACTTTAGATGTCCTTCTTGCTCCGTCCGTCACTGGTTATTTTGCTGCCTAGGTAGCAGAATTCCTCAACTTCATCTACTTCGTGACCATCAGTCCTGTTCTCTTTTCTACTTCTCATTACTTTCGTCTTTCCTCGATTTACTCTCAGTCCGTACTCTGTACTCATTAGACTTTTCATTCCACTCAGCAGGTCATGGAATTCTTCACTTTCACTGAGGAGCAATGTCATCAGCGAATCGTACCACTGATATCCTTTAACCTTGAATTTTAATCCCACACCTGAACCTTTCTTTTATTTCCATCATTGCTCCTTCGATGTACAGATTGAACAGCGGGGGAGAAATACATCCTTGTCTTTAATCCGAGCACTTCTTTCTTGGCCGTCCACTCTTATTATTCCCTCATGGCGCTTGTACATATTGTATATTACCCGACTCTCCCTATTGCTTACTCGTCTTTCTCTCAGAATTTTAAACATCTTGCACGCTGGCCGGAGTGGCCGAGTGGTTCTAGGCGCTACAGTCTGGAACCTTGAGGAAGCTACGGTCGCAGGTTCGAATCCTGCCTCGGGCATGGATGTGTGTGATGTCTTTAGGTTAGTTAGGTTTAAGTAGTTCTAAGTTCTAGGGAACTGATGACCTCAGAAGTTAAGTCCATAGTGCTGAGAGCCATTTGAACCATTTTTTTAAACATCTTGCACCATTTTACATTGCCGAACGCTTTCTCCAGGTCGACAAATCTGTGAACCCGTAATGATTTTTCTTTAGTTTTGCTTCCATTATCAACCACAACGTCCATACTACCGCCTCTCATAGTTGCCTATCCTAACATCTTAGCAACAACAATATAGTATATGTGTTCTAATGATAAAGGTATCAGAATGATTTTCGTTTGTAATTTTCGATTCGTTCATTTCCGGTAGAGGAACCCTGATCTCAAATTGATACATTTATCCGTCCCCATCATCCTAGAAAGCTGGTAACATCATCACGGAATCATCCTTTGTATACACACATTTACAGGCGAGGGCGCCTATAATTTTGGCGCTCTGTAGCACCGTCGAATGACGTTTCCGGTCATGGGTTCCTATTCAAAATATTGTATACTCACTCCCCTCTACAAGTCCTGAAGTCTGTAACGGGAATTTTCGAATACCCTGCATTTTCATTACTGTTATTCAAAACACTGCGGCAAGAAGAATCGACACGGTGCGAACATTTTGTAAAATGGTTGATCTCTCACCATGATCTCACACACGTTTTATCAGCAAAGAATGAGCGATATCGTGTTCGTAACGGTCGTGCTGAGAAATATTAGACCACAGTGATCTATAGATTCTTCTTTTAAAGTTCGCTGGGAGGTAAGCAGGTAATGCTTCAGAGTTGTGTTTCTCGCCGTACAGTAGAACATCGGTCACACAGCATTCACGTATATAAACGCAAACTTGAACCCCTAGTTTCTTTCTAAACCGACACGTACATCTCACTTACTTTAAACTTCGCGATGTTTTCTCGTCCTCGCAGGCACAAGAACCGCGCGAAGCGCTCATATGAATTCAAATTTATTTTACAGAGCTTCCCGTTGACCGTTGAAATAAGACGGAAAACCAATAAGGCCACGAATTCCGAAAATGGAGATCTGGGGGAGCTGCAGCCGTTATTGCCGAGAAACAACCGCGAATTTGTTTTTATGCGCACATAACTCTCCCCGCGAATGCAAATTTTGTTTGCGGGGAGCGTCGATATTTCCCCTCTATGTCGCGCCGTATGGAGTCGAGAGTTCTCATACAGTTATCATTTCAGCAACTCACCAGGGACACTGTCAAATTTCAGGTACTTTCTCTTTATGTGCGAACAGGCGGCTGCGGTTGTTGAAACAGGGCCATTTCACTGCCTCTGTGGGCGACATTTCTAACTAAGACGCTAAATTACTGCATTAACCGTGTAACGTCCCCTTAGATAAATTAATGAATTACTGTGCTGGTAAGCCCCTGCGTTATTTGCCTTTCAAACAGCTGAGCAAAACTGAACGTACTCAGACATTACTCTTTTTACTTATTCTGATCAACACTAAAGTGACACACAATATTTTTTTTTTATCGCAACGCAATCTGACTTTCAAAAATCCCAACAAAAGAATGGCCCTGACCAACAATAACCTATACCTTTCATGAATTCTTACCTCACAAAAATCTTCGTTACTCGAACTACTGCAATACAGCGAGCGCCAATACTGCCAGCTAAATAAAAGATTCAAACTACTGAAGGCACTAACTACTGATAGGCATAGTTAGCAAATGAAAGATTTTGATAGAGAACAAACAATGTATTTACCTTAATAGTGTTCAAAAGTCATAATATATATATATATATCATGACATCCAGTCTTACAAATTTACTGTCGCTGTCAAGATCATCCGGTCTCAAAACTCCACCATCTCACTCCCCACATCCACCACTGCTGGCGGCTCACCTCCAACTGCGCAACGCTACGCGCTGTTCACATCCAGCTGTCCAACACTACAATGGCAGACAACAATGCAAACTAGCCACAGACTGCACACAACACAGCCAGTGATTTTCATACAGAGCGGTACGTGGCGTTAACCAATAAAAAAAACCTATACAGCCTACTTACAACCGGGGTGCTCATATTTCATACTTATAATTGTGTAAATGCTCATTTTTTTTGTTTCACATTCACATTATGTTGGAGATTCAGCTACGTGAAATAGTTATTTCTTATTGCCTTCGTTTTTATGAGTTGCATTTGGCCATCTGACTTGTAGTTCGCTTTTCCATGGAATGAGTCACGACATACAACTTCTACACAATGTTCTGGATAAGAAAGGCAATATGCAACGTATTTGTCTCAGTGAGTAACGTTCCACTCTTAAAAATGTTACATTAAAAAAGAGAAGAAATTCCTTGCACGTCACAGTACAGATTTGGACGTGCTAAGCCTACAAATTGTTGCTTGTGGAAAGCTGCATGCGGTGGGCTACGGTGAATGAACCGACAAGGTAAATTCTTGCACACTTGCATACCTTGTAAAGCCGTCTCGATGTCCCGTGCTTCATAGACCATGGCTTCTAATATTTGAAAGACAATCAATTTTGAAGTGGATTTAGGGAGGTTTGCCGCGACGCTGCAGTAATGCATCGATACGTTTATTAAGTCAAACCAAAATAAGGAAGAGGCTGCCTGTTCTTGTTGTGGTCTTCAGTGCAAAGACTGGTTTGATGCAGCTCTCCATGATCCTCTATGCATTGCAAGCTTCTTCATCTCCGAATAATTACTGCAGCCTACATCCTTCTGAATCTGTTTACTATATTCATCTCTTAGTCTTCCTCTACGATTTTTATCCATCACACCGGTCTCCAGTACTGACTTGGTTATTCCTTGACATCTCCTATCAACCTATCCCTTCTTCTAGTTAGGTTTTGTCACCAATTTCTTTTCTCTCCAGTTCTGTCCAGTACCTTCTTATTAGTTACATGCTCTATCCATCTAATTTTCAACATTCTTCTGTAGCACCACGTTTCAAAAACCTCTATTCTCTTCTTTTCTAAGCTGTTTATCGTCCATGTTTCACTTCCATACGTGAATACGCTCCATACAATTACTTTCAGAAAAGACTTCCTGACACTTAAATCTGTACTCAATGTTAACAAATTTCTCTTCCTACAGAAAACATCCTTGTGCCATTTCCAGTCTTCATTTTATATCCTCTCTACTTCAGCCATCGTCAGTTATTTTGCTGTCCAAATAGCAAAACTCATCTACTACTTTAAGTATCACGTTTCCTAATCCAATTCCCTCAGCTTCACTTGATTTAATTCGACCACATTCCATTATCCTTGTTTTGCTTGTTCATTTTATATCCTCCTTTCAAGACACTGTCCATTCCGTTCGGCTGCTCTTCCAAGTCCTTTGCTGTCTGACAGAATTACATAGTCATCGGCGAACCTCAAAGTTTCTATTTCTTTTCCCTGGACTTTGCTTCCTATTCCAAATTTTTCTTTTGTTTCCTTTACTAGTTGGTAATTAATAGCCTGAATAACATCAAGGATCTCGCTTCCCACGCCCGGATTCCCGGGTTCGATTCCCGGCGGGGTCAGGGATTTTCTCTGCCTCGTGATGACTGATGGCCGAGTGCACCAACCTCGATTAACAGTTAACCGCGGTTAAGTCGATATATAATCCTGTTCAGCGCAGTATTCTGGTGCACCAACATCGATCAAAGTTAAACGAGGGAATCGACCGCGGTTATATTTAACCGGGGCTCTTTCCCGGTTTTCTCGACATAACCACGGTTTTGGAAGCATACGCTATTAAGATGGCGGCGCGTTTTGATGTTATGGATGGCATTGAGGAAGATTTGTTATACCTTGACCATTTAAATCGTGACCGAAATCGTGTTGGAGTGATTGTGGAAAGGGGAAACCCTTTTGAAGATTATGGTGACAGGAAGTTTGAAGAGAGATTTCGTTTGTCAAAAGAAACAGTGTGGTGGTTATTAAATCAAATTAATGATAGGTTAGAATTTCCTACTGATCGGAATAACCCTGTTTCTCCGATAAACAGACTTTTGATTACTTTAAGGGCATATGCAACAGGTGCATTCAACATTCTTATTGGGGACAACAGTAATATACATCGTACAACAGCACAACGAATCATCAGTGATGTATCAGACATCATAGCATCACTGTCTCCTCGCTTTATAAAATTTCCAACAAGAGAAGAAGTGCACTCTGTGATGTATGGTTTTAGTCAATTGGACCGATTTCCTGGCGTTCTTGGTACCTTGGATTGTACCCATATAAGAATTCAGTCTCCTGGAGGACATAATGCTGAACTTTTCCGCAATAGGAAATCATATTTTTCCTTTAACTGTCAAACCATTAGTGATCACAATTTGTTAGTAAGGGATATTGTCGCTCGATGGCCGGGCTCTGTGCACGACAGTACCATATTTCTCAACTGCGCTCGCAGAGCTCAATTTGAAAACGGAGAAATACCACAAGGTCACTTATTGGGAGATAGTGGTTATGCATGTAAATCCTACTTGTTAACTCCACTTCTAAATCCGCAAAATGAAGCAGAGCATCGGTATAACAGGTCTCATATCAAAACTAGAAACACTGTTGAGAGAAAATACGGCATGTGGAAGAGAAGATTTCCCATATTATCTGTAGGAATAAGATGTAATCCACAGGAAGCAATGTCAATCATTGTGGGTACAGCTGTCTTGCATAATATTGCGAGGAGTACAAGCAGTGATGAACCACCAGAAGATCCTGAAATTTCTCGACTTTTGAATCAGTTACGTGATGAGAGAGGCCCCAACATTGAAGACAACGAACCAGTGCTACCTGGACAGCAGATGTATCGTGATGATACATTACCTGGAAGAGCAGTTCGCCGTGCTATAATTAATGAACATTTCCGATAATCTAACATAAATTCAGACATTGTTCGTAATGAAAAATGATGATTATAGTTACGGGATTTCGCCGTATTTTCAATTTTTCAGATTATTTCAGCATGTAATCTATTTTGTTTCTGCTGTCTAGCGAACATAAAAGTACTCACTGAACTGGGTGTGTGATGCGAAATTTGAGGTTTTGTTGTGCCAGGGACAGGATGTGCTGCCTACAGACAATTACCCAGCTGCTGCTTTTCTGAGATATTTTTTTAGTGTGGAACTGTTGCTAATTCATTATTAAAGATATGTTTCTTGCATCACATTGGTTGTGAAACCAATGCAGTACTCTGTTATTTATATACATGTTCAGTTTCTGGGTATGTACTTAAATTTGAGAACAAATGACTCCATTACATTTAGAGAGTGTGTGAGTAAAAGCGAGTGGAATAAAATATCCATTATATTTCTGTATTATGTTCACTACAGATCCTAAATATCTCAAATTTTCTACTGTAACAACAAATATGTGAATGTCCAACAGTTTTGCAATATTAAAAGAGCACATTCTTTATTATTAGAACCTTACAGTTTAAGAGATTATTTTACTGCACTTCTCCTCATTAGTAATGCAGTCTTATCACCTAGATAAGCTTAAAATTGTGAATATGCAGTACACACATGGGCACAAAATAATCATTTGTGTAATAACATAAAGTGTCAGATTCGGATTGCTTATTTGTTAAATTGTTTCCATATTAATCACTACTCTTTATTTACAATATGATTTTCTTAAACATAAGTGTGTGTGGCCATAAGGTTGTGCAAAGAATTGAATTACGTTGTTAATTCTAGTCAGTCATGCGTGTAGCAGCACTTTACACAATATTATGCACAACTGTATGGCATTAAAAAAAAACATGAAATTGAAGACAAATTTGTGTTTAGAAATTGCCACCAAAAACAAGTTCTCATTGCTACAAAAGGCAATTGAATGTTGTCAGCAATGTCTAATACTTTGGGGATCAGTGCAAGAGTAATAATTAGTTAAGGAGTGTGCTACTTCGGAAGATATGAAAGCAGAACTATAATGCTGTGAGTTGACAGTACAAAGTGTCATACTTTAAGTTATTACTGAAAACTCTCTCCCTCACCCTGTCACTGATATTGATGCAGTTTTTTCACATATTTAATGCTCACCTGTAGAGAAGGGAATTCCTTGTCATTGCATAGTGCCACAGAAAAATGCCTCACTACAAATACAGTTGTGGCAGAAGTTCCTGGTTGCCATCATAAACATTAGCAGGTGCAGAATATTGCTAAGAAAGCCACACATGCTATGACTACTATAGCAGAAACCAGTGACCCATCATAGGAATGCATTTCTGAAAATATCCTGCTACAAATTTTGCTGTGATAAAAGTTATGGGCTGACATTGTAAACATTAACAGGTGCAGAATATTGCTAGAGAAGCCACACAATTCTAATCACACTACTGTCCATATTAGCAATGTATTATTCAATAATGCCTCTCTACAAATACTGTTATGATAAATGTTACAGGTTTCCACCACACACATTACCAAGTGGTGTGGTTAGGAAAGCCACATATGCTATGCTTACTTTTGCAGAAAAGAGAACCCACCACAGCAATGTATTTCTCAACATGCCTCACTTCAAATTGTATTGTCATAAAAGATATAGGTTCCCATTATAAACATTACCTGGTGCAGAGTATTGCACGGAAAATGGCACACACAAAATTATGATTTGGAGCACTTTCCCTCATATTCTGTTACAAACAATGCAAAACATTATAACATTGGGCCTCATGAATGTAACTGTTACAGCACGTATGTTCATTACAAAGTTAGAGTAACAAGGATGCTTTATTACTATTATTTTGTTTCATTAACAGTCTACCTTATTGTTAAGTCATTTAAGTAGAAATTGGCACCTGACGCTATGGCTGCTGGGCTGCAACTGACATGTTGACTTGTGTAAACTGCAGTGTTGCTAATCTGTTTTTATATATGAAGTAATTCTAATTTTAAGTGATTGGATGAAACTTAGTCCAGACCAAATAAGCTGTAAGCAGATATTAGACAGACAACAACTAGGATAGCAGTATCACTAACAGGACAAACACAGAGAAACAATTTGAACCGAGAGACAACTTTAATACATTAGACAAAATACAACATAGCACAAAAAATATACAACATAGCACAAAAAATTAAAAAAATTCACTATCACAGGAAAAAAAAAGGTCACGTGTCACTGGCATTTTTCTTCTTCCAGTACTTCAGTTTTTCTTTCAGGGCCAGAATCTTTAAATTTTTTATCCTCAGCTCCTTTTGGTGCTCTGCCTTCATCATGAGTAATTGGGCCTCCAGTACTTCCACTCTCTTCTTGCAAACATTGTCAATCACTGTTCCCGGACCTGATGGCCTTGGTTTTGCAGGCATCCTGCGACGATTCCATGTATTTTTTGGCGTGCAAATGTTTTCATTGGGTTGATCAGGAGACTGTGAAACAGGTTGCAACTGGGTGACATCCGCCAGAACATTATTTGGTGTCTCTTTACTTAATAATACGACAGGTGTGTGGGAATTGCTAGGTTGTGTGCACTCTGCTAACTCGACAACTGAAGCAGGTGGCGTATTCTCACTGCACTGCACTTCACTGCTCTCCATGTTGACAACATCCACAATCATGCTGAACTGTGCATCGGAATCATATGCATTTGCTAACGGTTTCATTGAGGAACCAACAATTTCTAATAGTTTAGCCCGATCATGGATCGTGGTTTTTTGGGTAGGCTTCCCCCCACCTGTTTTATATACTTCCACCTTTTCTTCTGCAAGGTCTTTTCGAAGTCTTCTTTTCATATTTTCATAACAGGTTTTCAGCCTGTCACAGGATCTTTTTGTCACACCTGAAATTAAATAAATGTAGTTTGTAGTACCATAAATTAATTCTTATATTATTTGCATTCATAAGTCCATTTTGCATTCTGAGGCTCTTAACTTATAACTGCAATAAACATCTAAGATCTGTATATGGCTTGTGTTTACATATCAGTTCATTAAAAAGAAAGTGGTATAGGCATATATGAAGAATACGGCACAGGGCTAAGTGAGAAACGTATGTTCACAATTTTCAACATAAAAGCTTCCGTTAGTCACATAATATTTAGTTAACAGTAGCACGGCATTGGATTTTAAATTTAAAACTAACAAAACAATTCCAACCGTAAATGTGCATAGTCCTATCACGTATTTCAGTGGTACGCCAATAACAGTTTTAAATTTCAAACTAAAAGCCAGTGTGTCCCATATCCTACGCTTACGATGAACCTAGAAAAGTTATTTATTTATGAGTAAACTTACCAGGAGTAGAATTAAATTGCGCCTCCACATGGGACCACATCGCCTGTTTTTCTTTTAAGCTGCAGCCGTCGGTTTTCTTATTTTCAAGAACGGATGCATTTGCACCCACCAGTTCAAGAAGTACATCTATCTCGTACTTCGAGAAATTCGGTGTTCTTCTTTTATTCTCCATTATTCTCCAAAAAAGAAACCAACAGATCAGAAATAGGTACCGAGGTACGTAAACACACTTCTGCAAGTCGACGGAAAAGCAGCAAAGATAGAACGTGGCACCAGCGATTATCTGTGCATTTTCTTGTTTACTAACATCTTTGCGTTGCCAGGGCACGTTCCATTGCAATGTAGAGAGTTAACCGCGGTCAAATGCACAGTTGGCTGACGACGGTTTGCTGACCAGCGATTAACGTTGGTGCACTGCAGAAACATTTTAAACGCGATTTACTTTTAACCATGATCGCGGGACCTTGGTTATCATGCTTTTTGACCGGGGTTGGTGCACTCGGCCATGAGTGTTGTGTGCTGTCCTTAGGTTAGTTAGGTTTAAGTAGTTCTAAGTTCTAGGGGACTGATGACCATAGATGTTAAGTCCAATAGTGCTCAGAGCCAACATCAAGGATAGGTTAGAATCCTCTCATTACCTTCTCAACCACCCCTTCCCTTTCATGCCCCTTGACTGTTGTGATTTCTGTACAAGTTGTAAATAACCTTTCGCTCCCTGTTTTTTTTTTTTTTTTAATGCTTGCTACCTCCAGAATGTCAAAGACAGTATTGCAAACAAAATTGACACGAGCTTTCTCTAAGTCTACAAACGCTATAAAAGAAGGCTTGCCTTTCCTTAATCTATCTTCTACGAGAAGTCGAAACGTCAGTATTGCCTCGCGTGTTTCTACGTTTCTCTAAAATCCAAACTGATCTTCCCCCAGGTCGATTGCTGTCAGTTTTCCGTTCTTCTGTGAAGAATGCGCTTTAGTATTTCGCAACCATGAATTATTAACCGATAGTTCGGTAACATTCACACCTGTCAGCACCCGCTACCTTTGGAATTGGAATTACTATACTGTTGTTCTTGAAGTATTTCGCCTAGTACATCTCGCACATCAGATTGAAGAGTTTTGTCGTGGCTGGTTCTCCAAAAGCTATCAGTAGTTCTGACGGAGTGTCGTTTACTCCTGAGACCTTGTTTCGACTTAGGTCTTCCAGTGTTCTTTATAATTCTTCTCGCAGTATCGTATCTCCCACCTCATCTACATCTACGACTTCTTCCATTTCTATAATATTGCTTGCAAATTCATCTCCCTTGTGTAGCCCCGTTATATACTCCTTCCACCTTTCAGCATTCCCTTCTTTGTTTGCGAATGGTTCTCCACCTGAGCTCTTGATGTTCATACAGCTGCTTATCTTTTCCACAAAGGCCTCTTTAATTTTTTTGTAGGCGGCATCTACCTTCCCCCATGTGAAATATGCTTCCAAATCCTAACATTTGTCCTCTAGCCATTCCTGCTTAGCCATTTTGCACTTTCTCTCAATTTCATTTTTTAGACATTTGTATTCCCTTTTGGCTGTCTAAACAAATTATTTACTGGAACGATTGCGAAATGTGACCGTAACACTTAGAGCGCCGCAATATTCACAAAATAAAGCACACTACCTTTTTCCATGTTTCTGCAGCTCGGACTACTGTCAGTAGTCAACATTAGGTTTTAAATTATTTTCTTGAATACAGTGAAGCAGTCAGGTTCAACACGCGTTCACACGGCACAGGTGGTTGCGGCAAACGGGGTCTTCTCGCCCAGCTGCCCAGGGCGCAGCAATATCAGATTGGCTTCGTAACCAGGTAAACAAATATTAATGCTGGACGTTTTGTACCTTGGCGTCCAATTTAACATGCTATTTACTACGCTCTATCGTCGTTCAGGGACAACGCAACTTACTCGTATCGCTTTACCACACTTCCTATCCATATGGCATGACCATCTGTCACTTGTGGTGTGGGTAATCTGCCTTTTTCACCGACCTGCATCGCTACAATAGCGTATGCAGTTCTACAGGATATGATAAGCCTCAGGCCGCAATTAATAGCCCACTGTAAGTAAAAAAAAAAAGTCTTCCTCAAGGAAAGTTTTCCATTCAGACAAGGATATATTAGATACAGCTTCACAATTTTCTTTTCCGATCGTGCAAAACAGAGCAATACTTCTTTACAGTGTTTAAATAATGTTTTTGAAACAGAGTACAAAATCGCAATTTACTATGGTTTTAAAATTAATCACTTGTTATTACACTCCTGGAAATGGAAAAAAGAACACATTGAGACCGGTGTGTCAGACCCACCATACTTGCTCCGGACACTGCGAGAGGGCTGTACAAGCAATGATCACACGCACGGCACAGCGGACACACCAGGAACCGCGGTGTTGGCCGTCGAATGGCGCTAGCTGCGCAGCATTTGTGCACCGCCGCCGTCAGTGTCAGCCATAGTGATGGGCTAAACTGCGATTTTCCGATATCAGTGATTTCTGTGAATGCTACTTTTCAGTATCTGTTATTCTTAACTGTGATTTGTCGCAGTTAAGAGTCGCAGTTAAGGAACATAGGTCGTGTATCCCTCCGCCACTGCTATTTCTGCGATTTCTGCTACTTCCGCGATTTCTGCGATTTCTGTGACTTCTGCTACTTCTGCGATTTCTGCTACTTCTGCGATTTCTGTGACTTCTGCTACTTCTGCGATTTCTGTGATTCCTGTGATTTCTGCGACTTACCACCGTATGAAAAAGTTACATCTGTCAACACAGAAAATTTCATCTCAACAAACCTGTCATTGGCAAGTATGTTTTACGTTTTTTCTTCTGTTGGCTTTAATTTTGTGTTAAAGAAACAACTGTGAAAATATTAAGAGTGTAATTAATATGTAAGTAGCCGTACAGTACCGTAATAGTTCGTATTTAGAAAATGAATTCTAACTTATTGTTATGTTCACAGGTACCTGAAATACATTTCAGTCACTCAGTAAAGTGATAACTCAAAATATCATTGTCAACAGATCTGAAGAAATTGCCACTGCGTCTTTAGACCGTTTTCGTCAGACGAGAGGTTAGTTTCTAAGCGTTTCGATGGACTTAATTACTTCAGTGAGATCGTTCTTGCAAATGTGATATTCATTATAGCAAATATTAGCAATCTACTCTGTCAATTATATTGCTAGTAATTAATGACAGCAAAAATTGTTTAATAATCCTTGTGTTTTTGCAGACACAGTTCTGACTCTGATTACTGGTTGGTGTACGTATCTACCCACATCAAGGCTGTTTTTGAGAGAGAGACTCGTGAAGTTTCAAGACAGCTCTTAGAGGATTTGCAGTTTAAAAGTGAAATAATTGTGAAATAAGTGTGTGAATGATTAAACTGTGTTTTATTGAAGTTGTTGTGCGATTTTAAAGGAATAATAAATGTCAAATACAGTGAGTGAATTATAAAAATCTCATTTTCCACATGTTTAAGACGTCCTATACCCATAATTTTGCGCCACTTACTTATTGGTAAACACTTGTTGGAGAGTGATATGCCCCCCCCCCCTTTCTCCACAATCTTGGTGTGACACTGACCTGTAACTTATCCCGAAGTCTACAATATGCATTTTGAGGCTGTTGATATGAAAGTGGGAAGTACAGATCTTCCAGTTAAATCAGGAATAGCTTAAGTGCATTACTTGAAAGTAACACAGGAAAAGCTTACTTATGTAGGTGGTAGTAGTGTCGGCAAAAAGTTCTTGTGTGTGAAGTTGCCATGTAGAACACCAGGTGTAAAACTTTTCTCCCGAGTCTTGAAGTGTGTCGGAACAAAAGTGAGGCATTCATATGACTGTTTTCATTTCTCTACACTTATACAGATGTCTGAGTTCTGCTGTGTTAACATTGCAAAGTCCTGTAGGCATGTGGAGTATTAACCAAAACTGTCATATTGGAAGCAGAATCAAACACATTTGTTACGTTACTTAATATTTTCAGGAGAAAAAGGTGATGTTGCTTCTTATTAATATAATTCATTCAGAGTCACAGCAGTATTTGACCAACCATAACTGATGCTGAATGTGCGTGTCATCATATAATATGAAGGGCTTATTTCAATAGTGGTACAAGTCCATTACCTCCACTTTTCTGTCTATAATGCTTCTGAAATTAGTGATCCAAACAAACATAAATAAAGGTTCATCTCTAGCAAGAAGCCATATGCTTGAATATTTCTGGTATCTCAAATGCAGATTTGTCAGCGCTCATTTAACTTTACGACTCTGTATCTCAAAATGAACAAAAATGGACTTGTACCACTATTGAAATAAGCCCCTCATATGCACACACAGCACACCGATCTCGTGAGGCACAAGGCTCTCATAACGAAGTACGTACGTTGGTCAACAGATGACACTAGGAAAAGTATGTTAACTGCGCTTTTTAGTTGCTACTTGCGACTCTTAGTTGCGATTTGTCACAGAAATCGCAGTTTGACTCGGTAGCGAATAGCGTAGTATGAACTTTGCTCAACAGATGGCAGTGCTAACTGCGCTTTTTAGTTGCTACTTGCGACTCTTAGTTGCGACTTGTCACGGAAATCGCAGTTAGACTCCATAGCGTACCGCAGAGATGGGCGTAGTACGAACTTTGACCCACAGATGGCACTGTTAACCGCGCTTTCTAGTTGCTACTTGCGACTCTTAGTTGCGACTTGTCACGGAAATCGCAGTTAGACTCCATAGCGTACCGCAGAGATGGACGTAGTACGAACTTTGGCCAACAGATGCCACTGTTAACCGCGCTTTTTAGTTGCTACTAGCGACTCTTAGTTGCGACTTGTCACGGAAATCGCAGTTAGACTCCATAGCGTACCGCAGAGATGGACGTAGTACGAACTTCGGCCAACAGATGCCACTGTTAACCGCGCTTTTTAGTTGCTACTTGCGACTCTTAGTTGCGACTTGTCACTGAAATCGCAGACAGCAGTGCTAAATTCGACCAATAGATGGCTCACGTCTTTGAATATGAAATACTACTTGCGACTGCTAACTGTGACTGAAATCGCAGTTAGATTCTGTAAAGTTGCTACTGTGATATCTGCGACTTCTCAGTCACTGTGATTTCTAACAGATACGCGATTTCCTGCCCACCACTAGTCAGCCAGTTTGCCGTGGCATACGGAGCTCCATCGCAGTCTTTAACACTGGTAGCATGCCGCGACAGCGTGGACGTGAACCGTATGTGCAGTTGACGGACTTTGAGCGAGGGCGTATAGTGGGCATGCGGGAGGCCGGGTGGACGTACCGCCGAATTGCTCAACACGTGGGGCGTGAGGTCTCCACAGTACATCGATGTTGTCGCCAGTGGTCGGCGGAAGGTGCACGTGCCCGTCGACCTGGGACCGGACCGCAGCGACGCACGGATGCACGCCAAGACCGTAGGATCCTACGCAGTGCCGTAGGGGACCGCACCGCCACTTCCCAGCAAATTAGGGACACTGTTGCTCCTGGGGTATCGGCGAGGACCATTCGCAACCGTCTCCATGAAGCTGGGCTACGGTCCCGCACACCGTTAGGCCGTCTTCCGCTCACGCCCCAACAT
Organism: Schistocerca cancellata; assembly: GCF_023864275.1. Classification (NCBI taxonomy): domain Eukaryota; kingdom Metazoa; phylum Arthropoda; class Insecta; order Orthoptera; family Acrididae; genus Schistocerca; species Schistocerca cancellata. The sequence goes on from NC_064632.1 coordinate 295,400,257, forward strand.
CGTGCAGCCCGCCTCCAGTGGTGTCACGACAGGCGTGAATGGAGGGACGAATGGAGTCGTGTCGTCTTCAGCGATGAGAGTCGCTTCTGCCTTGGTGCCAATGATGGTCGTATGCGTGTTTGGCGCCGTGCAGGTGAGCGCCACAATCAGGACTGCATACGACCGAGGCACACAGGGCCAACACCCGGCATCATGGTGTGGGGAGCGATCTCCTACACTGGCCGTACACCACTGGTGATCGTCGAGGGGACACTGAATAGTGCACGGTACATCCAAACCGTCATCGAACCCATCGATCTACCATTCCTAGACCGGCAAGGGAACTTGCTGTTCCAACAGGACAATGCACGTCCGCATGTATCCCGTGCCACCCAACGTGCTCTAGAAGGTGTAAGTCAACTACCCTGGCCAGCAAGATCTCCGGATCCGTCCCCCATTGAGCATGTTTGGGACTGGATGAAGCGTCGTCTCACGCGGTCTGCACGTCCAGCACGAACGCTGGTCCAACTGAGGAGCCAGGTGAAAATGGCATGGCAAGCCGTTCCACAGGACTACATCCAGCATCTCTACGATCGTCTCCATGGGAGAATAGCAGCCTGCATTGCTGCGAAAGGTGGATATACACTGTACTAGTGCCGACATTGTGCATGCTCTGTTGCCTGTGTCTATGTGCCTGTGGTTCTGTGAGTGTGATCATGTGATGTATCTGACCCCAGGAATGTGTCAATAAAGTTTCCCCTTCCTGGGACAATGAATTCACGGTGTTCTTATTTCAATTTCCAGGAGTGTATTAAAAAAATGGTAGTTCAGAAATTGGTCGACCATCTTACATACGGTCATTGTTTAAGGAAACAAGATTTTCATAGTATTTTTAAGACTTTTGTAAAGGTCTAAATAAATAAAAAAACACTAACTCTCAGGCCTCTCCCGTCGGAGGTTCGAGTCCTCCCACCGGCATGGGTGTGTGTGTTGTTCTTAGCATAAGTTAGTTTAAGTAGTGTGTAAGTCTAGGGACCGATGACCTAAGCAGTTTAGTCCATTAGAAATTCACACACATTTAGTAAGTCTCATTAAAGACTGTCTGCAGAATTTAGTCGTGATCGTCCTTACGTCAGTGATAAATTTCGTGAAGGTTTACCAAAAGTGGTTGTTATTACAAACAACCACCGATGCCGCGTGCAACCTGACAGAAAGGATCGTCATTGATTTACCGTGGGGTAGATGCTTTCTTAGACGTATCAAAGACAGCAGTACATTCAATTTACCGTGCGCATTTAACTGCGGAAGATATGTCCCTGATGTATTCCGTGGAATTTGGAATTTCACGAAAACAGGCCCTTGACAGCTGGAGCGAGGAAATTTTTATAAATAGGAGATCGAGGAAATGCAAAATCCGGGAGCAATTTGATAACAGGAGACGAAACTGGGACATGCAACGTGCATTCAAAAAGTCCCGATCCTGATTTTACTCCTGGCTTATAAAGGACGTCAGCGCGGTAACTACGATGGCAGCTTGAACTGACAACAGATGTGCATTCGACGAGTAAGTTGTGAGCAGGCAGTTTAAGATCAGAGCCAGCCGGTGGTGTCTGAATTTGGATATTGCGCCCAAGATTCAATGTCGCAATTTCATAAGAGATATTTATGAGGAAGAAAATTCTTTATCCCGGCGCCTGGCTTCCCGGCATTCGTTATGATGTAAACACCTCCAGAATTCGTGGTGTACGAAGGTCATAAAATTCAGTTTTGAAATTCAATTTACTACCCTGAGAAAAGCTAAGGATATATCTATGACAAAAAGTCTCTGTGTCAGAGCACGCTGCGATTTACAGACTGCCTAGAAAAACTAAACGTTATCTAATGAGCTCCTAACTTAATAGAACTGAAATACATTCGACATTTAAAACACTGGAAATAAGAGAGAAATAATACGTTATAAGTACAATTATTCTTCCTTCCCATTGAAAACTGATTTTTGTTAATGGAAATTTGTCAGTCACCCGCTGATTGTAGTCTGCGATCAGCATCACGAGATCCCTTTCAGTGGAAAGCATCGCCAAGGCTGGCAATATTTCCTGGACCATAGAATTTCGTAAGAATGATTTTATTCTTTTCAAAGCTTAAAAGCATCTTTCTGCTTCGGGTGACGTCATGGTAACAGTGAGAATCACACTAAGGTGACAAACATCATGGGATACGCCTACTTCCTAATATCGCGTCGGACCTCCTTTTGCCCTGCATAATGCAGCTCGACGTAGCATGGACGCAATAAGACGTTGGTAGTCCCCTGCAGAAATATTGAGCCACGTCCTCTCTATAGCCGTCCATAATTGACGAAAGTGTTGCCGGTGCAGGATTTTGTGCACGAACTGACCTCTAGATTACGTCCCATGAATGTTCGATGGGATTCATATCGGGCGATCTGAGTGGCCAGATCATTCGCTTGAACTTTCCAGAATGTTCTTCACACCAGTCACGAATTATTGTGGCCTGTTGACATGGCGCATTGTTATCCATAAAAATTCCATCATTGTTTGGGAACATGAAGTCCATGAATGGCTGCAAATGGTCTCCAATAGCCCAACATAACCATTTCTAGTCAATTTCAACTGAGCCAGAGTACCCAGCCCATTGCATGTAATCGAAAGCCCACGCCATTACGGAGCCACCACTAGGTTACACAATGCCTTCTTGACAACTGTGGCCCATGGATTCATGGAGCCTGCAACACACTCGAACCATACCGTCAGCTCGTACGAACTGAAATTGGGACTCATCTGACCGTGCCACGGTTTTCCGGTCTTCTAGGGTTCATCCGACGAACGCAGAAGAGGCGCTGCAGGCGATGTCGTGCTGTTAGAAAAGTCACTCGCATCAGTCATTTGTTGCCATACCTCATTAACGCCTAATTTCACCGCACTTCCATAACGAATACGTGACTGATTTCTGTGTTGCTCGTCTGTTTGTCTGTTAGCACTGACAACACTACGCAAACGCCGCTGCTCTCGGTCGTTAAGTGAAGGCCGTCGGCCACTACGTTGTCGGTGGTGAGAGGTAATGAGTGAAATTTGGTATTCTCAGCACGCTCTTGACACTGTGGATCTCGTAATACAGAATTCGCCAACGATTTCCGGAGTGGAATATCCCACGCGTCTAGCTCCAACCGCCATTCCGCTTTGACAGTCTGTTAAATCCCGTCGTACCACCTTTTCACGTGAATCAACTGAGTACAGATGAAAGCTCCGCCAATGCACCGCACTTTTAAGCCTTGTGTACGCGAAATGACGACCATCTGTTTATGTACAAATTGCAATCCCATAAGGTTTTCTCACATCAGTGTGCCTTCAACAGTTTAGAGCATTCAGCAACCTTGAAACTATGTGGCGAGCTAGTTCTGACTGTCGAGAATGTATAGCTATGCATAAAAAGCTGCGGTATCAAGAACCAGAACACTCAATCACCTTGAAGCATCACAAAATCCACACACAGTGTTCGTAGGTGTAAAATCCATACACGTGATGAACATAAACATTACTGCTGCACAGTAACAACTACAATCGCAATATTCTGTCCACATTCCCAAACGTCACAATGTTAGCGTTAAATGTAAGCTCTGCTTACGATTGACGAAAGTATAAAATGCAGTCATGCTGGTGAGAAAATATTTTCTCTTAATTTCTGCCCTCAAGATAAATTTGTGAATGAGGGAAAATTATTATGATTTCTGCTGAAATATCACTGCCGCTAATACTGTGGGTGGCGGAAATGATTACCCTAGGACCCTGAATAACAAATTAACTTTGAGGGAGGAAAGAAAGCTGGGAGACGAGTCCTTCGTAGAGTGGTGCTACCTATTGGGACATTCTGAACTGGTTCTAGTAGGGGGTTTGCATACTGACTCCAACACTGACGTAACTGGCGAGCATGCCATCTGGTGCTACGGACACACCTCGGCTCGTCTCTGCCCAAAATAGGGATAGGAGAAACCGATATTTGTATGTTAGTTATGAATAACCGGTATCATTTTAACTGAATCAACTGTGGGTTCTTAATGAAACATTCTAAATTAACTAATAAACACTGCTTTTTTTCCTTTCTTCACAAATTTTATTATTGTTACTACAAAACCTAGGTTTCGGATTATAAGCGCATTTTCAAGTACATGTACGTATAATAGGTTGTGCAGTAACAATAATAAAATTTGTGAAACATGGCAAAAAACAAAGGTTGTTAGTTAATAACCGGTATTTTTCGGTATCTGTTTGGTCTCGGTTTTAATAGGTTTTTTTACTAATAACCGAATGAAAAAACCGAAATATCAATTAGCCATAGCAACAGTGCTAAAATTTTTCGTATTTAAATAAACCTTTTTTTAAAAAACGAATAATTTTTGTTCTTAAAATTTGCACTGGTTCGATATATTGCGTTATTATAGAAAATGGGAAAAGGGATCAGTGCTATTTTAATAACAATGACGACAAGAACGAGCAACAAACACGTAGCTTACTGGCACAGCACTGCTGAGACAATAACGTCCCTCTTGCCGTGTGTCGGGGCTTAAGGTACGCATATGTGTGCAGTGTGCAAGCCGCCTGGTCTGTGCGGCAGTTTCTTGCTGTCGCCACCAGACGTCAGTTGCATAGAAGAATGGCGTCAACCCTAATCTGGAAATATTTTTGTGTAGTGACGTAGCAATGAAGTACCATTTTCATTTACTTTAAAGGATTAAAAATTTGGTTCAAATGGCTCTGAGTGCTATGGGACTTAACTTGAGGTAATCAGTCCCCTAGAACTTAGAACTACTTTAACCTAACTAACCTAAGGATATCACACACATCCATGCCCAAAGCAGGATTCGAACCTGCGACCGTAGCAGCCGCGCGGTTCCAGACTGTAGCGCCTAGAACCGCTCGGCCACTTCGGCCGGCATTTGTCTGTCATGTCTATGAAATAATAAGAGGATGAAAATTACGGTAAAAATAATACATTTAAAAAAAAAATAATTCATTCATTCATAGCTTAGAATAAAAATGTAAAGTAGCTGATGTGATGCTTGTGTCTTAAATTTATCTGCTTGTAGCCCTTGAAAACGGACAAATAAACACGAAAAATACAGTTCTTCAACCTCAGTTTTCACCCTTTAGCTTACAGACTATTCGTAAAGCTCAAATAGTGGTAGACCCCAGATTACAACATGACTTTTAAGCACAGTTTTAAAAAATTAGGATGAATAGGAAAATACAGGCCATTATTTGTAGTATTCAACCATTTATCAATTTTCGACAAAAGCAGCGAACGGTGGAAGGAGTAAGCTTTGCTTTATTTGCCAATTTAATTTAATATTTTGGCTCTATATAACTTGAAAACGGGTGCGCCAAAATTTTTCAGTCTTTGTTCGTTTGTTCCATTTCCACATTATTTACAGGAAATAATACGAATAAAAAATCGAAAACCGGTTATTCTGAGCGGGTTTAACAGCCCGGTTAACCAAAAACCGGTCGTATCAGCTGTGCTAGTACACTGAAGCGCCAAAGACGTATAGGCATGCGTAATCAAATACAGGGATATGTAAACAGACAGAATACGGCGCTGCGGTCGGCAACGGCTGTATAACACAACTGTCTGGCGCAGTTGTTAGACCGGTTACTTTTGCTTCAGTCGCAGTTTATCAAGATTTAAGTGACGGCTAGCAGAAATGAAAGTAGAAGCCGTCTGGTAGAATTTTGCACAGAGCAGAACTTAATCATAGCTAACACTTGGTTCAAGAATCATAAAAGAAGGTTGTATACATGGAAGAATCCTGGAGATACTATAAGGTATCAGATAGATTATATAATGGTAAGACAGACATTTAGGAACCAGGTTTTAAATTGTAAGACATTTCCAGGCGCAGATGTGGACTCTCACCACAATCTATTGGTTATGAACTGTAGATTAAAACTGAAGAAACTGCAAAAAGGTGGGAATTTAAGGAGATGGGACCTGGATAAACTGAAAGAACCAGAGGTTGTACAGAGTTTCAGGGAGAGCATAAGGGAACAATTGACAGGAATGGGGGAAAGAAATACAGCAGAAGAAGAATGGGTAGCTCTGAGGGATGAAGTAGTGAAGGCAGCAGAGGATCAAGTAGGTAAAAGACGAGAACTAGTAGAAATCCTTGGGTAACAGAAGAAATATTGAATTTAATTGATGAAAGGAGAAAATATAAAAATGCAGTAAATGAAGCAGGCAAAAAGGAATACAAACGTCTCAAAAATGAGATCGACAGGAAGTGCAAAAGGGCTAAGCAGGGATGGCTAGAGGACAAATGTAAGGATGTAGAGGCTTATCTCATGAGGGGTAAGATAGATACTGCCTACAGGAAAATTAAAAGAGACCTTTGGAGAGAAGAGAACCACTTGTATGAATATCAAGAGCTCAGATGGAAACCCAGTTCTAAGTAAAGAAGGGAAAGCAGAAAGGTGGAAGGAGTATATAGAGGGTCTATACAAGAGCGATGTTCTTGAGGCCAATATTATGGAAATGAAAGAGGTTTGATAAGTCACAGTTGAAAAATACTAAGGCATATTCTTTACAGACGAATGGAAAAACTGGTAGAAGCCGACCTCGGGGAAGATCAGTTTGGATTCCGTAGAAATTCTGGAACACATGAGACAATACTGACCTTGCGACTTATATAAGAAAATAGATTAAGGAAAGGCAAACCTACGTTTCTAGCATTTGTATACTTAGAGAAAGCTTTTGACAATGTTGACTGGAATACTCTCTCTCAAATTCTAAAGGTGGCAGAGGTAAAATGCAGGGAGCGAAAGTCTATTTACAATTTGTACAGAAACCAGATGGCAGTTATAAGAGTCGAGGGGCACGAAAGGGAAGCAGTGGTTGGGAAGGTAGTGAGACAGGATTGTAGCCTTTCCCCGATGTTATTCATCTGTATATTGAGCAAGCAGTAAAGGAAACGAAAAATTCGGAGTAGGTATTAAAATGCATGGAGAAGAAATAAAAACTTTGAGGTTCGCCGATGACATTGCAATTCTGTCAGATATAGCAAAGGACTTGGAAGAGCAGTTGAACGCAATGGACAGTGTCTTGAAAGGAGGATATAAGATGAACATCAACAAAAGCAAAACGAGGATAATGGAATGTAGTCGAATTAAGTCGGGTGATGCTGAGGGAATTAGATTAGGAAATGAGAAACTTAAAGTAGTAAAGGAGTTTTGCTATTTGGGGAGCAAAATAACTGATGATGGTCGAAGTAGAGAGGATATAAAATGTAGACTGGCAATGGCAAAGAAAGCGGTTCTGAAGAAGAGAAATTTGTTAACATCGAGTATAGATTTAAGTGTCAGGAAGTCATTTCTGAAAGTATTTGTATGGAGTGTAGGCATGTATGGAAGTGAAACATGGACGATAAATAGTTTGGACAAGAAGAGAATAGAAGCTTTCGAAATGTGGTGCTACAGAAGAATGCTGAAGATTAGATGGGTAGATTACATAACTAATGAGGAGGTATTGAATAGAATTGGGGAGAAGAGGAGTTTGTGGCACAACTTGACAAGAAGAAGGGACCGGTTTGTAGGACATGTTCTGAGGTATCAAGGGATCACATATTTAGCATTGGAGGGCAGCGTGGAGGGTAAAAATCGTAGAGCAAGCAGATTCAGAAGGATGTAGGTTGCAGTAAGTACTGGGAGATGAAGAAGCTTGCACAGGATAGGGTAGCATGGAGAGCTGCATCAAACCAGTCTCAGGACTGAAGACCACGACAACAAACAACAAGTGAGTTTGAACGGGGTGTTATTGTCGGTGCACAAGCGGTGGGACACAGCATGTCCGAGGAAGCGATGAAGTGGGGATTGTCCCGTACGATCATTTCACGAGTGTACCGTGAATATCAGGAATCTGGTAAAACATCAAATTTCCGATATTGCTGCGGCCGGAAACAAACCTGCAAGAACGTTACCAACGAAGAACGAAAACAATAGTTCGACGTGATAGAAGGCAACCCTCCCGCAAATTTCTCCAGATTTCAAAGCTGGACCATCAACAAGTGTTAGCGAGCGAACCACTCAATGAAACATCATTGATATGGGTTTTGGAAGCCCAAGGCCTACTCGTGTACCCTTGATGATTGCACGACACAAAGCTTTACGCCTCGCCAGGGGCTGTCAACACCGACACTGGACTGTTGATGACTGGGAATATGTTGCCTGGTCGGGCGAGTCTGGTTTCGAATTGTATCGAGCGGATGAACGTGTACGGGTATGGACACCTCATGACTCTATGGATCCTGCATGTCAGGAGGAGACTGTTGAAGCTGTGGAGGCTCTCTAACGGTGTGGGGCATGTGCAGTTGGAATGGTATGGAATCCCTGATACGTCTAGATACTACTGTGACAGGTGACACGTACGTAAGCACACTGATCACCTGCATCCATTCATGTCCGTTGTGCACTGCGACGGACTTCGGCAATTCCAGCAGGACAATGCGACATTCTACACGTCCAGAATTGCTACAGAGTGGCTCCAATGGCGGGGCCCTAAACGATATTAGGCAGGTGTACCAGTTTCTTTGGCTCTTTAGTGTAGAGTGGGTCACACCCTCGACCAGGGAGTTGCCGCAGGAGTGCATACTCCGTAAGTTTGCTTCGGATCCGTCAGAGTTTTTAGGTCCGTCACGAGGGAATATGACGTTGAACGACAAAGGCAGTTAGTTATTAGTGACATATTTCATGGCATATATTAGGCCTATAAACCATAAACATTATATGAGAAGGGGCACGTAACGGAAAAACTATTGGGAGTTATGTAACACTGCAACATTACCACGCCCCACCACTGCTTAAGAGTAGTGGTCGTGCAACTGTAGTCTGTCAACATAGTTGTGTCTCAGACAGCAATGGAGCAACGAACTGAACTTCTCTAAACCAAGTATTCAAGACATTCTCAAAACTGCTTTGAAGAACAGAAAGATGTGTGCAAAGTTTGTCCAACACATTATGACTCGCGAAAGAAAACGCTGGATGACTGCTGCGTCTTTACTGAATTGAAAAACTGGAACAGCTCATTTTTTGAAAAAACCATCACCGGTGACGTGAATTGGTGGTATCAGTACGAAGATACCAGAAAACGACAAACTGCAGAATGAGTCTCTGTTGGCTTGCCAAGACCGAAGGAGGTGCGAAAGTGACGCATGAACTGAAGGACTTCCCAAAAATGGAGTTTTCTGACAGTTTTGTATGCTCATATGAACATTCTGTGCTCAACTGTGGGGTGACTATGTTGAGCACCAGAAGTGCTGAAACCACCATGTTAACTTTCCTCTATTGTGCTGTGAGGCATGTATTAGTACAGTAGTTCCCTACTGCGTTCTTATTTTGTATGTGAAAACGTATCTCAGGAACTGCTGTAGGGATTTTGATACGGATTTCACAAATACGCAGAATGATCGTGAGGCAGGTTTGTGTTATAATTTACGTTTATAGCGATGATGAATACATAATATATGTGTTGTTACATGTTTCTTGTTTAAGTGGCGTTTGGAGTGACATCTTACGGTACAGATGGGAGGCGATATCTGGTGGGAAAAGCAGCCACCACAGCTCCAGAAAGAAGCGAAGGTTTGCCAGAATCTGTAAATGCACGATGGCATGCTGAAAAGCAATGGTAAATTTTTTTAAAATGTTTTTTGAGTAAACAAACTTTATTAATATTCTATACTTTTATTCTTCAGGCCAACATATTCATTTCTCACCATAGTCATCCTGGTTACGAACATATTTGTTAAAGAACTGGAAGTTCCTGAGACATAAGCAGACTAAAGCGAGGGAAAAAAATTTTTACCAACTCCGTGATCCTTGGTCACCTCCTTATGAGATAGATGTGCTAACCACTACGCTACCCTGCCATAGTGGGTTTGCGCAAATGCACAGACTACCCTAGCACGCATCCCTCCTTAATCCAAATACGCATTCAAGCCTCAGCCCATTTGGTATTCCCCTAATCTCAAACAGTTTAGCACGAGCTCTCCAACTGCAGTGGAATGACAACTCAGCATCGAACGAAACAGGGATCCTGCCTGAAATCCAGACATAGAAGCTTTTGATCAACTGAAACTACCGTTATATGGTTCCTGAGACCTTGCCAAGTCTCAAACATCTATGATGTTTATATGTGCAGACTGAAGCTCATCTCCCTAGTAAGCAAGAGACCCGTATTCGAATCCAAACCTTGGTGCAAATTTTCATTTGTCGCTTCTTTCTGCATGTATAGAATACATGTCTCCCAATGAGAGACCAGTTTGTTAATATCGTCACTGTAAAAGGTTTTGTCTTTTTTGACAGAGCCACAGCTTAATCTCTGCTTGCAAGACTTCATCATGACCAAAGAAGCCTTCGAAGGTGTTCTTCAAGTTTTGGAAACAGATGGAAATCGGATAGGGTCAAGTCGGAGCTGTATGGAAGATGATCTACGACAGCGATCCCAATGTGTCAGATTATTGTAGATGTTGCAGCGCTCGTGTGGTCTTCCGTTGTCACTCTGAAGCAGAGGGTACTCCATGTGTGAACGAACTCTCCGAATTCGTGCTTTAAAGTTTTCTGAGCGTTTCTCGCGCCCCACTATAATTGCGTTACACACCAGCTAGTTCTACACTATATTTCGGAACCCTCTAGCGGCAGAATGTTGTACCTTACGTCAGCGAAGCAGAAAGTCGACCGAGTAATGTACAGGAGACGTAATACTTCAAGCGATATTGAGAACACACGACCATAAGTTAAAGTACTCGGCCTAGTCTTTTTGCCTGTGTGGGATGGCTGTCTCAGAAAACTCTGTAGGGATTTTCATAAGGTTTTCACTAATAGACAGAATGATTCACGAGGAGGATTTGTGTATATATTTTATTACTACTACGCCAGACAAGCCGTCTGCCTTTAGCTACGTACCGCTTCTGGCTATAGACGCTACCTGTGCTAAGCCGAGGCAGGTCACAAGTTAATAATTAACAACTTCCTGCAGATTTCCTGGGATTAATCCAAAATATACAAGTATTGTGAATTAGACATTTCGAGGAAGCGTTTGAGTGTCTAGCGAAATAGTATCTGTAATTAAGGAAGAGCGCGAGGAAATTGTATTTCATCATATTCCACTGAAACGAAAATATCTGTTCACAAGTCGACGCTGGTGGCGTTACCTTGTGGGAAAAATCGTCCGTCATGCATCCACGGTGCAGTAAATGTACGGAAACTACATATCATCCGAACATTCGTTCGTTATCAGTAGCGTTACACAGCACGTAGGGGTTCCAAAATGTTACCGGCTGTTGTAAACTGACATATTGTCAAGGTAGTTCCAAAAACAGATAGCCCACACTGGTACGTGAGCCGGAAGAGGACATGGATAAAAGGACGGGGACATAAACAGAGGGAGTCTTTTAAGAAGACTCATGGTCTTAGGCTGCAAAGTATCCACACGTTCGAACGTTGCAGGAGCCACAGCTGTGTGCAGCCGGCCGGCACGCGCCACATGGGACAGCTTTGGGGGACCTTGTTGTGGTGACGACAGACGCCTCGCCCAACGATTCACCGTGATTTTGCTCACTGCCAGGTCTCCGTAGACATTCTTCAAGAGCCTATGAACAGCTGAGGTGCTCTGGTTTTGTGCCAAAAGAAACTCAATCACAGCTGTCTGTTTGAAACGCACTTCCGCTACACACTCCATTTTGAAGGTGTAAAGCACTGAAACCTATCGAAACCATGAAACTATAGGACCCGAAGCGGCAATATTGCACGATGCCACACAACAAATTTCGCAGTTTTTCAACAGAAATTGGGCGAGAAAAAATGTGTTGCATTACTTATTGAACGCCCCTCTTATACAAGGTGAGTCGCGTTAGACGTAACACCCCCTTTATTCCGGGGCGATTGCGCGTGTCGACAAGCGGTGTTCGGAGAATCATAGCCGACTAAGGGGCACATACGTTGGTACATTAATCACAACGTTTATATTGACCGAGATAATGAGGCAAGTACATGTTTTTTAAATGGGACGCTATACCTTTTTTACCATCATTCGAACGCTCTGGAAAAGACGCGTATAGTGATGTAACATGTATTGCTATTGTGATTCAAACTTCGCTTAAAAGACGCTGGGAAATATTGTACGATTGAAGGTCGAGGCGGTCGGAAGCGGCTGCAGACTGTAAACACGCCTCGCGCGACCCGCAGGCAGAGTTGCCGTGCTCTGTGCAGCATGCACGGCCTACGCTACGTAGGTAAATCCTCATCCGCCCTCTTTTAAGCAAAGTTTGAATCACAATAGCAATATGCGTTACATCACTATACGCGTCTTTTCCAGAGCGTTCGAATGATGGTAAAAAAAGTATAGCGTCCCATTTAAAAAAACATGTACTTGTCTCATAATCTCGGTCAGTATAAATGTTGTGATTATTGTGCATGTACCAACGTATGTACCCCATAGTCCGCTATGATTCGCCGAAAACCGCAAGCCGATACGCGCAATCGTCCCCGGAATAAAGGAGGTGTTACGTATTACGCGACTCACTCTGTATACATATGTCATAGTGTGAAGGTGTGTGTGTAGTACGATATTAAAATCACAGACAGCTCAAAAGACGCAATGTTTATGTCAAGGTGTTGCTTTAGACTCACTTGAAATTTGCCGGCCGCACCATTCAGTTCACTGCGTTCTGGACAACATACGTTCTGGGCAAAGCTTCCCCCTGGCATTGCGAAGATTCACCATGGTGTCGAAGTCTGCCTATACAAATGAAGCCCCTATTGGAAATGAAATTCCTGGAGACAAGGATCTGGTTGCTGAAGACCATGTGAACGAAGAACAAACAGTACGGGAATATTGCTGAAAAAAATCAGGAAATTTAGCTGTACTTGAACACAAATCACTACGAAACGCCACTAAAGGAAGGAGAGGAAGATGCCACCCGGTCAGGTAGAATGTGGTTAACAATTACTGCTGACTAGTGTGAATATTACCGTGTTATCAGTGTAATACATCTACATAGATACTCCACAATCCACCATACGATGCGTGGCGGAGGGTACCCCGTGCGACTGCTAGTTATTTCCTTCCATTTCCACTCGCAAATAGAGCGAGAGACGAAGGACTGTATATATGGCTGCGTATGAGCCCTATTCTCTCGTATCTTATCTTCGTAGTCCTTACACGCAATGTCTGTTGTATGCAGTGGAATCGTTCTGCAGTCAGTATCAAATAATCGTTTTCTAAATTTTCTTAATAGCGTTCCTCGAAAAGGATGTTCCTTCCTTTCAGGGATTAACATTTGAGTTCCCAAAGCATTACCGTAACACATTCTTGTTGTTCAGATGTACCAGTAACAAATGTAGCAGTCCACTTCGGAAGTGCTTCAATCTCTTTCTTTAATTCGACCTGATACAGATCCCAAACATTAGAGCAGCAAGATATTTTTTGGGTGGGATCCGTCTTTAGGAAAACGCAGTTTTGTTTTTTGTCTCAGACATGTTTCGCTGCAGTTGCAGCATCATCAGTGGGCTTTTTATTTTATGGCTGTTAAACATAAGGAATGTTTTTTACTGTTTAAATACATGAAAATATTAGTTTCTAAAACGTAATTACAGATTTTCGAAGAGCACATAAAATTCATACCTTCTTACAGCATGTTGTGGTTTTCCTGGTGCATTACGTTTTTACAGTGTCTGTTTTTCATTACAGTTTGTCATCTGCAACCATACACAACTTAATGTAGGCAAAATATTTGCACAAAAATTACGTTTTCTAGACTGTTATGGCTATCCTGAAATTAATAATTTTATGTGAAAGGTTGTGCCTGTGTGTGTGTGTGTGTGTGTGTGTGTGTGTGTGGAACAGTCGTCCACCTTCTTGTTTCCACACCTTCAACTGTTCCACTCTCCGCCATATTGTTTTCACAGCTGATAAACAGTGACAGTGACAACTCCATACATAGAACTTGACAGTGAAGAAGATGGCGAAAAAAGAAAACGTAAGTGAAACATATATATAGACACACACACACACACACACACACACACACACAACACGTAAAATAATTAATTTCAGGCATAGCCATAACAATTTAGAAATCGTAATTTTTGTGTAAATATTTTTCCTACAATAAGTTAAGTATGGTAACTGTAAAGAAAAACACTGTAAAAACGTAATACAGTAGGAAAACCACAACATGTTGTAAGAAGATATGAATACGTAATTTTATGTGGTCTTCAAAAACCTGTAATTACGGTTTAGAAACTAATATTTACATGTATTTAAACAGTAGAAAACATTCCTTATGTGTAACAGCCATACAATGAAACCCAACTGATGATGCTGCAAAACATGTCTGGGACAAAAAACAAAATTGTGTTTTTTTAAGGCGGATCCCCCCAAAAACATATGTTATTGTTAAAGGAAACACAGACCAAAGAGCTTCAACCTCAAGATGATTATCAGAACAGTACTCGACGATAGGTCGCGCTAGCGTCCTATACGTGGTCTTCTAACAACCCTACCACAACAAAGGTCAAAATTTAATAATGATTGTGGTGTTGCTCACGCTGCTAAATACTGCATTTTCGGGCAACAACAAAGTTATTATGTGGCAGGTGTCATTGGGGACAGTTAATGAAGTCATTTCATGTAATAAGAAATAAACTAGGCACTCATCTTTTCGCGTTTCCCACGCTGGTCTCGTCGTAAAATCATGGCTCAATCGTCGAAAATCTAGGTGGTGATGATTCCAAGCTCGGATGCAAAGAGGCCTAGGTTTTATTCTGCTATATTCAAAAGTTTCATAGATGTGTTTCACAAACCATTCTTGAAGATTAAACCTTTGAAAGTTAGCACAATGGTGGTGTAAAAAAAGTAATCAGCACTCCGAATTCAAGTTACACTTCTTTTTTATTGCTTTTGTTGCAATGGCACGTAACACACAAAACATCACTTCACAATACAAAACATCTTCCTCACAGTCACTGTTTATAAGCTGACGACAATATGCGTCTTTCCAACATGACGTCCAAGACTTGACTTTCTCAAGGTCCGACTCTCTAACTAACTGCTTTCGTGCCCAAAAATCAAGAGTTAAAAGTGCGTCAAAGATCATAGTGACCAAAGAAAGGATACACATGAGAATAATATCATTGCAACATAAACATATCGGTGTATCAAAGTACCTCTCCATTAATGAAATCAAATCTGAATGTTGTCACAGAAATATGCCAACAACTTTACAGAAACACCGTAGAATATTGCTGGTATCGAGAGGTTTAGTAGAGGTGCGTAATGGTTACGTAATTCAAGTACCATTACAGTCTCCTTTATAGATTAACCATATTTTCCTAGAATTTTCTCAGTAAACCGAACTCGACCATTCACCTTCCAATCCTCACATGCTTCGTTACTTTTCATATCACTTGGCAACATTACCCCAAGTTATTTAAATGACGTGACTAAGTCAAGCAGGACAGTACTAACGCTTTATCCGAATATTTAGGGTTTGTTTTTCCTGCTCATCCGCATAAACTTAGATTTTTCTACATTTAGAGCTAGCTGCCATTCATCACACCAACTGGAAATTTTGTCCAAGTCATCTTGTATCCTCCTACAGTCACTCAACTTCGACAAATTACCGTACATCACAGCATCATCAGCAAACAACCGCATACTGCTGCTCACCCTGCCAGCCAAATCATTTATGTATACGGAGAATAATAGCGGTCCTGTCTCACTTCCCTGTATACTCCTGACAATACCCTTGTATCTGATGAACACTCGCCGTCGAGGACAACATACTGGGTTCTGTAACTAGAGAAATCTTCTATCCACTCACATATCTGTGAACCTATTCCATATGCGTACACTCTTTGAAATTCTGGTGTAGCAGGGGTGAAACAGGGAGCGAAAGGCTGAGTTGTGAAAGTATAACATGGCATGAAACAGTAACTAAGAAGGGAGTAAAATAAAGTTGTAGCATATTCCTGACGTTATTCAATCTAGGAAGTACAAAATGGCTGAGCAGTGATGGCTAGAGGCCAAATGTAAGGATGTAGAGGCTTATCTCACCAGGGGTAAGATAGATACTGCCTACAGGAAAAGTAAAGAGACCTTTGGAGAAAGGAGAACCACTTGCATGAATATCAAGAGCTTTGATGGAAATCCAGTTCTAAGCAAAGAAGGGAAAGCAGAAAGTTGGAAGGAGTACATAGAGGGTCTATGTAAGGGCGATGTACTTGAGGACAATATTATGGGAATGGAAGAGGATGTAGATGAAGATGAAACGGGAGATACTCGATTACTCGATAAATAGTGCAATTCTCAAGGCTGTCAATTCAACTAAGTACCTGGGTGTAAAAATTACGAACAGCTTCAGTTGGAAAGACCACATACATAATATTGTGGGGAAGGCGAGCCAAAGGTTGCGTTTCATTGGCAGGACACTTAGAAGATGCAACAAGTCCACTAAAGAGACAGCTTACACTACACTCGTTCGTCCTCTGTTAGAATATTGCTGCGCGGTGTGGGATCCTTAGCAGGTGGAATTGACGGAGGACATCGAAAGGGTGCAAAAAAGGTCAGCTCGTTTTGTATTATCACATAATAGGGGAGAGAGTGTGGCAGATATGATACGTTAGTCGGGATGGAAGTCATTAAAGCAGAGACGTTTTTCGTCGCGGCAAGATCTATTTACGAAATTTCAGTCACCAACTTTCTCTTCCGAATGCAAAAATATTTTGTTGAGCCCAACCTACATAGGTAGGAATGATCATCAAAATAAAATAAGAGACATCAGAGCTCGAACAGAAAGGTTTAGGTGTTCGTTTTTCCCGCGCACTGTTCGGGAGTGGAATGGTAGGGAGATAGTATGATTGTGGTTCGATGAACCCTCTGCCAAGCACTTAAATGTGAATTGCAGAGTAATCATGTAGATGTAGATGTAGATATGTCGAAACAAGGCCCCGGGAGTAGACAACATTCCATTAGAACTAATGACAGCCTTGGGAGAACCAGGCATAAGAAAACTCTACCATCTAGACAGCAAGATATATGAGACAGGCGAAATACCCTCAGACTTCAAGAAGAATATAATAATTCCAATCCCAAAGAAAGCAGGTGTTGACAGATGTGAAAATTACCGAACTATCGGTTTAATAAGTCACAGCTGCAAAATACTAACGCGAATTCTTTACAGACGAATGGAAAAACTGATAGAAGCTGACCTCGTGGAACATCAGTTTGGATTCCGCAGAAATGTTGGAACACGTGAGGCAATACTGACCCTACGACTTATCTTAGAAGAAAGATTAAGGAAAGGCAAACCTACGTTTCTAGCATTTGTAGACTTAGAGAAAGCTTTTGACAATGTTGTTTGTTATACTCTCTTTCAAATTCTGAAGGTAGCAGGGGTAAAATACAGGGAGCGAAGGCTATTTACAATTTGTACAGAAAGCAGATGGCAGTTATAAGAGTCGAGGGGTATGAAAGTGAAGCAGTGGTTGGGAAGGGAGTGAGACAGGGTTGTAGCCTATCCCCGATGATATTCCATCTGTATATTGAGCAAGCAATAAAGGAAACAAAAGAAAAGTTCGGAGTAGGTATTAAAATCCACGGAGAAGAAATAAAAAGTTTGAGGTTCGCCGATGCCATTGTAATTCTGTCAGAGCAGCAAAGGACTTGGAAGAGCAGTTGAACGCAATGGACAGTGTCTTGAAAGGAGTATACAAGATGAACATCAACAAAAGCAAAACGAGGATAATGGAATGTAGTCGAATTAAGTCGGGTTATGCTGAGGGAATTAGATTAGGAAAAGAGATACTTAAAGTAGTAAAGGAGTTTTGCTATTTGGGGAGCAAAGTAACTGATGATGGTCGAAGTAGAGAAGATATAAAATGTAGACTGGCAATGGCAAGGAAAGCGTTTCTGAAGAAGAGAAATTTGTTAACATTGAGTATAGATTTCAATATCAGGAAGTCGTTCCTGAAAGTACTTGTATGGAGTATAGCAATGTATGGAAGTGAAACGTGGACGATAAATAGCTTAGACAAGAAGAGATTAGAAGCTTTCGAAATGTGGTGCTACAGAAGAATGCTGAAGATTAGATGGGTAGATCACGTAACTAATGAGGAAGTATTTAATAGAACTGGGGAGAAGAGGAGCTTGTGGCACAATTTGACTAGAAGAAGGGATCGGTTGGTAGGACATGTTCTGGGACATCGAGGGATCACCAATTTGGTATTGGAGGGTAAAAATCATAGAGAGAGACCAAGAGATAAATACACTAAGCAGATTCAGAAGGATGTAGGCTGCAGTAGGTACTGGGAGATGAAGAAGCTTGCACAGGATAGAGTAGCATGGACAGCTGCATCAAACCAGTCTCAGGACTGAAGACCACAACAACAACAACAACATTGAGGAAGCAGCAAAGAAAACAAGCAGAAAATTGGAGAGACAATGAAAATCGAGGGGGATGAAACATCTTAATTTTGTCTGAGACAGAAAAGGACTTGGAAGCGCAGTTGACTAGAATGGATAGTGCCTTGAAAACAGTGCATGAGATGAGCATCAGCCATAGTGAAACAGGGGAACGGAATGCAGTCGAATTATATCAGGCGACCCTGAGGGAATTAGATTAACTCATAAAAGCATTTATGAACAAGGGAATATGTTAACATCGAATATAAATTTAAGTGTTGAGAAATCTTTTCGGAAGATACTCGTATTTGTCTGGAATGTTGCCTTTTGTGGGAGTGAAACGTGAATGATGAGGAGTTCAGAGTATACTTTTGAAATGTGGCGCTGCAGAGGAACGCCGAAGATTAGGTGCGTAGATCACGTAATTAACGAGGAGGAAATGTGCCGAATCGGGGAGAAAAGAAATTTATCGCAAAATTTAACTAAAAAAAGGTAATGATCGACAGGGTACATCGTGAGACGTGAAGGAATAGTCAGATTCGTCGTGAAGGGAACTGTGAGGGGTAAAAATCGTAGAGGGAGGTCAAGATATGAAAACAGCGGTCAGGTTGAAGTGGATGTAGAGTAGAGTAGCATGGAAGCTGCGTCAGTCCGATCTTCGGATTGAAGACCACAACAACGATTCGGATTGAAGACCACAACGACGACTCGTACCCCAGGCAAGAGAAGAGGGGAGAGCTGGAAGAAGACACATCCTAGAAAGAGACGAAGTAGCTGTTGAGATGGGAGGCAGTGGGATAAAATAAACTCTCAACTTCCAACGACAGTGAATGCAGCTCACGGCCCACCAGACAGGCAGCGCTCTGCATATTACTAGAGGTCAGCGATCGATCATCCGATGTGAGCGGTCTGCGGTTCCCTAAGCTTTCTACCTGCGAAAACAGGTTGCAGACATGAGGTATACACCGTCCGGGACCGGGGACGACTATAGCTGTGGGTTATTCCGGATGATCCCCTTTTAAATCTACTGCAGCCTAATCACGCGTAATGTGGCTCTTATGACGAAGTATCATGTTGGGGTTTACAGTTGACTGAATTTCCCTTGTGTCATTGCACGATGAGGATAAACTTCTGAAAATTCTACTTGTCGACTGAATTAGATCAGTTTTCAGCTGAATGTGATTGTCTCTTTGAGGAGGTGCTAAACTTATTGTCGCACTACGGCGTCTAACGTCCGGTAATCAATTTAGATCATTGCCATTATAAGCCAATTATAAAATTATATTAGTCAAAGTGGAGATAATAATAACTGTAAAATAACAACAATAATGAAACAACTGACCGATAACTTTAGTACAATTTATTTTATATTGAAACTCCTCTATTATTCTGAGTTTGCATTAGAAACAACGATATGGGATTGTAGGTGAGTCTTCATGCAAAACACTTTTGTTTTATTTATTTTGTTTCCCAAACTAGTCTCAGCGACAATATCGTCATCAGTGGGTTTTTCTTTATTTTGAAACATATAAAACTGGCATCGTTATAAACATTACAAAACATTGTTATATGTGTACCGTCTGGTTCCAAATATTGCATTTTGTGAATAATTTTAGACTACCTTATTTTCTTTAATTCCCAGTGTGCCAGAAATAATAAACGTAGTAACCGTGCTGCGACCTAAAGTAAATAAGATTTTATAAAACTATTCATAGAATACAATATTTAAAACGAACAGTACACACCTAATAGTAGTTATTATAGGCAGTGCGGAGCGCAGCAGATAAACCGTCGCGGGAAGGACCAGGTACTTGGGTTTAGGCACACGGTCTTTAAATATCCAGCCCCGTTCCCGTGTCTAGGGATTGTTGTACAGCCTCGAGTGCTTAAGGCTAGCGTTTATTAGTACTGCATGTCTACCCGTTTTTTTCCCGAGCGTGTTACAAAGTCGATATGGTTTTCGTTTATGACGAATGTCGCCAAACAGTTCGAGTTGGGATGAGGTCAAATGCAGAAAGGCGTACTCATCGTAGAAGCCCTCGCATCTTTCCAGACATTAGTATAAACTTTCAAGTAACTGGAAGTATGAAAAACAAAATACACCAACGACAAAGAACAGCTAGTGATGAGGGAAATTCTGCTAACATCTTAGCAGCGGTAACAGCACGGCAACAGTCACTAAGAGGCAGCTCTGCCAAACAAGTGCTTTGCGACTACTACATACCAATCCATTTGATGCTACACACATATCACTCGGTTAAAGTCTTCACTGCAATGACTTTCAAAATAGGTTACGGTTCTCAGAATTGCGAAGTTGTGGTGTGCGTACTGTAAGACCTTCGGTACACACACCATCAGATTATTTGACTTGTCGCTCTAACGAAGTAGGCGAGTGTCAGCAATGTGTCTCGTGGTCTTATCGTGGCGTGTTTATCTTCTGCCGTTAGGTCAGACAATAGAAATGCCACTTGCACGCTTAGAGTAGCAGATTGACGGTTCCCAACTTTAAACAGGACTTTTTTTTATTTTAATACACATCTATTAAAATAATAACAAGCATAAAAATTACTTAACTTGGTTCTGGATGCTATTTACAATTGACAATCTGAGGTTCCTTTGGTATTGGTACGTTAATCTTATTCTCACATATATCTCTGATACTTGGCAAAAGTGTCTATACGTTTATCTTCATGGCTATGTACAGGAATATGGTAATCTTATTAGGCACAGACTGAAACTTGACTATGGACTAGTACAGACAAATTTAGAACTCGTACAGACTGGTACAGACTAATGCAGACTGGTACAGACTGGTGCAGACAAATGGATGTATCACTGCGCGAATGTGATCCGCGAGGAAAAAAGGTTCTACGTTAGCAGCAATCTCATTGGCTGCGTTACAAATTAATACGCGGATCGGCGGTAGCAGAATTTGGTTCGTCTCTATGGCAGCGCCATCTCGTAGTGCGGAGACGGACGAGCGCTGCGCCTGCGCTGTTGTGCTTAGTGGGGCGAGCTCTGGTGGGAAAGTTGTGTACGCGCTGACTACGCGGAACTATGTACACAACAGAAGTGATGAGGCGTTTCTATGCAACCATTAATTTATGGATGTAGAACCATTGTCAAACCATGGGCAAATCAAACTCTGCAATTTGCACTATTGGTGAGTTGTAAATCCGTGTTGGCTGACAGAAGTTAACAATGACGTTGATCTGCCATTGTGTACTGCGAGCTTTTCAAGAATCGCGTCACTTATCAGTGTTATTGGAAGATATCCAACTGGCCGGTCGGTGTGGCCGAGCGGTTCTAGGCGCTTCAGTCTGGAACCGTGCGACCGCTACGATCGCAGGTTCGAATCCTACCTCGGGCATGGATGTGCGTGATGTTAGGTTTAAGTAGTTCTAAGTTCTAGAGGACTAATGACCTCAGATGTTAAGTCCTATAGTGCTCAGGGCCATTTGATACCCAACTATGTATAAGGTTAGCAGGAATATGGCAGGACACTTGGGGTTCTTCGGATCAGTCGTTTGGACAAACACAAAATGAACTGCGTGTTCATCGACTTAACACCACTGGGCTCTTATCGGTAGGGAACATATGAAATGCTTTATAACAGGGCCAGTGCTGTGATAGGTCGACATGAGATTCAGTGTGCACATTTTGAGCACTTGATGTGACAGTTATAATAGTAAACACACGAAGCCTATGCGAGTTACGGTAGCTTACATTTGGTACAGTAGTGTAGACGCATGTGGGAGATGATCTCCTGCCACCTGGTCAGTGGTTTTGCAGTGCTGTCATTTTGTTACTACGACGTCAATTTCCACATTTTTATGTCCTTGACGATTTATCCCAGGGCTTTTTGTAGTGCACACAAAAGCATTTATAGTTCCATTTAAAAAAAGTGCATGTCGTAATTCGATAGCTACACGGTCCAGTCACATTAATGTGTTCGACGTTAACGTGTAACACTCACAGACGGCAGGTGGCAGCACTGGCAGTGGTGGGTATATGAAGCGCATCGGTGGGAACGCGGCAAGCTGTGCAGTCGTTGTCGTAATGTGGAAACGGAGTGCTTTAACGGACGTCCAAAATGTCTTGATGATTGGTTTTCCGGCCAAGGGTGGAAACATTTCCGTAACGGCTGAGTCTGTAAACTGTTCTCGTGTAGTCGAGCTAAAAATGTACCGTGAATGGCAAAATGGCGCTATCAGAAACCAGAAACTGTGGTGCACCACGGGCCATTGATGACAGGGGGGAACGACGCTTGCAGAGATGCATATGGGCGAACTAACGTGCAACTTTTGAGCAATTGACCGCCCAGATGAACCAAAGGGCTACCAATAAAGTCATAAATTCTGCTTAACAATCGTTTTGAGTCGTGGCTGCCTCGTGTTATGCTTTGAATTAAACCTTGGTTGCTATTCTGTGATTAGTTTCCCGTGGTTATCGCCATTATGCTGTTATCCTCTCTCTCCACGAGTTGCATCATCAGCGTATATCGATGTTCGCACCCTTGTACTATCTCGGGTAGTTGGTCGGTTGGCGTGGAGCAGCGAGGAAGTCTCCGTGGCGTGTGTCTGGCCAGGCCACTGGCGGCATCCACGCGTGGTTGGAGTGTGTGGTGCTGTTCCCAATGCTACGAGGTCCGTGGCTCACCGATCCCGGACACGAAAGTTGAGTCTTTACTTAATCTACCAGCCAGCCCCAACTGCTCACACTGTGTCGTTTGAATTTCGTTGTGGGCTATTGGGACATTCCCGCGACCAACCACGTGTGTTTTCAAGTTGGCGAAATTCTAGCCGCCCTCCTGTGGAGTTTAACTTAACTTGATTATTTCTGAATTGAAGTGCACTAGCGGAATCTTCTGCCTTGTGGCCGTTAACGTTCCGGTTACTGCACAGGCCGTTGACGTAAATTCAGGCAGTGTATTTTCCTCGTCGTGTTGTGGCTGTCCAGCACGGCGTGTAGTTTGACAGCTGAATGTGTAATTCGTTGTGGGCGCCGATACCTTCTGCGTTGTTCCATTGAACTCCCCGTTGTGTGCTTGTCGGGTGGAGCGGAAATTATCCCGTCGCTTGGTCCGTGACTGTCTGTCGGTCGGGTTGCCGTCGGATTGAGAATTGTTGGGCCGACTGCCTACCTCACCTAAGCGAGCGTTAGTGTTTGAATTCCAGGCCGACCCTTGGAAACTTCTGAGCGCCGTTTGATGTGCTGCCTTTTCTTATTTGTCCTTGTTGTTTGTTTATGTATGGCTTCTAGCCGATTTTAAATTAGTTTTGACCTTAAGGCGTGAAATTGTTTGGGCCATCAGACTAATTTAGAGAAATGTTTTAAGATGAGGCCTCCTGCCTTTTAAATTCAAATTCTTGTTTTTGAGTCTTAAGGCTGGTTCAAATAGCTCTGAGCACTATGCGACTTAACTTCTGAGGTCATCAGTCGCCTAGAACTTAGAACTAATTAAACCTAACTAACCTAAGGACATCACACACATCCATGCCCGAGGCAGGATTCGAACCTGCGACCGTAGCGGTCGCTCGGCTCCAGACTGCAGCGCCTAGAACCGCACGGCCACTCCGGCTGGCCCAAGTCTTAAGTGACTGGCCTTCAGCCGGTTTTAAATTTAAGCTGTTTTGCCATTGAGACGTGAGATTGAATGGCATATTTAGCTGGGAATTAAGTTCTAAAATTAATGTTTGGTTTGCTCTGTTTTTCATGTTTTCTTTACTCTTGTAAAATGAATAGAGTAGTATGTTCGAGTGCAACTGACAGCCACTCATTTTGTCCCCTTTCCACAAATTAAACCATCTGTCATGTCCTGTGCGTGTAGCAGGGGATCTCACGTTTAGCGAATGTTGCTGCATATGGACGTCTGAAGCATGCACCTGTTTCGTGCACCCTTGCTGACTGCTGTTAATCAGTGACGAAGGCTGGCCTTTGTACTCCAACAACGCTCCTGGACGTCCACTAAGTGGTGACAGGTGGCCTTTTCAGACTGATGACGTTTTATCCTCCATAGGACTGATGACCGTTAGCCTTATGGTCTGGGGAATGTTTTCGTGGCATTCCCTGGTGTTTTGTACATAGTTCCACGCAGTCAGCGTGTACACAACTTTCCCACCAGAGCTCGCCCCACTAAGCACAACAGCACAGGCGCAGCGCTCGTCCGTCTCCGCACTACGAGATGGCACTGCCATAGAGACGGACCAAATTCTGCTTCCGCCGATCCGCGTATTAATATGTAATGCAGCCAATGAGATTGCTGCTAACGTAGAGCCTTTTCTTCTCGTGGATCACACTCGTGCAGTGATACATGAATGCGTGAGGTATTACAACGAGTATACAGACCTCCGATTAGTCAGTCTGCATTTGTCTGCGCCAGTCTGTACCAGTCTGCATTAGTCTGTACCAGTCTATAGTCAAGTTTCAGTCTGCGCCTAATAAGATTACCATATTCCTGTACATAGCCATGAAGATAAATGTATAGACACTTTTGTCAAGTATCAGAGATATATGTGAGAATAAGATTAACGTACCAATACCAAAGGAACTTCAGATTGTCAATTGTAAATAGCATCCAGAACCAAGCTAAGTAATTTTTATGCTTGTTATTATTTTAATAAACGTGTGTGAAAATAAATAAAGTTCTGTTTAAAGTTGGTCACCGTCAATCTGCTACTCTAAGCGTGCAAGTGGCATTTCTATCGTCTGACCTAATGGCAGAAGATAAACACGCCACGATAACACCACAAGACATATTGCTGACACTCGCCTACTTCGTTAGAGCGACAAGTCAAATAATCTGATGGTGTGTGTACCGAAGGTCTTACAGTACGCACACAACACCTGGATTATCTTGTCTTTATGGAAGACACAACAGATTACGACACGTATGCATCTATCCTTGAGGAGAATGACGATCCCTACATGCAGTTAATTTCTCCTCGGCACTAGAGCATTTACAAGCTGGACAGTACAAAGTGTCACACGGCTCGCAGTGTACGTGCGTGGGACGAAAAGCACCAGTATGAATCGCGAATCTGTGGGACCACATGTATCGGGCTATTCGCACAACTGATCCTCACTGAGAAACTCAACGCAGCACGTCTCACTGCAGGCTGCCCTGCATTTCGGGCTTTTGACAGGTGGTCACGTTAATGTGCCTGGGTAATGCATAAATACACTCCTGGAAATGGAAAAAAGAACACATTGACGCCTGTGTGTCAGACCCACCATACTTGCTTCGGACACTGCGAGAGGCCTGTACAAGCAATGATCACACGCACGGCACAGCGGACACACCAGGAACCGCGGTGTTGGCCGTCGAATGGCGCTAGCTGCGCAGCATTTGTGCACCGCCGCCGTCAGTGTCAGCCAGTTTGCCGTGGCATACGGAGCTCCATCGCAGTCTTTAACACTGGTAGCATGCCGCGACAGCGTGGACGTGAACCGTATGTGCAGTTGACGGACTTTGAGCGAGGGCGTATAGTGGGCATGCGGGAGGCCGGGTGGACGTACCGCCGAATTGCTCAACACGTGGGGCGTGAGGTCTCCACAGTACATCGATGTTGTCGCCAGTGGTCGGCGGAAGGTGCACGTGCCCGTCGACCTGGGACCGGACCGCAGCGACGCACGGATGCACGCCAAGACCGTAGGATCCTACGCAGTGCCGTAGGGGACCGCACCGCCACTTCCCAGCAAATTATGGACACTGTTGCTCCTGGGGTATCGGCGAGGACCATTCGCAACCGTCTCCATGAAGCTGGGCTACGGTCCCGCACACCGTTAGGCCGTCTTCCGCTCACGCCCCAACATCGTGCAGCCCGCCTCCAGTGGTGTCGCGACAGGCGTGAATGGAGGGACGAATGGAGACGTGTCGTCTTCAGCGATGAGAGTCGCTTCTGCCTTGGTGCCAATGATGGTCGTATGCGTGTTTGGCGCCGTGCAGGTGAGCGCCACAATCAGGACTGCATACGACCGAGGCACACAGGGCCAACACCCGGCATCATGGTGTGGGGAGCGATCTCCTACACTGGCCGTACACCACTGGTGATCGTCGAGGGTACACTGAATAGTGCACGGTACATCCAAACCGTCATCGAACCCATCGTTCTACCATTCCTAGACCGGAAAGGGAACTTGCTGTTCCAACAGGACAATGCACGTCCGCATGTATCCCGTGCCACCCAACGTGCTCTAGAAGGTGTAAATCAACTACCCTGGCCAGCAAGATCTCCGGATCTGTCCCCCATTGAGCATGTTTGGGACTGGATGAAGCGTCGTCTCACGCGGTCTGCACGTCCAGCAAGAACACTGGTCCAACTGAGGCGCCAGGTGGAAATGGCATGGCAAGCCGTTCCACAGGACTACATCCAGCATCTCTACGATCGTCTCCATGGGAGAATAGCAGCCTGCATTGCTGCGAAAGGTGGATATACACTGTACTAGTGCCGACATTGTGCATGCTCTGTTGCCTGTGTCTATGTGCCTGTGGTTCTGTCAGTGTGATCATGTGATGTATCTGACCCCAGGAATGTGTCAATAAAGTTTCCCCTTCCTGGGAGAATGAATTCACGGTGTTCTTATTTCAATTTCCAGGAGTGTATTAAACACGAGTTTTGTGAGTAGGAAAATCCGCCACATTGCTACAACTCAGCGAAAACTGCACCTCGGTATACAGGCTGTCCGAGGAGGAAGGTCAGTATTCAGGGAAATGACAGGAAGGATCACTTGAGGCAAAAAACTTCATATGGACATATTCCCTATTCTAAATGAATTCCGAGATAGAACGTGTTTAATGTACACTATTATTTATTTTCTGTATTGTTCAACACATGATCAGGTCTACAGATCTACGCATGTACAACAGTTACTAAATATTACAACATGCTTTCTACAAAGGATCATTAGAAAATTCGTATTTTTAACACATCTCTAAGCATTATTGTGCATGTCGTATTAAAGCTGTTTTACAGTTCACAATGAATGTTCGACACTACGAATCCTGCAGGGCTGTCCGTAAATCAGTAGGAATACGAGAGGGTGGAGATCTCTTCACAACAGCACGTTGCCAGGCATCCCAGATATGATCAATAATGTTCACGTCTGACCAGCGGAGGTGTTTAAACTCAGAAGAGTGTTCCTGGAGTCACTCTGTAGCAATTCTGGACGTGTGGGATGTCGCATTGTCCTACTGGAATTTCCCAAGTCCGGCGGAATGCATAATGGACATGAAGGGATGCAGGTCATTGGACAGGATGCTTACGTACGTGTCACCTGTCAGAGTCGTATCAAGATGTATCAGGGGTCGCATATCACTCCTCACATGCCTCACACCATTACAGAGCCTCCACTAGCTTGAACAGTCCGCTGCTGACATGCAGGGTCCATGGATTCATAAGGTTCTCTCCACAACCGTACAGGTCCATCCGGTCGATAAAATCTGGAAAGAGATTCATCCGATCAGGCAACAAGTTTACAGTCATCAACAGTCCAATGTCGGTGTTGACGGGCCCAGGCGAGGCGTGAAGCTAAGTGTCTTGCAGTCATCAAGGATGCACTAGTGGGCCATCGGCTCCGATAACGAATATCTATGATATTTCGTTGAATGGTTCGCACCCTGACAGTTCTTGATGGTCTAGCATTGAAATCTGCAGCAATGTGGGGAAGGGTTGCACTTCTGCCACGTTGAACGATTCTTTTAAGTCTTCGTTGGTCCCGGTCTTGCAACATCTTTTTCCGGCCGCAGCGATGTCGGAGATTTCATGTTTTACCGGATTCCTGATACTGCCGGTACACTAATGATATGGTCGTAAGGGAAATTCCCCACTTCATTGCTACCTCGGAGATGCTGTTTTCCATCGTTCGTGTGTCGACTATAACACCACGTTCAAACTCACTTAAATCTTTATAACATGCCTTTGTAGGAGTAGTAACCGATCTAACAACTACGCCAGGCGCAACTCTTATACAGGTGTTGCCGAACGCAGCGCCGTATTCTGCCTGTTTGCATATCTCTGTATTTGAATATGCATGCCTATACCAGTTTCTTTGCCACTTGAGTTTATTTGTGCACTGCTGGGAGAGCATGTTGTGTTGCTTTTCTGAGTGCCTTTGCAAATTTTGTAATATTAGCAGCAGCGTCCGTGATGTGACCAAGCACTTCACCTCGCCTATTCACCTTTCATTTGTAGAACTCAGTCTTCATACAGCCCCATAAAGAAAAATCTAACAGCGTCATGTCTGGCGATCTTTGTGGACAGTTAATTGTACTACTACGACCAATTCAGAGATTGGGTAAGCGTAGCTGAGACGTTCCCTCACACGTCTGGTAAAATTTGTAGGGGCTCCGTTGTGTATGTTGAGGTCCGCGTGGCCAAAGGAAAGTCCTCAAGGTGCTCAACAAGCAAATTTTCTAAAAACAATGTAAGTAATATTCTCCCTTCATTTGCTCTTGTAAAATGACAGGACCTATTAAGATGTTACGCATCACATACGATACTGCAGTGCCACTATTGTTCAGAAATGGACATGAATGCATACTGCGGGGACTACAGCCGTTATGAAATACAAGAAATGCATTCACAGTTGCTAATAAGGACAACCATCAGCTGTATAATGGAATGACGACAACGAAAATTTGTAACGGATCGGGTTTCGAACCAGGATTTCCCGTTTATCGCAACCAGTCGCCTATCCGTTTTTTATATCTCATTCCGTTCTATATTGTTCGTTCGTTGAATTTGTTCGGGGTAGTCTTTGAAGTCTTTGAAGAAGATCCTGAACGTGAGCTTTCCACGACACCTTACAATCTATCTGAACACCTAGTAATATGTACGGTTCAGGTTCACCAATCATATGCCCATTCTGTGAAATTAAAACGTCACGTTTTGTTGAATTGTGTGCTAGAAACTGTAAAAACTGAGTCTTACTGTGATTTAGCGTTAGTTTATTTTCTACAACCCATGAACTTAGGTCATGATCTGCACTATTTGAAACCGAGCCAATGTGGCAAACAACATCCTTTACTACCAAACTAGTGTCATCAGCAAACAGAAATATTTTAGAGTTGCCCGTAATACTAGAGGGCATATAATTTATATAAATAAGGAACAGGAGTGGCTTCAACACTGATCCCTGGGGCACCCCCCACTTGACTGTACCCCACTCAGACCACACATCACAGCCATTCTCAACATTGTGAATAATGACCTCTTGCTGTCTGATGCTGAAGTAGTAGGCGAACCAATTGTGAGCTACTCCCCATATTCTGTAATGGTCCAGTTTCTGGAGCAATATTTTGTGGGCAACACAATCAAATGCCCTAGTTAAATAAAAAAAATATACCAAGCGTTCGAAACCTTTTGTTTAACCCATCCAGTACCTCACAGAGAAAAGAGAATGTAGCATTTTCCGGTTGTTAAACGACTTTCAAAGCCGAATTGTACATTTGACAGCAAATAGTGTGATATAAAATGATTAATTATCCTTACATCACAGCCTTTTCAATAACTTTTGCAAACACTTATGGCATAGAAATAGGTCTAAAATTATCTCCCTTATGCCTTTCTCCCTTTTTATGAAGCGGGTTTACTACTGAGTACTTAAATCGTTCAGCAAATTGACAATTCATAAAGGAAAAATTACAAATATGGCTAAATACAGGGGTAACATGTGCAGCACTTTAATATTCTGCTAGACATTCCATCATAGCCATGAGAGTCCTTAGTCTTCAGTGATTTAATTATTGAACCAATCCCTTGTCTGTCTCACATAGGAGCTTTTCGCTCCAACAAAGTTAAAAAAGCCACACTAATCAAAACACAAATAACCAACAAAAGAAAGTTTAAAATAAACATAAACAAATCATAAAGTATCAATACTATTTGCAGAAAAAATCCGCATAAATGAATTCTAAATGAAACATATTTCAGGTATCAATTTCGGAAAGGCACTAGCCAAGAA
Source organism: Schistocerca cancellata (assembly GCF_023864275.1). Taxonomy (NCBI): domain Eukaryota; kingdom Metazoa; phylum Arthropoda; class Insecta; order Orthoptera; family Acrididae; genus Schistocerca; species Schistocerca cancellata. Next base: position 295,430,662 of record NC_064632.1, read on the forward strand.
AGTTATATGATTTTCTGTAGAAACTAAATTTTTATTTAATTCACCAGCAATGCCCAGAAAATTATTGTTAAATAATGCAAATATATCTGATTTATCAGTAACAGATATATTTTTAGTGTGAACTGACTTTATATCGTCAACCTTGTGCTGCTGACCAGACACTTCCTTCGCAACTGACCATACGGTTTTAATTTTATCCTGTGAATTAGCTATTCTATTTGCGTACCACATACTCTTTGCCTTCCTAATAACATTTTTAACCTTAAAACACTGTTTGTAATGGGCTACTGTAGCTTGGTTGTGACTATTCTAACATTTTTATATAATTCCCGCTTTGTTCTACAAGATATGCTTATCCCATTAGTCAGACACCCAGGCTGCCTATTACTGCTATTACTCCTTCTAATGGAAAACAACTCCCAAAGAGCATGAGAAATGTGTTAAGGAAAGCATTATGTTTATCATGTATGTTATCAGCACTATAAACATCCTTCCACTCTTGAGCCTTGACAAGTTTAAAAAAACTCTCTATTGCTGTTCGATTAACTTTCCTACATAGTGACATTTGTTTGAGTGCAAAAGCGTTTTAGTGCTAAAATTTGTGCATCATGATCTGGAAGGCCATTCACCCTTTTACTAAGAAAGAATAAATATATTGTCTATGGCTGTGCTACTGTTCCCCTGCACCTTAGTTGGAAAAAACACAGTCTGCATCAGATCATATGAATTTATGAGATCTACCAACATCCTTTTTCTTTCACCATCATATACAAAATTTGTATTGAAGTACCCACATCTAACTAATTTCTGGTACCTCCTGCAAAGTGAATCAAGAACCTTCTCTAGCTTGAGCAGAAATGCTCTGAAGTCAGAGTTAGGGGACCTATAAACAACAACAATTAAAAGTTTGTTTCACTAAATTCAACTGCCCCTACACATCATTCAAATATCTGTTCAGTGCAGTGCCGTGATACGTCTATGTACTCAAATGGCATACTGATTTACGTACATATGAATACATATAGATGGGGTAGTATCACATACACAAGGTATTAAAGGGCACTGCATTGGCGAAGATGTCATTTTTACTCAAGTGATCGGCGTGGGAACGTTTCAGACATGATTGTGGCGACACGACGGGAATTAACAGATTCTGAACGCAGAATGGAAGTTGGAGCTAGAAACATGGGACATTCCATTTCGTAGAGTCGTCAGTGCTAACAGACAAGCAAGACTGCTTGAAATAACCACAGAAATCAATGTGGGACCTGGGACGAACGTATCTGTTAGCACAGTGCGGCAAAATCTGGCATTAATTGGCTACGGCAGCAGAAGACGGGCACGAATGCCTTTGCTATCAGCACGACATCGCCTGCAGTGCCTTTCCTGATCTCGTGACCCTATCGGTTGGAGGCGAGATGGCTGCAAAAGGGTGGCCTGGCCAGATCAGTCCCGATTTCAGTTGGTAACAGCTGATGGTAGGGTTCGAGTGTGGCGCGGACCCCACGAAGGCACTGAGCGAACCGGTGGTGGCTTCATAATGGTGTATCCTGTGTTTACTTGGAATGGACTACGTCTTATGGTCCAACTCAACGGATACTAGACTGGAAATTGTTATGTTCGGCTACTTGGAGACCATTTACAGCCATTCATGGCCGTCATGTTTCCAAACAGCGATGGAATTTTTATGGATGACTAAGCACCATGTCAAGAGGTCACAGTTGTTCACGATTAGTTTGAAGGACATTCTGGGCAGTTCGAGCGAATGATTGGGCCACCAAGGTCGGCCGACACGAATCCTTTCGAACGTTTCTGGTACATAATGGAGAAGTGAGTTCGTGCACAAAATCCTGCACAGACAGCGATTACTGACAGCAATAGAGGCAGCATGGCTCAGTATATCTGTAGGGGATTTCAAACGACCTGCTGAATCAATGACACGTGCAGTTGCTGCTCTAAGCCGGGTAAAAGGAGGTGCGACACGATATTGGGAGGCATCCGATGACTTTTGTCACATCAGCGTATTGACTCCGTGTATCGTGCTTGAACTTCCTCAAATCGAGCTACGTGCCTTAATTTCAGCGTTACTTTTTGATACAATAGCGTCAGTGCAGAAGACGTGACCCAGAAGACAGTTCGCTCTGCGTGGCCTCAAGGCGAGGATCACGATAAAGAATTTGTGGCGCAGACGAGAAAGAAGCGCGCGTACAGGTCTCGCTCTGGCGTGAACGCCACAGCCACACGTCTCCTAGGAGTGATGGCAGACATTTCTCTAGCGCAACATAGCGCAACTTGGCAGATTTCATATCCGCGAACCACACCTATGAATTTCGCAAGGCCTTCACGTCGCAGCAGGATGGCAGCAGATGGGGGCCCGGACCGCCGCTGCCACCTGCGACCCCCGAGGATGCCTGGAAAAGCCGCCACAGATTTCGTGTGTCAGCGTTCTTGCGAGAGTCGTACATCTTATGCATTTTCGCTAGCTGTGGGTCTTCCTTCAAACCTTGAAGCATTACTTTCTTTCGTAACCAAAAGTTGAAGTATCTATAATACTTGGACGTTGATGTGTACATGTGCACACACACTCGGATCCAAATATACTGACACACACACACACACACACACACACACACACACACACACACACACACACACATGTTGATTTTTAACTGTAAAATGCTCAACATTGTGCCAGAAACAAATTAAAACAGTTCCAAACCCCGAGTTCCTACCATGGTGTCCGGTAGATTTCTCTTGGAAATGAGCTGACTGCCAGAACTCAAAATCCTCTCCAAAATATTACCAACTGAGCAAGGGACGTATCTCTGTGAACTCAGGTACTCCCGTGATCAGCAATATCTGCAGATATTTTCCCGACGGAACGTGTGTGAGATCAGCTCGGAGGCCGATAACAAGAAAAATTCGCAGCAGTCGTAGTCAGCTTGCCTGAGGAGAGGTTGCAGCTGCTTTTTGACACCCTTGCCGTCCGACTCAGTGCAAGCATCCAGGCCAGAGGTAGTATAACGTCGTACTTACGAGGGAATTGATACTGCCAAGCTCTGCGTAAATCTGACTCCGTTTTGTAATCACTGAAATAACATCATGTACCCTCTCAACCTCTGGAGTTTCATTTCGTACCCTCCTCCTGTCCTTCTGGGTGCTTCACTTTTTTTTGTCAAGCAGTTAACATTCACATGCTTATACACTACTGACCATTAAAATTGCTACACCATGAAGATGACGTGCTACAGACGCGAAATTTAACAGACAGGAAGAAGATGTTGTGATATACGAATGATTAACTTTTCAGAACATTCACACAAGGTTGGCGCCGGTGGCGACACCTACAACGTGCTGACATGAGAAAAGTTTCCAACCGATTTCTCATACACAAAAAGCAGTTGACCGGCGTTGCCTGGTGAAACGTTGTTGTGATGCCTCGTGTAAGGAGGAGAAATGCGTACCATCACGTTTCCGACTTTGATAAAGGTCGGATTGTAGCCTACCGCGATTGCGGTTTATCGTATCGCGACATTGCTGCTCGCGTTGGTCGAGATCCAATGACATTTAGCAGAATATGGAATCGGTGGGTTAAGGAGGGTAATACGGAACGCCGTGCTGGATCCCACCGGCCTCGTATCACTAGCAGTCGAGATGACAGGTATCTTATCCGCACGGCTGCAACGGATCGTGCAGCCATGTCTCGATCCCTGAGTCAACAGATGGGGACGTTTGCAAGACAACAACCATCTCCACGAACAAATCGACGAAGTTTGCAGCAGCATGAACTATCCCCTCGGAGACCATGGCTGCGGTTACCCTTGACGCTGTATCACAGACAGGAGCGCCTGCGATGGTGTACTCAACGACGAACCTGGGTGCACGAATGGCAAAACGTCATTTTTTCGGATGAATCCAGGTTCTGTTTACAGCATCATGATGGTCGCATCTGTGTTTGGTGACATTGCGGTGAACGCACATTGAAAGCGTGTATTCCTCATCGCCATACTGGCGTATCACCCGGCTAGATGGTATGGGGTGCCATTGGTTACACGTCTCGGTCACCTCTTGTTCGCATTGACGGCACTTTGAACAGTGGACGCTACATTTCAGATGTGTTACGGCCCGTGGCTCTACTCTTCATTCGATCTCTGCGAAACCCTACATTTCAGCAGGATAATGCACGACCGCATGTTGCAGGTCCTGTACGGACCTTTCTGGATACTGAAAACGTTCTACTGGTGCCCTGGCCAGCACATTCTCCAGATCTCTCACCAATTGAAAACGTCTGGTCAACGGTGGCCGATCAACTGGCTCGTCACAATACGCGTCACTGCTCTTGGTGAACTGTGGTATCGTGTTGAAGCTGCATGGGCAGCTTTACCTTTACACACCATCCAAGCTCTCTTTGACTCAATGCCTAGGCGTATCAAGGCCATTATTACGGCCAGAGGTGGTTGTTCTGGGTACTGGTTTCTCAGGATTTATGCACCCAAATTGCGTGAAAATGTAATCACATGTCAGTTCTAGTGTAATATATTTGTCGAATGAATACCCGTTTATCATATGCATTTCTTTTTGGAGTAGCAATTGTAATGGACAATAGTGTATATACAGGGTGCTTTTTTCCACCGTGTACAAACTCTAAGGATTGATCGATGAGACGATACAGAACAAAAAAGGTGTAATGAACTTATGTCCGGGAAAGCATAGTTTCCAGCCAGAGACCATTTACTCAATCATACTTTGTTAAAGAGACTGCGGTCTAATACGCGCTGTACCATGCAGCCACAGTTACAGTATGCGTCGTTTCGTCCTAAAGGATGTAACCTCCCCACAAAAATTAAAAAATAATAATATGGATAATGATTCTAATTTTTGTGTAACCTCAAAACAAAATTCTTTTTCATTTACAACCTCCCTACAAAATTCTTTTCACATTAACCTCAACACAAAATTCTTTCTGATTTAATCTAAGCTCAAAACTGATTCACATTTAGCGTAACCTCTCAATTAAACTGTCGCTCACTTATGACTTTTCAATAATTCACTGTGAATTTAACCTGGTAAATTTTGGACGACAGCAGTGCTGCGTCATGGCCCTGTAAGATCATTCTGAATAAAAAAGGAAAAATTCTTACCTCAATAAAGTCGCCGAATATATCTGCTCTTACAATAAATTTTTCCGGCACAGCTCTGTGCAATGCTGGCCGATAGACTGGTCATTTATGAAAGGAAGCAACTGATTTTTTTTTCTTTTGCAACAATCGGAATGATCATGGATTGGAGAAATTAGTAAATTCTTTAAATTGAAATGAATGCTTGTTAAAAAAATTACTTTATATGACAAAGATTATTATTAGGACATTTTTAAAACATTTACATGGGAGTTCAGATAACATTACTAGATATGCGCGAGGCTGCTTTTTACCTTATACAATAATACTCAGGCTCCGGCATCGCTGCACCGCGACCGACCAGCCAACACGATACACCATACCAGACCAGAGCAGACTCCAGACTAGCGCAGACTAGCAACAACTAACTGCTGCAGCTACTCAGTTCCTACTGCAGTCAACACTGGTCTCTGGTCAGCGATTCTCTTATACCTTGCATATCGCAGGCAGCGCATGAGCAATACATCGAAACTACATCTGCTCGGACCTCTTACAAGGATGGTGCTGGTACTCAAACGTCATGCCACAGCGCCAACACCTGCAATCGTAACTGGTAATGCTCTGTCCGGTTCGCTTTTCCTGTTGGCTCAACTTCTAGTGGATACAGCGTTGTACACAATGTTTCCCAATTCGAATGCAGAGCTTGCCGACATGGTGTTTTCTGACGGAAAGGCAAATGACAACGGGTGGCGGGCAGCAAGGCTGTATCAGGAGACCTATCCCAGCCTACAACATCCACATCATTAAATGTTTGCAACAGCATTTCGCCGTTTGGTTGAGACAGGGTCGTTTCAGGAAGCAGGAAATGATGAAGGGCGTGCGCTTAACATTCGGACACCAGACTTGGAGGAAAATGTGGTTAACAGTGTGGAAGGCGACCGCCCTACCAGTACCAGGCAGCTGGCCCGCTAGTACAGGGTAAGCCAGAGGACTGTGTGGAACATTCTCCATGGCAGTTGTTACTACACTTATCATTTACAGCGTGTTCAGAGCTCACTAGCGACAGACTCTTCACTTCGGGAGCAGTTGTGTCACAATGATTCCGAGATTTGTGTCATCTATCCTACTCACAGATAAGGCTACCTCTACGTGGAGTGGTATCTCCAACTTCCATAACGTTCATCTGTGGGATAGTAGGCAGAACCCCCATGGTGTGATGACAGCGAATCGTTAACATCGGTGCAGGCTGGATGTGTGGGCCGGTACAATTGGCGACCGTATGTTGGGACCAATCTTCCTTCACGTTGCCTAACAAGCCGCAACAATCGGCGTTTCTTGCGGGTGACTTTGCCTCCGCCGCTGGAAGAAGTTCCATTGATGATTCGAAGGGTTAGGTGGTTGCTACATGATGGTTCTCCAGCCCACTTCGCCGTTAACGTGCGAACGCGCCTCAGTCATGTCTTCCCTGGTCGACGGATCGGACGTGCGGGTCCAGTTGCATAGCTTGCCCGTTCACTGGATCTCAACCCATGCGATTTCTGGTTATGCGGCCATCCCAGAAGTATCGTGTATGCAGAGCCCGCTCCAGATGTCGAGACACTGCAACAGCGTATTCATGCTGCCTTTGACACTGTTCAGATGCAGCCTGGCCAACGTGAAAGTGTGAGGCGGAACATGCTACGGCGCGTACACGCATGCGTTGAGCTACATGGAAACTGTTTTCAACACATACTGTAACGGTGGCTGCGTGGTACATCGCGTATTAGGGCGCAGTCCTGTAACAATGTATAATGGAATAAATGGTCTCTGATACGGAAACCATGCATTTCCGGACAAAAACGCATTAGATCTTTTTTGTTCCATATCCTATCATCAATCCCTAGAGTTTGTATGCAGTGGAAAATAGCACCCTGTATATGGGGTGTTACAAAGTGTCTATTTTACTCACAGTACTCTACATACAATTAGGTGATCTGCAGTCAGTTGTCTGGTTCGATTCGTGTTGCAGGCTACTTAGTTTTCATCGTGTTCGTGTGCCTTACTGCACAGTAGTGTCAACCCTGGGAACATATCATAGTGTTTTACCATCTTGCAAACGCGCATTCACTTATGTGTTTATTGTTACTGCGCTGTTTGCACGTACAAATGGTCAGTACATTTGCATTTTCTCTCTTCCACCACTTGATACCAATGGAAGCCTACTACTCGACAAGTGAAATGGCTGATACGATGTTCTACTATGGCTCAGCAAACATATGTAGCCTGCGAGTTAGTGCCCTCTGCGCTCAAAAACATCCACGGCGCAGGGCGCCCTCTGTTAAGCTGTTCGGCAGGCTTTTCAAGCGTCTGAGGGGCACAGGTAACCTGGCATCTCCAAAGACTGACAGAGGAAGACCCCACATAGTCCGCACGCCTGACATGGAGGAGCGTGTGTTACGTTTGGCAATTCAGGTAAGAGGGCATCAACACCGATTCTCAATCAATGTATGGGCAGCCGTACTTGGCGATAGATTAGTAGGGCTACAGTGCTACTACAAAGGTTAACTGGGGCGCACTATCTGGAATTTTTCATTAATGTATTGCCAACCTCACTGGAGGCTTCGCCGTTGCAGCAAAGCATACAAATGTGGTTCATGCATGTATGATGAAGCACCAGCACACTTCCGTCACAATGTGCGCGACTACTTGAAGCTGATATTTCAGTAGAGCTGGATTGGTCGCGGAGGCCGCGCACCTTGGCCTGCTCGTTCCCCAGACCTCAATTCCCTAGACTTCTGTTTATGGGAACACTTGAAGGAATCGGCCTTCTCCCCGCAAATCAACAATGGACGGACATTAAGAGTCTCGTCTTCAATGCGTGCCACCAGATACAACAACAAATGGGTATACATTAAAAGGTGCGTCATTCCTTACGCCGAAGGCAGAGGGTTACGTTGCCATGATTGGTTGCCACGTTGAACACCTCCTGTAAGCACGTGTTTATCGCAGAAAATATATATCACTTGACCCACGTTTATTGAACTTATTTTTCTCGTTTCTCTCAAAGCATTAGACACTTTTTTCAATACTATGTAAGTGGGCTCTTGCCCCCTCGTCTCGTATAGGGTGCCTAAGGGATGCTGTGTTCTCGGAATGCTATACAGCAATTCAAGCAAAATCACATTAATAGTTATTATCACAAATAAGAAGACTGAAAGTACTTAACAATGAATTTACAACGGTGTCGCAAGCGATGTGCGACATGTAAACAATCAAAGCCCTTTGCTGTACACAAGGTCCATGTAAGCAATTGATATGGATCAGACGTCACTGCTGTCGTAGTGCTCTCCTAGTACCGAATGAATACTGTCCTAATACAGTGCTGGTCTGTGAGTCACGGTCTGGTACTGTGTCCCTAGAATGGCAGGAGCGGCGCTTATATTCTCTTCGCCTGAAGGGCGTTCCTGTCATAGTGCAGTCCTTGTTAGCGCAGTCTGCTCTTGCGTTCTTCATCTTCGTTCTGGCGCTTGTGGTTACGCCAGAACACACACACACACACACACACACACACACACACACACATATATATATATATATACACTCCTGGAAATTGAAATAAGAACACCGTGAATTCATTGTCCCAGGAAGGGGAAACTTTATTGACACATTCCTGGGGTCAGATACATCACATGATCACACTGACAGAACCACAGGCACATAGACACAGGCAACAGAGCATGCACAATGTCGGCACTAGTACAGTGTATATCCACCTTTCGCAGCAATGCGGGCTGCTATTCTCCCATGGAGACGATCGTAGAGATGCTGGATGTAGTCCTGTGGAACGGCTTGCCATGCCATTTCCACCTGGCGCCTCAGTTGGACCAGCGTTCGTGCTCGACGTGCAAACCGCGTGAGACGACGCTTCATCCAGTCCCAAACATGCTCAATGGGGGACAGATCCGGAGATCTTGCTGGCCAGGGTAGTTGACTTACACCTTCTAGAGCACGTTGGGTGGCACGGGATACATGCGGACGTGCATTGTCCTGTTGGAACAGCAAGTTCCCTTGCCGGTCTAGGAATGGTAGAACGATGGGTTCGATGACGGTTTGGATGTACCGTGCACTATTCAGTGTCCCCTCGACGATCACCAGTGGTGTACGGCCAGTGTAGGAGATCGCTCCCCACACCATGATGCCGGGTGTTGGCCCTGTGTGCCTCGGTCGTATGTAGTCCTGATTGTGGCGTTCACCTGCACGGCGCCAAACACGCATACGACCATCATTGGCACCAAGGCAGAAGCGACTCTCATCGCTGAAGACGACACGTCTCCATTCGTCCCTCCATTCACGCCTGTCGCGACACCACTGGAGGCGGGCTGCACGATGTTGGGGCGTGAGTGGAAGACGGCCTAACGGTGTGCGGGACCGTAGCCCAGCTTCATGGAGACGGTTGCGAATGGTCCTCGCCGATACCCCAGGAGCAACAGTGTCCCTAATTTGCTGGGAAGTGGCGGTGCGGTCCCCTACGGCACTGCGTAGGATCCTACGGTCTTGGCGTGCATCCGTGCGTCGCTGCGGTCCGGTCCCAGGTCGACGGGCACGTGCACCTTCCGCCGACCACTGGCGACAACATCGATGTACTGTGGAGACCTCACGCCCCACGTGTTGAGCAATTCGGCGGTACGTCCACCCGGCCTCCCGCATGCCCACTATACGCCCTCGCTCAAAGTCCTTCAACTGCACATACGGTTCACGTCCACGCTGTCGCGGCATGCTACCAGTGTTAAAGACTGCGATGGAGCTCCGTATGCCACGGCAAACTGGCTGACACTGACGGCGGCGGTGCACAAATGCTGCGCAGCTAGCGCCATTCGACGGCCAACACCGCGGTTCCTGGTGTGTCCGCTGTGCCGTGCGTGTGATCATTGCTTGTACAGCCCTCTCGCAGTGTCCGGAGCAAGTATGGTGGGTCTGACACACCGGTGTCAATGTGTTCTTTTTTCCATTTCCAGGAGTGTATATATATATACACTCCTGGAAATTGAAATAAGAACACCGTGAATTCATTGTCCCAGGAAGGGGAAACTTTATTGACACATTCCTGGGGTCAGATACATCACATTATCACACTGACAGAACCACAGGCACATAGACACAGGCAACAGAGCATGCACAATGTCGGCACTAGTACAGTGTATATCCACCTTTCGCAGCAATGCAGGCTGCTATTCTCCCATGGAGACGATCGTAGAGATGCTGGATGTAGTCCTGTGGAACGGCTTGCCATGCCATTTCCACCTGGCGCCTCAGTTGGACCAGCGTTCGTGCTGGACTTGCAGACCGCGTGAGACGACGCTTCATCCAGTCCCAAACATGCTCAATGGGGGACAGATCCGGAGATCTTGCTGGCCAGGGTAGTTGACTTACACCTTCTAGAGCACGTTGGGTGGCACGGGATACATGCGGACGTGCATTGTCCTGTTGGAACAGCAAGTTCCCTTGCCGGTCTAGGAATGGTAGAACGATGGGTTCGATGACGGTTTGGATGTACCGTGCACTATTCAGTGTCCCCTCGGCGATCACCAGTGGTGTACGGCCAGTGTAGGAGATCGCTCCCCACACCATGATGCCGGGTGTTGGCCCTGTGTGCCTCGGTCGTATGCAGTCCTGATTGTGGCGTTCACCTGCACGGCGCCAAACACGCATACGACCATCATTGGCACCAAGGCAGAAGCGACTCTCATCGCTGAAGACGACACGTCTCCATTCGTCCCTCCATTCACGCCTGTCGCGACACCACTGGAGGCGGGCTGCACGATATTGGGGCGTGAGCGGAAGACGGCCTAACGGTGTGCGGGACCGTAGCCCAGCTTCATGGAGACGGTTGCGAATGGTCCTCGCCGATACCCCAGGAGCAACAGTGTCCCTAATTTGCTGGGAAGTGGCGGTGCGGTCCCCTACGGCACTGCGTAGGATCCTACGGTCTTGGCGTGCATCCGTGCGTCGCTGCGGTCCGGTCCCAGGTCGACGGGCACGTGCACCTTCCGCCGACCACTGGCGACAACATCGATGTACTGTGGAGACCTCACGCCCCACGTGTTGAGCAATTCGGCGGTACGTCCACCCGGCCTCCCGCATGCCCACTATACGCCCTCGCTCAAAGTCCGTCAACTGCACATACGGTTCACGTCCACGCTGTCGCGGCATGCTACCAGTGTTAAAGACTGCGATGGAGCTCCGTATGCCACGGCAAACTGGCTGACACTGACGGCGGCGGTGCACAAATGCTGCGCAGCTAGCGCCATTCGACGGCCAACACCGCGGTTCCTGGTGTGTCCGCTGTGCCGTGCGTGTGATCATTGCTTGTACAGCCCTCTCGCAGTGTCCGGAGCAAGTATGGTGGGTCTGACACACCGGTGTCAATGTGTTCTTTTTTCCATTTCCAGGAGTATATATATATATATATATATATATATATATATATGGTGAGTCACCTAACGTTACTGCGGGATATATTTCGTAAAGCACATCAAATACTGACGAACCGATTCCACAGACCGAACGTAATTGTTTAATACAAACCATACAAAAATTAAGGGAAGTATATTTTTTTAACACAAACCTACGTTTTTTTTAAATGGAACCACGTTAGTTTTGTTATCACATTTGAACATATAAACAAATACGTAATCAGTGCCGTTTGTTGCATTGTAAAATGTTAATTACATCCGGAGATAGTGTAACCTAAAGTTGACGCTTGAAACCTCCGACGTTCAGTTGCGTGTTGTAACAAACACGGGCCACGGTCGGCGAGCAGCATTTGCAGGGACATATTTACGATGACGACCGTGTTTACGAGTGTGGCTGTAGTGCACTGTTGTGGTTTGGTCTAGCTGTCGCAGTGTCCGCATGGAGCGCTTGCTGTTATTGTTATTCTGCATTCGTCTCCGCACGCAGACCAACTGTAGTACACCGTGTTACCAGACGTCTGTGATAGTGCAGTGTTGTAGGAACTGTGACCATGGTGTATTCAAAGTCTCAAAAGGCGGAGATGATACTCATCCATGGCGGGTGTCGACGAAATGCAGCTGGAGGACGCATAAATTGGCCAGCCCGTTCTCCTGATCTTACACCTCTGGACTTCTTTCTGTGGGGTACGTTAAAGGAGAATGTGTACCGTGATGTGCCTACAAACCCAGAGGATATGAAACAACGTATTGTGGCAGCCTGCGGCGACATTACACCAGATGTACTGCGGCGTGTACGACATTCATTACGCCAGAGATTGCAATTGTGTGCAGCAAATGATGGCCACCACATTGAACATCTATTGGCCTGACATGTTGGGACACACTCTATTCCACTCCGTAACTGAAAACAGAAACCTGTACGTGTACCTCACCGCTCATGGTAATGTACATGTGCGTCAGTGAAAAAGGTGTTAACATGTGGACGTAATGTGCTGTTCCAGTCTCTTCTGTACCTAAGGTCCATCACCGTTCCCTTTGGATCCCTACGTAATTCGGTGCTCTCCGATACACACGATCGAACAGCGGAGGAGTGGTACTCAAGCGTCAACTTTAGGTTACAATATCTCCGGATGTAATTAACATTTTACAATGCAACAAACGGCACTGATTACGTATTTGTTTATATGTTCAGATGTGCTAACAAAACTAACGGGGTTCCATTTAAAAAAACGTAGGTTTGTGTTAAAAAACATACTACCGTGCATTTTTTTATGGTTTGTATTAACCAATTACACTAGCCCCTCTCCTCACGTACGGTCTGTGGAATCGATTCGTCAGTATTTGATGTGCTTTACGAAATATATCCAGCGGTAATATTAGGTGACTCATCCTGTATATATAGGGTGATACATTGATAGTGACCGGACCAAATATCTCACGAAATAAGCATCAAACGAAAAAACTACAAAGAACGAAACTCGTCTAGCTTGAAGGTGGAAACCAGATGGCGCTATTTCTGGCCCGCTAGATGGCGCTGCCATAGGTCAAACGGGTATCAACTGCATTTTTAAGAAATAGGAACCCCCATTTTTTATTACATATTCGAGTAGTACGTAAAGAAATATGAATGTTTTAGTTGGACCACTTTTTTCACTTTGGGATGGACGGCGCTGTAATAGTCGCAAACGTATAAGTACGTGGTATCACGTAACATTCCGCCAGTGCGGACGGTATTTGCTTCGTGGTAAATTGCCCGTGTTTTTCAATTGCGGAAAAGGTCAATATCGTGTTGATGTATGGCTATTATGATCAAAATGCCCAACGGTTGTGTGCTATGTATGCCGAAGTAGGTGTTGTAGCTGCTGTCGTGGCTAATCCGCATCAGTAGCAGACAAAGTGCGCGAGAATCGGGAATCTCAAAAACGTCGGTGTTGAGAATGCTACATCAACATCGATTGCACCGGTACCATATATTTCTGTGCACCAGGAATTGCATGGCGACGACTTTGAACGTCGTGTACAGTTCTGTTACTGGGCACAAGAGAAATTACGGGACGATGACAGAATTTTTTGCACGCTTCTATTTAGCGACGAAGCGTCATTCACCAACAGCGATAACGTAAACCGGCATAATATGCACTATTGGGCAACAGAAAATCTATGATGGCTGCGACAAGTGGAACATCAGCAACCTTGGCGGGTTAATGTATGGTGCGGCATTATTGGAGGAAGGATAATTGGCCCCCTTTTTTTTGATGGCAATCTAAATGGTGCAGTGAATGCTGATTTCCTACGTAATGTTCTACCGATGTTACTACAAGATGTTTCACTGCACGACAGAATGACGATGTACTTCCAACACGATGGATGTCCGGCACATAGCTCGCGTGCGGTTGAAGTGGTATTGAATAGCATATTTCATGACAGGTTGATTGGTCGTCGGAGCACCTTACCATGGCCCGGACGTTCAACGGATCTGACGTCCCCAGATTTCTTCCTATGAGGAAAGTTGAAGGATATTTGCTATCGTGATGCACCGACAACGCCAGACAACATGCGTCAGCTCACTATCAATGCATGTGCGAACATTACGGAAGGCGAACTACTCGCTGTTGAGAGGAATGTCGTTACACGTATTGCCAAATGCATTGAGGCTGACGGACACCATTTTGAGCATTTATTGCATTAATGTGGTATTTACAGGTAATCAGCATGCGTTCTCAAAAATGATAAGGTCAGAAAGGTACATGTATCACATTGGAACAACCGAAATAAAATGTTCAAACGTACCTACGTTCTGTATTTCAATTTAAAAAACCTACCTGTTTCCAACTGTTCGTCTAAAATTGTCAGCCATATGTTGGTGACTATTACAGCGCCATCTATCACAAAGCGAAAAAAGTGGTCCAACTAAAACATTCATATTTCTTTACGTATTACACGAAAATGTAATAAAAAATGGGGGGTCCTGTTTTAAAAAACGCAGTTGATATCAGTTTGACCTATGGCAGTGCCATCTAGCGGGCCATCCATAGCGCCATCTGGTTTCCCACTTGAAGCTAGACAAGTTTCGTTCTTTGTAGTTTTTTCATTTGACGCTTATTGCGTGAGATATTTGGCCCGGTCAAGATCAATGGACCAACCTGTATATGTGGGGTGATGTCCACTTATCTCATATAGGGTGCCAAAAGGATGCTGTGTTCTCGGAATGCTACACAACAATTCAAGCAAAATCACATTAATAATTTTTATTACAAATAAGAAGACTGAAAATACTTAACACTGAATTTACAACGGTGTCGCAAGCGATGTGCGACATGCGAACAATCAAAGTCCTTTGCTGTATACAAGGTCCATGTAAGCAGTTGATATGAATCAGACGTCACTGCTGTCGTAGTGCTCTCCTAGTACTGAGCGAATACTGTCCTAATACAGTGCTGGTCTGCGAGTCCCGGTCTGGTACTGTGTCCCTAGGATGGCGAGAGCGGCGCTTATATTCTCTTCGCCTGGAGGGCGTTCCTGTCGTGGTGCAGTCCTTGTCAGTGCACCCACTGGCCGACCTCGTCTCACTGCCTTATCTGCTTGTGTTCTTCATCTTCGTTCTGGTGCTTGTGGTTATCACAGAACACACACACACACACACACACACACACACACACACACACACACATATATATATATATATATATATATATATATATATATATCAAATACATTGAGAGGTGGTAATATATATATAATAAGATGTGAGTAAACGAAATGCAGTAAATGAAGCAGGTAAAAAGGAATACAAACGTCTCAAAAATGAGATCGACAGGAAGTGCAAAATGGCTAAGCAGGCATGGCTAGAGGACAAATGTAAGGATGTAGAGGCTTATCTCACTAGGGTTAAGATAGATACAGCCTACAGGAAAATTAAAAGAGACCTTCAGAGAAAAGAGAACCACTTGTATGAATATCAAAAGCTCAGATGGGAACCCAGTTCTAAGCAAAGAAGGGAAAGCAGAAAGGTGGAAGGAGTATATATAGGGTCTATACAAGGGCGATGTACTTGAGGACAATTTTATGGAAATGGAAGAGGATGTAGATGAAGATGAAATGGGAGATACGATACTGCGTGAAGAGTTTGACAGAGCACTCAAAGACCTGAGTCAAAACAAGGCCCCGGGAGTAGACAACATTCCATTATAACTACTGACAGCCTGGGGTGAGCCAGTCCTGACGAAACTCTACCATCTGGTGAGCAAGATGTATGAAACAGGCGAAATACCCTCAGACTTCAAGAAGAATATAATAATTCCAATCCCAAAGAAAGCAGGTGTTGACAAATGTGAAAATTACCGAACTATTAGTTTAATAAGTCACGGCTGCAAAATACTAACGCGGATTCTTTACAGACGAATGGAAAAACTAGTAGAAGCCGACCTTGGGGAGATCAGTTTGGATTCCGTAGAAATGTTGGGACACGTGAGGCAATACTGACCCTACGACTTATCTTAGAAGCTAGATTAAGGAAAGGCGAACCTACGTTTCTAGCATTTGTAGACTTAGAGAAAGCTTTTGACAATGTTGGCTGGAATACGCTCTTTCAAATTCTGGGGGTAAAATACAGGGAGCGAAAGGCTATTTACAATTTGTATAGAAACCAGATGGCAGTTATAAGAGTCGAGGGGCATGAAAGGGAAGCAGTGGTTGGGAAGGGAGTAAGACAGAGTTGTAGTCTCTCCCCGATGTTATTCAATCTGTATATTGAGCAAGCAGTGAAGGAAACAAAAGATAAATTCGGAGTAGGTATTAAAACCCATGGAGAAGAAATAAAAACGTTGAGGTTCGCCGATGACATTGTAATTGTGTCATCGACAGCAAAGGACTTGGAAGAGCAGTTCAATGGAATGGACAGTGTCTTGAAAGGAGGCTATAAAAAGAACATCAACAAAAGCAAAACGAGGATAATGGAATGTAGTCGAATTAAGTCGGGTGATGCTGAGGGAATTAGATTAGGAAATGAGACACTTAAAGTAGTAAAGGAAGTTTGCTATTTGGGGAGCAAAATAACTGATGATGGTCGAAGTAGAGAGGATATAAAATGTAGACTGGCAATGGCAAGGAAAGCGTTTCTGAAGGAGAGAAATTTGTTAACATCGAGTATAGATTTAAGTGTCAGGAAGTCATTTCGGAAAGTATTTGTATGGAGTGTAGCCATGTATGGAAGTGAAAAATTGACGATAAATAGTTTGGACAAGAAGAGAATAGAAGTTTTTGAAATGTGGTGCCACAGAAGACTGCTGAAGATTAGATGGGTAGATCACATAACTAATGAGGAAGTATTGAATAGGATTGGGGAGAAGAGAAGTTTGTGGCACAACTTGACTAGAATAAGGGATCGGTTGGTAGGACATGTGTTGAGGCATCAAGGGATCACCAATTTAGTATTGGAGGGCAGCGTGGAGGGTAAAAATCGTAGAGGGAGACCAAGAGATGAATACACTAAGCAGATTCAGAAGGATGTAGGTTGCAGTAGGTACTGGGAGATGAAGAAGCTTGCTCAGGATAGAGTAGCATGGAGAGCTGCATCAAACCAGTATCAGGACTGAAGACCACAACAAGAACAACAACAACAACAACAAAGATGTGAGAGTGGAACTGTAGTGTAGCCACTATTACTCTTCTAAGGATTACCTCTCGCCCCAAGAACTATATCACTTTTCTTGAAGGGTAATGATTTGTTAATATCAACTTATGTAAGATCATGTTGGGATCGCAAAAACAGAGAGAGATGTGGGAGATATGGCTGTGGATGTTAAGAGGCGCTTTTGCAATGACTAGCGTTGCACAGTGTTGTAGGCAAACAGACACTTTTATTCATCGTAACAGTCTATACGTTTTATTACCAACATTTAATAACTTCTTTAATGTAATGTAGCATAAGCGGATGTCAGTTCTAGGTGACGAAGCACGAAGCAATAAATCCGACTTGGGATCGACTTTTGCAAGAAGACGTTTCAGTATAGGATGACCTTCGAAATATATGAGTCTCGTCACCATCGTACGGGAGCCTTCAAAAAGTTACAGATTATTGTGACAGGCCAAGTAGCATTTACTGAAAGCCGCACTACACCTCAAAATATCGCCGATATACGAGGACAATCTGAAAAGTTCGCGGAATCACCACCAGACGGCACCAGACGGCAGCGCTAGCGCAACGAGGTCCCCTCATAATAACAGGTCATTCCTTACGTGAGAACACGTGACACGTCTGTGCTCTGGCTAGAGATCGGTGATGCGGACGTCTTCCTGTTGTTGTTACCGTGTAGTGATTTGTGAAGATGGAATAATATCGTGATTCTAGCAATGGTAAAGTACTTCGTAAAGATAGCCTTGAAAGGAAAGGAAATTCATGCCGATTTTGAGAACTCACTGGGAACACTGCTCCTTCATATTCAGCTATTACCAACTGGATAGAGGAGTTTAAATTTGGTCGGGGCAGCTTAGATGATGATCCTTATAGTAGTCGGCCAAGATGTGCCAATATCCCAGAAATTATTGTAAAAGTGCATAAAATGGTCACGGAGGATCGCCAACCGAAAGTTGGCACTTAAATGTGAATTGCAGAGTAATCATGTAGATGCAGATGTAGAAGCGCTGAAGCTGTAGGGATGTCATCTGAACGGGCATACCTCATTTTAACATTGGAATTGGATATAAGAAAACTGCGTGCTACATGGGTGCCGCAACGCTTAACATAGGATCAGAAACTCATCAGAATGGAAAATCTGAACAATGACTGACTCGTTTTCAGAGCAACCAACAAAATTTTTTGCGGCTGTTTGTGAGCAAAGATGAAACTCGGGTTCACTACTATACCTCAGAAAAGAAACACAGTCAAAGCAGTGGAAACATGTTGATTCTCATGAGCAAACGCAACACGGTCGGCGGGAAAGGTGTTTGCGTAAGACTTTTGGGATGCGAAAGGGATTATTCTGACGGATTATCCTCTCACCGATCAAATAATTACGAAAAAACACTACGTTAACCTCCCGAACCAACTACAGCAAAGATACGGGGAAAAAGGCCAGGTTAGGCAAGGAAGAAAGTCATCTTTCATCAAGACAACGCCCGCCCACACACAAGTGTCGTTGCCATGACAAAAATACATGAACGATGATACGAATTGTTCCCACACCTGCCTTATTCGCCTGATTTTGCTCCATCAGACATCCATCTCTTCCCCGAGCTCAAAATTTTCCTCAGTGAACGAAGATTCTCTTCAAACAAAAAACTGTGTAAGTAGGCTGTTTAGATTTTTATATGGGTAATGCCACGTAGCGCTCTATATGAAAATCACTGGCTGTGCTGTGTGCAGTATGTGGCTAGTTTGCATTGTTGTCTGCCATTGTTGTCATGAACTGCTATAGCTGGATGCGAACAGCGCGTAGCGCTAGTCAGTTGGAGGTGAGCCGCCAGCAGTGGTGGATGTGGGGAGAGAGATGGCGGAGTTTTGTAATACTGGATGTGAATTATGAATATTAAGGTAAATACAGTGTTTGTTCTCTATTAAAATCTTTCATTTGCTAACTATCCCTATCAGTAGTTAGTGCCTTCAGTAGTTTGAATCTTTTATTTAGCTGGCAGTAGTGGCACTCGCTGTATTGCAGTAGTTCGAGCAGCGAAGATTTTTGTGAGGTAAGTGATTTGTGAAAGGTATAGTTTAAAGTTAGTCAGGGCCATTGTTTTGTAGGGATTATTGAAAGTCAGATTGCGTTGCGCTAAAAACATTGTGTGTCAGTTCAAGCACAGTTTTGTATAAATTGTTCAAAGGGGACGTTTCATATGTCGACCCTTAGCCTAGGATACCTCACTGGAATCTTCTGATTTTTTCTTGTAGTTTGTGTATTTAGTGTAGCTTTTGTTTATTGCTAGCGCGTAATTGTAGAGAGAATCTCCTTGGTAGTTGCAGTCTTTCATTGTTGTACAGTAAAACAGTTGTGGCATGCATGTAGATTTGCACCAAGTATTTCGCAGCTGCAATTAACTAGATATTATTTTCAGTGCTATGTTAATGTGTTCTCTTATTTTTGCTATTCAAATTGTGCTTTTCTGTGTTATCGTGTGAAATATTGTGACAATAATGGCGTGTGAAAAACGTAACACTCGGCTCCAAAGTAAACTAAGAAATGACAGTGAAGACGAAAGCAGTGTGTTGGCCCCACCATGTAATGAGTTAACTAATGTTCAAAGTAGTAATTTGGAAACTGTGCATAGGGAAATGGAGCGGGCGTCAAACAATGGCGTAGACAGTCAAACAGGTAGTGAACAGGGAAGCATTATCGCTCGATCGGTCGGCAACAGCTCACCTCAGGAATCCGAAATGATAGGACACAATTTTGCAAATACTGTAGATTCAGGTTTTGCGTCCTCACCGTTTTCTCAAATGAGTCAAGACACATTTTCTGCTTGTCAAAATGTGAATGCTGCCGGTGAAAACGCACTGCCAAAAAGCATAGAGAAACAGATTCCAGACACTAATACATTATTATTGCAATTAATGCAACAAATGGAACAAAATCAGAGACAGATGGGACAAAATCTTCAAAAGTTAGACACAATGGAACAAAATCTTAAAAAGTTAGACACAATGGAACAAAATCTTCGGAAGTTAGACACCACACTTGAACAAACACGTGAAGATCTAACTACTGAGTTACATAACATTGAATCGAAATGCCAAAAAGTCTGTAATGACGTAAAAACACAAATTTGTGAGCATTTTCAGCCTATTTTTTCGCGGCATGAAAATGCATTACAGAATCACGAAGCAGCCATAAAAGAGCTGCAAACTATTGTTCATGAAAATCATGAGACCTTGCAAGCTAAAATGGACTGTTGCATCTACCGATTCGGTTACGCAACTTGCAAAAACTCAGGAAAACTTAAAGGACACAGTAGAAAGACACATGGGGGAAATTAGTTCATTATCAGAGAAAGTAGCCAAACTTTCGGATCAGGTCACTAACTTATCTACAAAGGTAGATGATGATCTGAATGACACAAGACCCGTAGCCTTCACTGACACAGAAGAGTATGAACAAATTAGAAAATTCAAACAAAATCAAAATCAACTCAACACACAGTACAAAAGAGAAATGCGGGAATTACAAGATCAGCTGACACAGGTAATACAAGAATTACATATTTCAGAGGTTACTCGCGCTCCAACACGGGAAGAGGAACTTATAAATACGGAAAAGCCACAAAATAATAGCACAGGGCATTTCGGTAATTATGAAAGAAATTGGCAAGGTACACCGAATTTTGAGATGGAACCGCCGAAACGACGTGACAATGACCGACATGCTACTCGCCGACACGATGATTTTGACTATAAGCTGTTCATTACTACACGTAAATTCAAAACATTTAAGAATTCTGGCAACGACATTCATCCACAAGCATGGCTCCATCAATTCTCTCATTGTTTCCCTCCCAACTGGTCATTGGAGCACAGGTTAGAATTTATGTGTGGCTACTTAGAGAATGAACCAGCTGTAAGAATGCGATCGGTCATTCACGATTGCCACAGTGAAGGAGAATTTTACCATGCCTTCCTCTCAGCATATTGGTCTCAAGCCACACAAGACCGCGTAAAACATAGCATCATGATGATGAAACACTTTGAACAATCTGAATTTTCCAGTCTTGTCAAATATTTTGAAGACATGTTGCACAAGAATCAGTACCTGTCAAACCCATACAGCCCCTCAGAACTCATCCGCATTTGTTTAATCAAACTGCCTGAACATTTACGACATATTATTTTGGCAGGACGTTGCAAAGACGACATTGAAGCTTTTCAGGGACTGTTACAAGAACTGGAAATTGACACAGACAGTCGTGGGACGCGAAAACAGGAGTACAACAATTACAGGTCACATCCGTCACAATTCCGTGACGACAGAAACGATAACTGGACGCGACAAGGCTATTCTCACAACGCAAATCGTGACCAAAACAGACACCACCCGTATGACAACCGTTGGCAGAGTAGTAATAATTACAGGGAAAGATCACCTCTCCGCAGTAATGACTATCACAGAGACAATCAGAGAAACAGACAATATGGGAACCAAAATAACTATTATCAAGGGAGACAGAATAACTTTAGACGCAATGGTCCAGCACGCAGTTACGACTCAGGCAGAAATTCTCCACCACGTGACAGACAAGAAAGAAACTATCGAACCTACCGACATGACGACAGACGATATGATCGTAACGACAGACCTGAATTTCATCAGAACTGGCGGGTTTCTAACAGAGCTGGGCCCTCTCGGCAAGGCGAATTTGTGGAAGTTCGGCCTCCTAATCCCAGTAACGGCGCGCGCCAACAAAGAAACAGACAATGACTTGCACCGCAGGCTGCCGCGTGCGCCGGCTGGCTCCGAGAAAAATAACATTGACGCTAACCTTGAGCAAAATTCCCGTATTCTTTACGGACGAATACCGCATGATAATTGCATTCAAGTTGAAACTCTGCGTACTGAGAAGAGGAAAAGGTTTTCACCACATTTCACATGTAAAACCGTTTATTGAAAGATAAACTGCTTTTTAACTTAGTCTTTGCAATTTTCACTTCACGCTACTTGTACAATTTGTCACACTGAGAAACTGTTAATATGCAACTATGTTTTAAAGCTAACTAACCATCCAGTCAAGAACCAAGAGAACTTATTTAAACAGAAATTACGAATGCATTGTTATTGCGAACAGACGACACAGTGTTATTGTGTGTGTACATTCTTGCTTGTTAGTTGCATGATTACGTAACGACTATTAGGCTTACATACTTAGAACATATACCAGCACTGCTAATGAAATTTTCATGCAACATTTTGGTTTGCTTGAGAGTGGATTCTGGATTTGAGGTACTTTCTGTGAAATGCCAGATGACATAGTGGTTAGTTTATGTGACAGCTACACGATTTTATCACGACGCTGCTAATGCGTGACAATTTACAATGTTGCTTTTGCGGTGTATCTGTTTTATATCTGCACAGTTTTTTCTGAATTCTTCTATAAAGTGAGACATGTTTTAGTGGTGACTTTTGTGCTATTGCTACAAGGAGACAGCCTTTTCCGTAGGACAACAATACGTTACAGCACAGTACTTTCCTCATCACGGCAATAAGCGTAATAACTAAGTTATCTATACGCAAAGCATTTCACTTTTGTGTATCATGAGGTAAGTACATTGACTTCTGCAGAACTTAGCTTTCGGAGGACAATAACTACGACACTTCCCAGAGATTATCTTACAGCAAGACGCACATTTAGCGCTACAGGACACGTATTTGAGTGATTAATTTTGTACTTAAAACATTTATTTTTAAAGATTTTTGAATTACAAAGAAAGTTTTTCGCAATACATTTCATTCCATTGCTGTAATCTGTAACACCTGAGGGTATAATTACAATAAACCTCAGGGGGGTACACGCCTACTTTGTGTACCATGTGTTTGGCAAGCACAAGGAGCCCTAGCTAATATGGTATTTGCTTATACAATTTAACACATCGGTACCATATTTCTCTAACACATAAATTACACAGCTATCTGATCATTTAACTGAGAGAGGCAAACTTGTTTATTTCGTCAGTGACAGATGTTTACGTGATTACACCGTTGGATAACTTCACACTTAAGAAATTGTACTTTGTCTGTGCTTTGTGCACTGTTCATATTTTTTTGGTACCATTGTGATACTATGAGAGCTTTGAATGATGTATTTGGTAAGGGAGAATGATTTTAAAGTACGTTTGAGGCAGATGACACCTTTGACATGAGCAGAGAATTTTGTTAGGTTTTGAAATTATTGGAGGAAGCTACGACGATTTTGAGATTTGACTGAGGTTTTATGATGTTATTTTTACGACGACGATGTGTATTATGCTGTTGCGGTAAGTTTATGATCCATAAGCTGATGCCATATGAGTTATTTGATTATGCTATGTATCTGCCATGATGAAAAATGGAAAAAGTGTCGACAAATAAGGTAAGGTGTAATGAATAGAAGTTAGGGACTCTTGACTTGTGAAATAGGATGTTGGAAACCAAGAATCGTACTTTAAGAGTTATGAAATGTGTGTGTAAATGCGTGAATGTATCACAATGCAAAAGAAAATATTTTGGACACTGTCATATCAATAGCATTTTGTTTCTACAGATTTGCAACGCTAATTCTTGACCTGTGAAATTTTGTATATGAGACTGTCACTGTAGCGAAAACTGCTGTCGTAAATATTTCCGTAAGAAAGTTAAGTGACCACCTGCACATAATGCGACGTGGGCACCCAGGTGTGTCAGACACCTGGAGAACAAGCCTTTTCAGACGCTCAGGTAGAAAAGAAAGCCATTAGGGTGTGCCAGAGGCACAGGTGGAAGAGAAGGACAAAGAGAGGCCTAAACCCCTGTTTATGACATTCCTTTGTAGAGGGCATCGCTAATGCGACACGCTCGTTACTTGAAAACATATGATTTTTGTAATGCGTTGTGGGCACACAGCTGTGTCAAACACCTGGAGAACAAGCCATTAGGGCGTGCCTTTCATCGCTAATGCGACACCCTCGTTACTTAAAAACATATGATTACTCGCACTTTGTGCTAATTATTGAAATGCTTATGAATTGATGGGAAATATTCGTACATCTGCACACCTGATTATGACAAGTGTCTTTCTCCGAGAGTTGAGTGCTACTGACTTAGGAAATGTCACATGACTACTGAATGATATTTTTATGCTTTGGTTTGCGTAATTGCTTATTTCATTTGATATCTGGTTTCCAGCTGTGTTGCAGCATTGCTTTTATAAAATGAGATGCATTTGCTAATGTGAACTCTTTCTGTCAACAGATCTATTAAATGATAATTTTATGATCCACATTCTTTAAAAAGGAGCACTTGGAAAGGAAAGAACAATAAGAAGGAACTAGTAACAGTAACACAAAATTTTCTTTTCCAGTACATGGTAATATTTTTTTACAATCAGTTGTTATGGTGCACCACTTTAATTACATAGACATTAAGATGTGAATATGCATTTCCCTTGTCTGCATTGTTGTTTTTCCTGTAATATTTTTTCTGCTTGAGCTATGTCATGTTTAGGTATAAGTTGCTGCTGTTTGTCAGGCATAGTGTTACTGAATTTGACTTTGTGTTACTCTTCTAAGCTAGTTTTTCTTGTTTCCTGCATTGCCTTATATTAGTTGTAATATTGCACTTGCTTTGCTAATTTATGCTGCTTGCTTTGCCATTTCTATATTTTGTCATTGATGTTTGTGTTAATTATTTTTTTTTTTGCTGCATTGCCTCGTCCCTTGGTATATATATCTGAGCTCAGTAGATTTAAGTTAGCTTAAGAGGGGGTAGACTATATAAGAAACTGACTATGGAGAATAGGTAAAGAATGCATTGCGAAGAAAGATTTGGGCCCCAATGAGTATTGTACAATCAGAAATAATTAGTTTGAAAGAAATATGAATAGAATACAGGAAGGAGGTATAAATAGGACTTTTGGGAATAATGATGAACGAAGGGAGATCTCCATGCAAAATACTGCAGTAAAACAAACCCTGTCCTTTCCTTTTGTGTCATCCCTCTATATGTTTGTGTACCCTTGTGTATTTGTTTTCTTCCTGTCTCTGTGTAGTTTCATAGAATTTTTTTTTCTTTTAATATTAAGCTACATTCACTATGATGAGGAATACTGTTATCCTCAAATATACTTTGCATTAATAATATGGTATTTTCTTTGTAAAGATGTTTAGACATTATGTATTCTGTTTTGTTTTAATGCTCATGTGTGAAGTTGACGTTTCAAAAGTGATTCTGATCTTTTATTTTTGTACTCATGTCATCATTCCTGTAACACTGATGTAAATGTTTATTTCTATTCTTTTGTAAAGCCCCTATTACTACAAATGTTATCTGTATTGTTATGTTTTTAATGATGTATTTTGTACCTTTGTAATTGTATTCTTACGTCATAAAATTGTAATTGACACCAGTTCATCATATTATTAACTTGTAAGCATTCATTTCACTGCACACTTTTCTGTTGGTCATACTATATGGACACTATGTGAGAAGTTGGGACTGTTAGTGTTTGCACGTGTGTTACTAATTCAGCAAGGGACTGGATAACAGCATTGCTGGTTCTAAGGACAATTCCAAAAACTTTGTGAGTGCACAAGTGGTGGTTATGGACTTGCTCTATTATCCGCAAGACTCTTCAATGGTGATTGTGCACCTGCACAGTCGCAACAGATGGCTGCTGGCCATCTCTACAAGGACTACAGTGGGTCTGCACCTCTGGTGGCCCACCAATACCACAATCTCTACCAGGACTACAGTGGGTCTACTCTGTGATGACCTACCTACCAATATTCTTCGAAACATCGACTGACTCTGCTGTGGGTTTGCTCTGTTGTGGCCCATTACCTGTCAGCATGTCAAGAGTCAGCACTGTCTTACCGTTGGAAGGACAATACTACTTCTTCAAGACTGCATGGAAATCCACTACTTCCGTGTGCATTGTATTTTACTGCTCAGACTTTGAGCAAACAAACTGCAGGTTTACTCTTATGATGAATGACCAGGACTGTCTTTATTGACTGTGAAAAAAATTTTAGATGTTGACCAACATTGTATCAATAAGTGTGTGCATTTGATATCTTTGTTATTGTAATTATGAAAAATTTTATCAAATCTTTATTGGCCACTGCCCAAAAATATTTTGTAAAATTTTTTGTGGGGAGCATGGGGGCTATGTAAGTAGGCTGTTTAGATTTTTATATGGGTAATGCCACGTAGCGCTCTATATGAAAATCACTGGCTGTGCTGTGTGCAGTATGTGGCTAGTTTGCATTGTTGTCTGCCATTGTTGTCATGAACTGCTATAGCTGGATGCGAACAGCGCGTAGCGCTAGTCAGTTGGAGGTGAGCCGCCAGCAGTGGTGGATGTGGGGAGAGAGATGGCGGAGTTTTGTAATACTGGATGTGAATTATGAATATTAAGGTAAATACAGTGTTTGTTCTCTATTAAAATCTTTCATTTGCTAACTATCCCTATCAGTAGTTAGTGCCTTCAGTAGTTTGAATCTTTTATTTAGCTGGCAGTAGTGGCACTCGCTGTATTGCAGTAGTTCGAGCAGCGAAGATTTTTGTGAGGTAAGTGATTTGTGAAAGGTATAGTTTAAAGTTAGTCAGGGCCATTGTTTTGTAGGGATTATTGAAAGTCAGACTGCGTTGCGCTAAAAACATTGTGTGTCAGTTCAAGCACAGTTTTGTATAAATTGTTCAAAGGGGACGTTTCAACTGACAGCCGAAGTTGACGGTATTTCGCAGGCGAGGAGGAACTTTATTTTCGTGATGGGATCAAGACATTGGACCAGCGCTGGGCTAAGCGCGGTAGTGTACAGGGTGACTACGATGAACAATAAAGAAGTTTCATTGAGGCAAGTCGTTTGTTTCTGTTTAGTTTCGAGAACTTTTCAAACTATCCTCGTATGACTATTCAACATAGTCAACAAGTCTCTGTAATCGATGGTCGCAACGATCTACCAACCGCTCGGTTTCTCTGCGATAGAAATCCGTTGCTTTGTCACGGAGCCATTGGAGGACCGTTGTCTGAATGTCTTCATCGTTGGAAAATAGCCTGCACCAGATGTTGCTTCAGCTTGTCTACAAGAAGGAAATCGCATGGTGTGAGATATGGACCTTCCGATCAGCGTTGGCAGCCGAAGACTTCCGGTATAAAAAGTCACTCTCATTCTGCCAACGGCGTTCTCAAAGAGGGCGGAGGAGCAGACAAAGGTTCAGGACACTCTCTTGCCCTTGGGTTGGGAAACTGCCCCTAAAGGCGGAAAAATCAACAATAATCAGCGGAACGAGTATAGAGAAGGCAACGGAAACCACTGCATTAAAGACACAATGTGTATCCACAGGACTTGTGGTCTGTAATTGAAAATCTGACCTGATGATCTCTCAACTGGCTAAAGATGCCGGCAGGAGACTGCCAACGGGGAGGTGACCATGAGAGAAAGATTGACTAACTAACGAGTCGAGGAGCGGAATTTCAAAAGTTTGTAGGTGTTAGCGAAGCTAGAAAATATGAAAAAGGGAAAGACAGAGGCTCAATCTAGATGTAGTGGGGGTCTGTGAAGTGAAATGGTCACATGACTATAGGGTAATATCAACGGTAGCAGAAAACATACAACGGGACTAGGATTCGTTATGAATAGGAAAGTAGGACAGAGCGTGTGTTAATTTGAATAATTCCAAAGCTTTCGAGCGTACTGGACCTTTGATATAATTTTTAACACGGAACCTTTACTCTTGCCAAGACGCCTTTTAATTGGAACAATAGCTTGTAACATAAATGAAACACAAGATTAAACATTCGGACTGTATTCACAATATATTAAATTAAATTAACCGTATAGACACTTGTTGTGACTTGGCAAGACAGCCAAGTCACTATGCGATGATGCCGAAATGCACGCGCTTAGGTCACGCAGGCTGGCGAGAGGTCTGGAACAGTGTAAAGTAGTTAATATAGCAAATAAAGTACGTAGTTGATGTAATACTTAACTTTATTCCATAATTGGTGAACATCGCTCTTGTTGATACTTTATATAATCTCATTATACACTGGTAATGGCGCCTTGCTAGGTCGTAGCAATTGACGTAGCTGAAGGCTATGCTAACTATCGTCTCGGCAAATGAGAGCGTATTTGTCAGTGTAGCATCGCTAGCAAAGTCGGCTGTACAACTGGGGCGAGTGCTAGTACGTCTCTCTAGACCTGCCGTGTGGCGGCGCTCGGTCTGCCATCACTGACAGTGGCGACACGCGGGTCCGTCGTATACTAGCGGACCGCGGCCGATTTAAAAGCTACCACCTAGCAAGTGTGGTGTCTGGCGGTGACACCACAACACTTATACTAATTCTGTTGCTGTGTGCAACTGAGTGCGCCTAGTGAGACTGCGTCTCCTAGAATGATGGCCAAATAATTATCTGCAGCGATGGCAGAAATGCGTCCAGAACAAAAAAGGAGCCGTCTTCTCAGCAAGACAACTGAACTGCACAATTATTCTAATGTTTCAGCGGTTGCGTGCCACTATCGGTACAACCACTTATACTAATTAATATCTTATGTAATTCTTTATTTATATTCTGAACTTATATCTACTTTTTTGCTATATATCCACGCTCATCCTGGAAATGTACCTTTAAAACGGGTATGGAGACAACCTCATGAATCCATGGACCCTGCATGTCAGCAGGAGACTGTTCAAGCTGGTGGAGGCGTGTGCAGTTGGAGTGATATGGGACCCTGATACGTCTAGACACGACTCTGACAGCTGACACGTACGTAAGCATCCTATCTGATCACCTGAATCCATTCATGTCCATTGTGCATTCCGACGAACTTGAGCAATTCCAGCAGGACAATGCGACGCCCCAAAAGACCAGAATTGCTATAGAGTGGCTCCAGGAACACTCTTCTAAGTTTAAACACTTCCGCTAGCCACCAAACTCCCAAGACATGAACGTTATTGAGCATATGTTGGATGCCTTGCAACCAGCTGTTCAGAAGAGATCTCCACCACTTCGTACTCTTACGGATTTATGGACAGCCCTCCAGGATTCATGGTGTCAGTTCCCTCCAGCACCACTTCAGACATTATTCGAGTCCATGCCACGTCGTGTTGCGGCACTTCTGCGAGCTCGCGGAGGCCCTACACGTTATTAGGCACGTGTACCAGTTTCTTTGGCTCTTCAGTGTATTTTCGCTGTGGGTACACTTTACCCTGCGTCTTCTCAGAACATACTCCACAGTAATATGAACTGCAGCCGGATGATCTCAACAGAACCTGATCCCACATTGAGAGGATCGCCGCTTATGGTGGAGCCAGATCTCTGACAGCTGGGTGTAAACGAATGCCGGCAGCAGGAAAGAACTGTAGGTGCTGTCTGCGAAGGTCTGGCTCACATACATAGCGTCACTGTGGTAACTCACATGTCTAATAATAGAATAAAAGAGGGATTTTCTAAAATTTAAAAAAATGAATTCTCACACCTTAAATTACATGTGACCAAAGACGAATAAAAATGTTCTGTGCAAGGCATTTGAGTGCACAAATCATCATAGTTTTACAGCACACACCATGACAGGGTTTCAGAAAAGCTCAAGTTTTGCGGGAGTAACAAAGAACTTGTTCGACTATAAAGCCTTGCCTGATGATTCAAATGATGCTAGAAGTTGTGATGTGAGTATTGGGTACTTTACTAGAGTAGGTTACTAGAGAGTGTTGATGTTCTGACTACATGTTGATGGTCGAAATGGGAGCTGTAAGTAAAACTTGAGCCCTGCATGGTGATTTAGTTTAGTTCAGTTATAATCAATTAATTAATTCTAATTGAAGAAGGAACATTTCTTGTGTGTTACTGATACAGAAAACAGTCATATTAGAACATTGTAATTATTAAATTAAAATTATTATTGTACTGTGAGGAGGCAACATTTTAGTAAAGGTAGTGAAATCAAATTTGTAAAAATACTAATCTGTCAATTTTGAGACAGGTTATCTTCAAGGCAGATTTTGTAGTGGAGACATCATGCATACAGTAGAAATGTGAAATTCAAGGCTAGTACAAAAAAAATGCATACTGTATAACACAAGATTTTCTCTTAACGTTATAAATTTCGTATGAAGAATATGTAAAACTTATCAGCTGAAAATCTGAATGAAACTGAGCAAATAAAGAGATCATGAAATCGGAGTTTTGATTTCTAGAGCGAGAATATGTACCTCAAATGGCTGAAACAATGCTAGAGTCTGTACCCTGACACAATAATTTCAATACCACCTGCAAGACTGCAGTTCTCTCGTCAAAACAAGTCTACTTTTTTATTGTTTCTGTTACCTTCTCTTTCCAAATAACGTAACTAAAGTTTCACTTCTATTACATAGCGTGTGCATTTGTTGGAGGAAATAAATAGATATTTTCAAAGGCAAGAAAGTTTTAGTGACATGGGAGGAAACTTGAATGAATTACCAAAGGGTTCAGTTTTAAATCTTGATCGATGTGAATGACCTTCCGTTTAACAGAGATTACACAGAGTTGGTACATTCTGGAGATAACTAATTTACACATCAAAGAGTGAAAGGGGCAGCATACTTCGATTTTTGAGTGTACATGTTGATGACATCAGCTGGAAGGAAAATGTTATCAAGATTCTCAAACAGTTTCGTTCAGCAGCAGTTGCTCTTCACTTCAGGGTTGGTAAATGGAGTTAAATATGCAACAACAGAAATCTTTGATCACTTGTCCAA
This sequence comes from Schistocerca cancellata, assembly GCF_023864275.1. NCBI lineage: Eukaryota > Metazoa > Arthropoda > Insecta > Orthoptera > Acrididae > Schistocerca > Schistocerca cancellata. The sequence continues at coordinate 295,461,622 of NC_064632.1, forward strand.
CAATAAAAAATTTCTGACAGGAAGCTGAAATAACTTCTTCTGGACAACTGCATTTATTCTAAACATTTGTAGAATCTGTACTACAGTAGCAAAGACTTTTACTTTTATACTAAATTTGTGTTTCACTTGTGAGATGAGCAATGACAAAGACTTATTGTACGCTGTTACTAAATTAAAATCACTGTGCTACCTAATAGTGTGAAATACAGGGTGTCTCGATCCTTTTGGGTCAAATTGAAACAGATGATAGTGTGTCCTCAACCGACTGTATTGAGTCAGGGAACCAATGGTCGGAAACGCGCGTTTATTGTGTTATCGAGATCGAATAATCAGGATCGCATAACAACAACGTAGCTCATAGTAATTGTTGAAACTGCCAACCACCAGTCTGAATTCATGCATGGTAACGGCGGAAGAAATTCTGCCTCACTCTCTCATAGATTCATGGTGTTTGTAGTATCAGGAGACAGGCAGCTAGGACCGCAGCAAACCGGGCTTGGTACACCAACATTTTGACGTAACGGCAGAGGAAAATGTCCAGGTGTGAAATCCGGCGATCGCGCTGGCCATTGGGAGGTACCTCCCCTTCCAATCCAAATATGAGGGTATGTGGTGTTCTGGAGCTTGCTGATGCACCATCATGTTGAAACCACATCCTTTCACAGACAACAACAGGTACTGATGTGTGGAAATCTTTCGACACATCGAAATTAAACAAATTTCTTTATTACAAACATATTGCTCTTATCAAATTAACAGTAGCAACGATTATAGAAAGGCGCTTGCCACATATTTTTCAAAATTGTCTCAACCAAAATTCATTAATTAAAACAATGTTCATAAAAGCAACATTAATCAAATATGACTGAGTGAACTAAATCACACAAACTTCATGACTTAGATGGAACTGTTTTTGACATGACTCACATCAAAACTCTGACTACTTCCAACAGCTAAAGAATGCTTTGAGTCCAAGAAACTCAGATCTTTCAAAATTTGTTTTACCAACTTTCATTAAATAAAACAATTTACATAAACCCATTATTAATAAAATATAACTGCCATAACAACCCCACAAGCTTCATAACTTACATTGAAACTGTTTTCATATAATTCACATCAAAACTCTAAAACTACTTCCACAACTAAGGGGATTCATTAAGTCCAACAAATACAGATCTTTCAAAATTTGCTTAGCCAATTTTCATGAATTAAAACAATATTCATAAAACCACAATTAATCAAATCTCAAACATGCTTTAACTATCATAGAAACTGGTTTTCATGTAACTCAGGATCCTGCTAATAACATTAATCCACTTAAGTCCAATAAGCTCAGATCTTTCCAAAATTGGTCTTAAAATTTATGAAAAATTAACAGGATTATAACACATTCAGTATAGTAATAACATATGAAATCTTCTTAACATGGGACTGTCTCAACTTTAAGATAAATTTGTGATGGACCTGAGCAGACCGAAAGGTTCTAACAGGTACAGGAGATGCACAGACCAGAAGGTGAAATAAAAATATACTCAACTTTGATCTACAAGTAAGCTTACGGGAAACCACAACGCTCCACCGGCAAGCTGGAATTCGCCGCACGTTAACACCGATCCAGGTCCTTAATTTTCATCTTCCACCGTGATACCCGATCGGAGCTTTCTCGCGCCGACCACCGCCCATTATCAGAAACATAAACACATTAGCGGCAGACAACATTCTGACGCAATAGATAGACAAGGATATTAAACCATCCAGCTTTCAATAAACCTTTAATTCTATGCGGCACAAATGAACCTTAAGCAGACTTAACATACGTGACAGTGGATCTTAAGATTTGATTAGATAACCTCTAAAACAACAAATAAAATAATAAAATAAAAATTCAAACTGTAGCATGGTATTTCAAACTCTGTGGACCTTGTAAACAAATTAAAAGGTATATCTGTCTCACAAAGTGGTAAATTAGTATCCTTTGATGTCAGCAGTTTGTTTTCTATCATACCAGTAGTTGAATGCATTGATATTCTGACAGAGCTGATGCACAAGTCTAAAGTCAATCCTGTGGAATTGAATGACTTGAGACTGGCCACACAGACATGCCTTGCACAGAACTATTTTCAGTTCCAAGGGACTCTTTATAAACAATTAGATGGCTTAGCTATGGGTTCCCCTCTTAGTCCACTGTTGGCAGAAATATTTATGGACCATTTTGAACAAAATTTTCTAAAAACGGAACCTTTGAATGCAAACATCAAATACTGGTTTAGATATGTAGATGATGTCCTGTGTATGTGGACTGGTACTACAAGAAAACTCAACACATTCTTGAAAAACCTAAACATTCAACATAAAAATATCCAGTCCACTATGGAAACTGGCAACAAATCCATAAACTTCTTAGATCTCACCACTGACATCAGTACACACACACATTGTCTCAAAATTTACAGAAAAACAACAACTAGAGACACAGTAATACCTTCTTGCTCACAACACCCCATAGCTCACAAACATGCAGCTTTCCACTCAATGGTACACCATCTCATATTTATCCCAATGTCCAGAGATGATTTTAAAGCAGAGTTAGATATAATAAAATTTATTGCCACAGTCAATGGCTACAATCCAGTTCTTATTGACCACATCTTGCACAGGAAACAAAAACGGAAAATTATACCCCTCCTCTATGCCCCACCTGCTTCCATATCCACTGTCTGCAAGAAATGGTGTGCACTACCATTTCTAGGTCAGGTATCACACACTGTAGCCAAAGCACTGAAATCCTGCAAGTATAGGCTTTCCTACTATATCAGGAACACGACAGCCCAGTGTGTTTTTAATAGCAAAGACAAGATCCAGTTATTAGCCAACAGTGGGATATACAAAATCACCTCTTCTGATTGTGACAAATTTTACATTAGTCAGTCAGGCAGAGACATACCAACTAGGCTGGCTGAACATATACGCAGCTGGAGGTTGCAGAATTCAGACTCTGCATTTGCTGAGCTTGTACTGAGTGAGGGTCACAACTACCAGCCAGTGTCCCATGTACGCCACTTAGCAAACAAAGGCCATAAACTCAACCTGCTGGAAGCCCTGGAAATTAACAAACATTTTGCTCACAGTCCAGATCTCATCCTAAATGACCAGACACAGCTCAACACTTCCCCTCTCCTAAACTTCATATAATCATCTTTGTTGTTCATTACTTCCCACACTCTCTCTTCCTACATATTCCCATTTTCCTGTATTCATTAAGTTGTTTTGTTTTATTGATGTTGTCTTTGTATTCCACATAGACTGTAGTTTC